>NC_088422.1:22372636-22685136 GCF_034236695.1 Oncorhynchus nerka | reverse complement strand
CCTTAAATCTGGTCCCAATTCCGAAAGCACTTTAGCCTTAAAAAGCAATTTGCTTCTCCCATTAACATATTATAATTTCTTCCCAGCGCCACAGATTGACAGATTGATCCAATTCTGGCATAGGAATGGTCTGGTGACCTATTTGTCGATAACACATTAGTATCATGCGATACTCTGATGGTTGACCATAATATTCCCAATACCCACTTTTTTTTAGATACCTGCAAACTCACAGCTTCGCCAAAACATATTTCCCTTCATTTCCACTCAAGCCCACTAAGTGTCCATTTTGGAGGTGCTTAGATCTTAACCCGTATCTGAAGGGCACAATCTCCAGATTATATGACATAATACAAAACATTGATCAGCCTTCCTTTGCAAATAAAACATCCGCATGGGATCACGACATGGGTGGCGAGCTACCTGATGATATATGGCAACACAGTATTAAACGTATCCACACCTCATCATTTTGCATAAGGCATGGTCTCCTTCAGTTCAAAGTTTTGTACTGTCTCCATTACTCAAATGACAGATTGGCAAAAATATATCCAAATGTTGACCCCAAGTGTTTGAGATGCCACCAGAGTCCAGAGACTGCGGGACACGTTTTGGTCATGCCAATCTTTGAGTGGCTTCTGGGACCGCATTTTTGAGGCACTCTCACATATGTGTAATACAACTGTTAGCCCCAACCCATTCACTCCCATTTTTGGGGTACTTCCCCTAGACCAGAATGCTACCGCACATCAGGCGAATGCAATAGCATCATTGCTAGCTCGCCGCCTTGTCCTCTTTCACTGGAAATCTGTAAAGCCGTCCTCCTTGCAATGGGTCAAGGAGGTCATGTCATCTCTGCCTCTTTTTACATTTTTTATTTTATTTAACCAGGTAGGCCAGTTGATAACAAGTTCTCATCAACAACTGTGACCTGGCCAAGATAAAGCAAAGCAGTGCAACAAAAACAACAACACAGAGTTACACATAAACAAATGTACAGTCAATAACACAAAATAAAATAAAAATCGAAAAAACTATGTACGGTGTGTGCAAATGTAGAAGAGTAGGGAGGTAGGCAATAAATAGGCCATAGAGGATAAAATAATTACAATTTAGCAATATACTGGAGTAATAGATGTGCAGATGATGATGTGCACGTAGAGATACTGGTGTGCAAAAGAGCAAGAGGGTAAGTAATAATATGGGGATGAGGTAGTCGGGTGTGCTATTTACAGATGGGCTATGTACAGGTACAGCGATCTGTAAGCTGCTCAGACAGCTGATGCTTAAAGTTAAAGAGGGAGATATAAGACTCCACCTTCAGAGATTTTTGCAATTCGTTCCAGTCATTGGCAGCAGAGAACTGTAAGGAAAGGCGGCCAAAGGAAGTGTTGGCTTTGGGGGTGACCAGTGAAATATACCTGCTGGAGCGCATGCTACGGGTGGGTGTTGCTATGGTGACCAGTGAGCTGAGATTAAGCGGGGCTTTACCTAGCAAAGACTTATAGATGACCTGGAGCCAGTGGGTTTGGCGACGGATATGTGGTGAGGGCCAGCCAACGAGAGCATAAAGGTCGCAGTGGTGGGTAGTATATGGGGCTTTGGTGATAAAACGGATGGCACTGTGATAGACTGCATCCAGTTTGCTGAGAAGAGTGTTGGGGTCTATTTTGTAAATGACATCGCCAAAGTCAAGGATCGTTTTACGAGGGTATGTTTGGCGACATGAGTGAAGGAGGCTTTGTTGTGAAATAGGAAGCCGATTCTAGATTTAATTTTGGATTGGAGATGCTTAATGTGAGTCTGAAAGAAGAGTTTACAGTCTAACCAGACACCTAGCTATTATAGTTGTCCACATATTCTAGTTCAGCACCTTCAAGAGTAGTGATGCTAGTCAGGCGGGAGGGTGCGGGCAGCAATCGGTTGAAGAGCAGGGAGGTGTGGAGGGATGGGAGGGAGGGAGGTGGAGGTGGAGGGAGGGGTAGAGGGAGGGGTGGAGGTGTGGAGAGAGGGGTAGAGGGAGGGAAGGATAGATGGGAGAATGAGGGGCTGGAGGTTGGGTGGAGGGATGGGAGGGAGGGAGGGAGGGGTGGAGGGATGGGAGGGAGGTGTGGAGGGAGGGATGGAGGGGTGGAGGGGTGGAGGTGTGGAGGGAGGGGTGGAAGTGTGGAGGGAGGGGTGGAGGTGGGGGTGTGGAGGGAGGGGTGGAGGTGTGGAGGGAGGTGTGGAGGGAGGGGTGGAGGGATGGGAGGGAGGGGTGGAGGTGTGGGAGGGAGGAATAGAGGGATGGATGGGAGGGAGGGTGGAGGGAGGGGTGGAGGTGTGGAGGGAGGGGTGGAGGAAAGGAGGGAGGAGTAGAGGGATGGATGGGAGGGAGTGGAGGGAGGGGTGCAGGGATGGGAGGGAGGTGTGGAGGAAGGGATGGAGGGAGGGGTGGAGAGAGGGGTGGAGGTGTGGAGGGAGGGGTGGAGTTGTGGAGGAAGGGGTAGAGGGAGGGGTGGAGGTGTGGAGAGAGGGGTGGAGGGAGGGAAGGATAGATGGGGAATGAGGGGTTGGGGTTGTACTGTTTTTATGTTCTCATATCTGAAAATCTATAAATAAAGTAAAAAATATATCATAATTGGGCCCAGTTTTTTTGTGTGACTTGGGTGTGGACATGATATAAACCACATTTCCTCATATTTGATCATACACAGACATTTAGTATAAAATATTTTATATGTATTTATAAATGAGGCCCCAGGTTTTTGAAGCACCTCAAGGACCTACAGATACTGTAACTCTAACTTGATTGATTTCTGTCTCTGATGGGCAGGCTGTATGGTAGCATGCCCAGAAAGACTGTCACTAGTGTGGAGGAAGCCAAAGCCATAGACTTTGCTGTGTTATGGGACTTTGGGGGTCATTCATAATTTTTTTCACTTGTGTAATGTGTTTACTGTGTAACGTTACCACTAACATGACTCTTGCGCATGCTTTGTTTTTTAAGTTGTCGAGAAGTTGTTACTGCTAATTGAAATCTGAATCATAATTGTGTGTCCCAGGGCTACGCCCAGTATTCTGTACTCTTCTATATATGGCTAATACAACAGCCAGCGCACCATCGGCTGGCTCAAGTTCGGCATTCCCCTCTCCTACTTCCTGGTTGCCATGGGAACTGTGGCCTACAGCTAAATGGTGGTGATAAGGAAGTGAGTACCTTTATGATTACTGCTCTCACTGGTCCTCAAAGTGGTCCTCAAAAATAAAACAAATGTACTCATTAAAATAATATATTTAATGAAAACATGTAATCAATCATTTTATTAAATGTTGGCAACCATTTAGCCTAATTATAAAATGGGTTGTTTGGATGCTGGATGCTGATTGGTTGATAGCAAGGAGTTGTCCGTGATAATCCCTGGGTAATGCCTGTTTACAGTTCCTTTTGAATTATTAATGCAAAATGTTCTTACCTGCCTCTGTGTTTGAGTGTACATTCATTTATTAATGTATAGAGAGCAATAGTGTCTTTTTGTAGGCACTAACTCCACCATGGTTCGTTGGACAAGGCCTATGGGAAAACATTTTTTGTAGGGTTTTTGGATAAACGGCCAAAATAAGGTTGGTGGTAAACACAGGTTTAGGAGATCTTATACGTTTTGTGCTATGAGATCATTTGAATCAGCTAACATCACTTTTTGTGAATTTTGAAGCATTTATGTGATTTTAAAAAGCACATAAATCACAAAAAGTCTTCATAATTCATAAAGATCATATTAACCGACTGATATTTTCTCATAGAACAAAACGTATAAGATCACCTAAACCTAACCTCAGACCTTATTTTCAATGTATATCCCAAATTGAGAGTGGTACTCAGTAATGTGTTGTTTTGGATTTTCCCCTAAAATAACACTTTGTGTTCTAGGACAAAAAGTAAATCGATTTGTCACATTTTTTCCAGTAGTTTGTGCCCTGTTGCAAACAGGATGCATGTTTTGGAATATTTTTATTCTGTACAGGCTTCCTTCTTTTCACACTGCCAATTAGGTTAGTATTGTGGAGTAACTACAATGTTGTTCATCCATTCTCAGTTTTCTCCTGTCTCAGTCATTAAACTCTGTAACTGTTTTAAAGTCACAGTTACAGGACGCCTGTATCTTTGTAGTGACTGGGTGTATTGATATACCATCCAAAGTGTAATTAATAACTTCACCATGCTCAAAGGGATATTCAATGTCTGCTGTTTTATTTTGACCCATCTACCAATAGCTGGCCTTCTTTGTGACGAATTGGAAAACCTCCCTGGTCTTTGTGGTTGAACCTGTCTTTGAAATTCACTGCTTGACTGAGGGACTTTACAATTATCTGTATGTGTGGGGTACAGAGGTGAGGTAGTCATTCAAAAATCATGTTAAACACTATTATTGCACACAGAGTCCAAGCAACTTATTTTGTGACTTGTTAAACTAATGTTTACTCCTTAACTTATTTAGCCTTGGCATACAGATGGGTTGAAAAGTTATCGACTCAAGATATTTCAGCTTTTCAGTTTTTATTAATTTGTAAAGTAAAGTACAGATACCCCAAAAACGAATTAAGTAGTACTTTAAAGTATTTTTACTTTAGTACTTTACACCTCTGGTTGAGACTGCATGTGTCAATGTACCTGAGATGCTGGGCCGTAATGTGCTGTAACGTTCCCTAGGAGAAGGTGTTCAAGGCGTCAGGCTCCAACAACTTCTACATGGCTATGCTACTGGTCACCCTCTTCTGCTCAACGCTGCCGCCATCTATACCATAGTCACCCCCCCCCCCCCCTCTTTCCACTGTGGCCCCTTCAGGTAACAGAGAAACACCTGTATTCTGTATATGACAAGACACGCATGTAAACATGCACGCACACTCACACACACACACTCGCACGCACGCACACCAAGTTATTACATAATTAATGTTCTCTCCTTTCCTCTCCTCTGTTTCTTTCTTAGGAGAAAATGAGGATGGAGAAAGAGCGGCTATCATATTCCCCCTCCTGCAACCAGATCCACAGAATGCCTGGGACCCTACCAGGTAATCAACTGCAACCAGCACGCAGAGTTCAGAGGGTCCCAAACTCACAGAGACACTTACAGAGTATGACTGCTGTCACAAATGTGGAAATGGCAAGTACTTTATAGAGACACACACACACACACACACACACACATCTGATTTCCCAGCCTGGTTTGGGAAGGTGTTCAGCTACACCTCCAACCCTGGCCTGATGCTGCCTTTCCTGTTGCTCATGGTTTAGGTAGTCAGGCTATTGCTTCACATGGCAGTCCCCAGGCTATAGAATGTCTACCTATTCTATGTGGAATATATACAAGATGCAATATAAAAAATCATATTTGGTGTTTGTTTCCCCCCCCACACACACAGAGTTATGCCATTTATTTCAGCAGTCCACATCCAAAAGCCACAAACAAGCCAACCAGGAGTTAAGAAAGAAACTTCAAACTGGTAGTCTTAACAAAAAGGTTCTCACACTGTCTTTATCTATTTCAGCCAGTGTTTGTGGTACTTGCACTGACATAGTCTGTCCACCAGAGAGCAGCAACTGCCAGAGTATTTCATTTCACTGTTCAATAACAAGTGTCCCACAGTTTACCTGCATGTAGTTTACATTATCTGAAAATATAGTTTATAGTTTACCAAGCTACCAATTACTTCACTCTGGAAGAAGTTAAGCTACACTAAAGCTACCCTTAATAAAAATATAGTTTAATTAACTGAAGTTACTTTGAATGTCATAGACTACAAATTGCAAGAACCGAGCACTCTGGAGTCAGATGTTAACATAATGTGTAATTTAGCCTATTAAACACAAAAACGTTTCAAGTGAGAATTAGGCAGGTCTGATGGCGAAAAAGATAGGAAATTCTTGCCTACTTCCCTCATATTTTATTTTTGCCAAAAAGTAGTGTGTAGTTCCAGTAGTTACAGCTACACCCCTACATGGCAAACAAGTAATTAATTAACTACTGAAAACACTACCTAGATTTGAATTGAGTTAAACTACCACTAAGCTTCTGCAAAATGTAGTTAAATTACTAGTTGAACTACATGTTATAGGAAATAGCCAGGGATTTAGGGTATGACAGTATATCTAAACTACAATATTACAAATATCAAAAACATAAGCAGGAGGCAGACGAGTAGCATTTTGACATATATTTTTTTAGGTGGGGAATTGGAGGAAGTTATGGAACCACAGCCACTGGGTAAACAAAACATTATGTGTTCCCTGTAATATTGGTCATAAAGTTTGGTGCCATTCCTGTACAGTAGCTGCTTTTGCCCTCCAGCAAAATAAAGAGAGCAAGAAGAAGAGTAAAATAGCAGCCCTGAAAGGAGGCTTGAAAAGCTGGGTTAGAATCGCCGCGGTGACAGAGAAACAACAATGCCTCAGCAATCTCATAGGGGTGAAAAGAATAGCAGTGGACAAGTCATAATACCCATAAAAACATGGAAATGGTTCCAATGGTTTTTCCACCATTCATTTTTCACATTGTGAATTCAGCAAAAAATGTGAATTCATTGTGTGTTTGGTGTAGGCTTACCTTGGCGTGACATTTTGATAGCCGTGTAATTCTCTCTCAGACACGGTGATTATAAATATATTTGCCTCAATTTACTTTAAAATATTCGTAATGCTAATTGTTGATAAAAGTTCCCTTGTCTGACAGAGATTTGCATGGTTATCAAAACATCACGCCAGGGTAAGCCTGCACAAAACACAGACCTTACATGAAGTAGTTCTAAAATCCCAGATGGAAAAATTCATTGGGAAAAAATGCTTAATTAGCGGTTTTGTATTTGTTTCTGAAACTTTGATTCACACCAAGTTATTACATAATTCATGTTCTCCTACCTTTCCTCTCCTCTGTTTCTTTCTAAGGAGATAGAGGAGAAAATGAGGATGGAGAAAGAGCGGCTATCATATTCCCCCTCCTGCCACCAAATCCACAGAATGCCTGGGACCCTACCAGGTAATCAACTGCAACCAGCACGCAGAGTTCAGAGGGTCCCAAACTCACAGAGACACTTACAGAGTATGACTTCTGTCACAAATGTGGAAATGGCAAGTACTTTTTTTATATATATATATATATATACGCACGCACGCACGCACGCACGCACGCACGCACGCACGCACGCACGCACACACGCACACACACACACACACACACACACACACACACACACACACACACACACCAGCCCTGCATTCTCTGATGTCAGAGACAGAAAGTATAAGACACTTAAAGTGACTTTAAAATCAGCAACCTGTTCTCAGAGCATTTCGTATTATTATGTACATAAATCCGTGACATTCCATTTAGTATGATATGTATTCATTTGTGGATGTCCATCGTCCATTTCGTATGATATGTTGCGAATTGCAATTTGTACAATATGCTACGGATTTTCAAAACATGATATTTATTTTTTATTTAACCTTAATTACATGTTACAAATTCCAATTTGTTTTTTTTAACGTTAGCTAGGTGGCTAGGTGGCGAATGCTAACGTTAACTAAATGGATAATGTTAGCTAGGCTAGGGGTTAGGGTTAGGGGCTGGGTTAAGGTTAGGGTTAGCTAAAAGGGTTAAGGTTATGGTTAGGGGAAGGGTTAGCTAACATGCTAAGTAGTTGCAAAGTAGCTAAAAAGTAGTTTGAAAATGGCTAATTTGTTAAAATCCCCCCCAAAATCTCTAAATCTGTTGTAATTAGTGGCCTTACCAATAGTGAGTTGGATAATGAACTCTCTGAATATCTCAAAACTCATGGGTCAATCAGTCGTTTTTTCCGTGTGGATGACCCAATGTCTGAGTTCCACAAACACATGATAGTTGAGTTCACCTACGGCACATCTATGAAATTGTTAGAACCCATATTGCTTCTCAACTACAAGAGCCCTAGCCAAGTTGATGTTGTCTACCACGTGAAGGCTTTAGCTAGTGTACACCCCCGCCGCAAGTAGTGGCGCCACCAAGAGCTATCTCCAGGAACTGCAGACAATTTCCAAGTTGAGTGATCAACCTTTTGACGAGGTACTTCAAGAGGAATCATCCAAACTTAGTAAATCTGCCATATCTCCCTTGCCTGACAAAACTCCAAACCATTATACCGAGACAGATCCTGAATCAGAAGACTTAGCACCTGCACAACTGTATGAGAGCGGAACCCTGCCACACTCTGCTCTGCCTACAACCCAAAACCTGACCAATCCCATCTCATCACCAGTTACTCAACCGGCTGATGTAAAAATTAAATCAACATTCACTGTAAGTGACGCCAACCCCCCTGATGTGCAAATGGTCGTTGTTAGGAATGAGGAAGCTACGTTCCATCACCATGCATCGTCAAGACTCAGAGCATTCTCTGGTAGATCTCCGCATCCAAACAATGAAGCTGATTTTGACACCTGGGGTGCTAATGTAGAACTCATCTTAAGTGACCCTGGCATGTCAGACCTTCATCGTAGTAGAAGAATCCTTGATAGTCTTCTGCCACCAGCTGCAGACCTTACAAAGCATTTGAGTCATCAAGCATCAGCCACTGATTACCTTCAGCTGTTAGACTCAGCTTATGGCACAGTTGAAGATGGAAACAAGCACTCTGCAAAAAAATGGTAAGAAGCCGTCCAGCTACTTGCAAAGGTTACAGGTTACGCTGAGTATGGCCATGAGAAGAGGCAGTGTTCCAGCTGATGAACTCGATCGCCATCTTCTGAGGTAGTTCTGCCGAGGTTGCTGGGACAATGCTCTGATAACGGACCTCCAGCTGGAACAGAAGAAAAGCAAACCACCTTCATTTGCTGAACTGTTGCTCCTCCTTTGTATTGAAGAGGATAAGCACGAAGCAAAAGTAACTCACATGAAGCAACACATAGGTCCTTCCTCTGAGGATACCAGTGAAACTGAGCATTTAAAAAAACAGATAGCTGAACTCAAAAGTCAGCTCACAAACCTCAAGACACAAAAATCAAAACCCCCCAAAAGACCTACTACCAATGTAGCTCCTAGTAAAGCCAACACAAAACCAAATAATGGGAACCCTGTGAAGCTACCAAGTTCAAGCAACAAGCCTAACAGCAAGCCCCGGCCTTGGTATTCCTTTCAGTGCGGTGACGATGGCCACCTCACAGCAACCTGTGAAAGTGAATCCAACCCCTCATTGGTTGCAGCTAAAAAGAAACAACTTAGAGAAAGACAGCTCCAGTGGGAAGCTCAAAATTCCTCTTCAGATACCGAACAGTTAAACTGAGGCCAGCTCCTGTTGAGGGACAAACAGGAGCAGAGGATACCAATCCGCATCCCACTGTAACCAGAAGAGCCTCACTCAAACGTGTCTGCACCCATGAGCACACAGTCAAACTTCCCAAAGGGTTAGTTGGTACCAAGAGCACAGCACAAGTTACTATTGCTGGAAAGGAAACAAACTGGGCAGAAGAGAGCAATAGCATTCGCTAGCAGAGGGTTGACCTCTAGAGAATGGAAGTATCCAGCCCACAAGCTGGAATTCCTAGCACTTAAATGGGCATTTACAGAAAAGTACAGTGACTATCTGTATGGGAATGATTTCACAGCTATAACTGATAGTTATCTACTGACATATATCTTGACTTCTGCCAAACTAGACGCCACAAGTTACAGGTGGTTGTCTGCCCTCTCCACCTACTCATTCAAGCTGCAGTACCGTGCAGGTAAGCAAAATTGAGATGCCGATGCACTTTCAAGACATCCTCATAGCCAGATTTCAGACGATTCCACCTTTCAGAAGGAGCAGGAAAGAGTCCATCAATTTACTCTCCTTCATCTGGAAGAATCAGAATTCCAAAACAAAGTCCACAAAGATGTAGTTAAAGCAGTCTGTGATCGGCACACTGTTCACCTCACTGGCCTTGTAAAGAGCTGCTATCCGATCGTACTGGTTGAGTCTCTTACCTTCCACCCCAGTGCAATACCAGATGCTTTCCAGGAGGATGAACATCAAGATGGGTTTCCAGTCATTTCTCATTTGTCAGAGAAGGAGCTGATGGAAAAACAAAGAGCTGACGCCAGCATCAGAGGTCATCACTCAGTTGGAAACAGGGGAGAAACCTCCTTCCACTGTTAGAGCCAGGCTCTCAGAACTCCCTCTGTTGCTGCGTGCGTGGAACCGGTTGGAGCTAAATAATAGTATTCTTTACACTACTTTTCAGTTAGTGTTTCCAGAAGAGCTGAGAGCAGTTACATTGAAAGTCTGCATGATGATATGGGCCATATGGGCATCGAGCGCACGATGGACCTCATACGATCCCGGTTCTATTGGCCCAAGATGTCAATGTCTGTGGAGGAGAAGATTAAGATCTGTGACCGCTGTGTGCGACGTAAAACCCTGCCAGAGAAAGCTGCACCTCTAGTTAGCATTAAGACCAGCAGGCCTTTGGAGCTAGTATGCATGGACTTCCTTTCTTTGGAGCCTGATCGTAGTAACACAATGGATATACTGGTAATTACAGATCATTTTACCAAGTACGCAGTGGCCATACTGATTCCCAACCAGAAAGCCTGCACCGTTGCAAGGTCTCTCTGGGACCACTGTCATGAACCGGCTCAAAGCCCGTAACAAAAGGGAGACAACGTGGAGATAAGGAGTAACAAAACATATATTTATTAAATAAAGTAAACTAAGTACAGTATACAATGGTGTGTGTAATCAGTAGCGTAAGTGAGTGTTTTGCATGCATGAATGTGATAATGCAGGGTGTTGAAAGGTGCCAAAGCAAACAACCAAAAGGCCACCAAAGATACACAATAAAATCTGTAAAGGTGTCTGCATGGAGAGAGATCCTTCCATGAATGTGGAAGTGGTGTATTTATCCTGGGACACACTGGGCCCAGGAGTTTCCCATGTAGCTGACGACCCTCCCAACTCCGCCCACCGGCATCCTAATAAGGAAACAAGAACAAAGAGAGAATACGGCAGACAGAGTGGGAGTGTCGTCACACCACTTCATTGTGCATTACGGCTTTCCCGAGTGCCTCCACAGCGACCAAGGTCCTGATTTTGAATCATGAACAATCAAAGAACTGTGTGAGATTGCTGGAATCAAGAAAGTGAGAACAACGCCATATCATCCAAGAGGAAATCCTGTTGAGCGTTTTAACAGGACGCTACTCCAGATGCTTGGTACTCTGATGCATGACAAAACTCACTGGCGTGACTTCGATAAACCACTTGTACATGCATACAACTGCACGAAGAATGAGGTCACCGGCTACACTCCATATGAACTCATGTTCGGGAGACAACCTAGACCACCGGTTGACATAACCTTCAATCTACCTGTTAATGACCAGAAGAAATTACATTCACAGTGTGTGCAAGACTTGGAGAGTCACCTGGAAGAAAGCTACGGGATAGCCACCGGGAACGCTCTCAAAACATCTGACCGAAACAAAGCCAGACTTTACAGGCATGTCACAGAGTCCACCCTTGATGTTGGTGACAGAGTTATTGTGAGAAATGTTAAACTGAGAGGGAAACATACGTTGGCTGATAAGTTGGAAACTGACATTTCCAGTATGTAGTCACCAAATGTGCAAGTGATATACCAGTATGTACAGTCAAGCCTGAGAGCAAGGATGGTCCACTGCACACTGCACACTGCACCTTGACCTTTTACTGCCTTGTGGATTCTTGTCTGCGACTACACCTGAAAAACATGTTATGTCGCAGCACATCCGAAAACCTCGCACATGCCTTCATCCAGGTGCTGATGTGACCGAAGAGGATGAGACACATTCAGTTTCTGATGACGACTTCTGGGTTGAAAAACCGAAAAGTCAAGAGCCTGTTAGGTATACCAAGGTCTATGATACTCACAGGTTGAGCAACCCTCCTTGTCGTTCCATCGAGGAAGAGCCTGATGAAGTTACAGCAGACCAAGAAGTCCTTGCAGAAGAACCTGAAACACCTGACAGCGAGACAAACAACTTACCTGAAGAACCTGAAACACCTGACAGCGAGACAAACAACTTACCTGAAGAACCTGAAACACCTGACAGTGAGACAAACAACTTACCTGAAGAACCTGAAACACCTGACAGCGAGACAAACAACTTACCTGAAGAACCTGAAACACCTGACAGCGAGACAAACAACTTACCTGAAGAACCTAAAACACCTGACAGCGAGACAAACAACTTACCTGAAGAACCTGAAACACCTGACAGCGAGACAAACAACTTACCTGAACAAGACTACCTACCTAAACAAGACAACTTAATTGAACATTCTGCAGATCCTCTCGAATAAGTTTCTCTCATCATAGACAAAGAGTTACCTGTTTTCCCTGATGTCTGAAAGTGCTGAAGAGACAAATAACACAAGGGATAATGTCCCTGTTGAACACGCTCCAGTTGACAAAATAATAGTAAATAGCAATATGAGGAAACTGCCAGCACTGTCCCGCGTTCTTTCAGGCAGCAAGAGACCAGAAATGCTTCAGTACTCTCAGATTGGAAACCCCCTATCCTTTGTTATTCAGTCCTTGTTCAAAGGGTTAAATGCAGCCCTCACAAGTTCACTGATTGGATTTGATCACTCAGAAGTTAAACAAAAAGTGCAAGCACATCAAGTGACCATGCAGCAAACAAGATGATGCAGCGGGACGTGCATACCTTCAAGAGGGGAGGGTGTAAACACAGGTCAACTACTGTTGAATACTTATCGTTACTAGTAAGATACCAGTAACCAATCATATTATACTGTATTGCTATTTATATGTTTAAGTCGATAGCTATTACAAATCAGCTGTCAGAAGCAGCATGACGAGCAGTTTATTTTGAGCCAATCAAAATAGTGGCTTCGGGACAAGTCTCTGAATGTCCTTGAGTGACCCAGCCAGAGCCCGGACTTGAACCTGATTGAACATCTCTGGAGAGACCTGAAAATAGCTTGGCAGCAATGCTCCCCATCCAACCTGACAAGCTGGAGAGGATCTGCAGAGAAGAATGGGAGAAATTCCCCAAATACAAGTGTGCCAAGCTTGTAGCGTCGTAGCCAAGAAGACTAAAGACTGCCAAATCTGCTTCAACAAAGTACTGAGTAAAGGGTCTGAATATTTATGTAAATGTTATATTTCAGTTTTTTGTTTTTAATACATTTGCAAAAAATTCTAAAAACCTGTTTTTGCTTTGTCATTATGGGTTATTGGGTGTAGATTGTGGAGGGGAAAAACAAAGCTTTAATGTGACAAAATGTGGAAAAAGTTAAGGGGTCTGAATACTTTCCAAATGCACTGTATTATGCTAGCTCAATCTTGCTCACTCAGAGAGATCATTTAGGCTCAAGATGTCAACCCTGTGAGGTTCCACCCTGTTAGGATTAGGCACCTAACAACTTGGAAAATGTACCCAAAAAACATTTTGGCCAAACTCAGGTTTCTGATAGAATACAAAGAAATCAAACATATTTTGAGGTCCAAATGGCACCGCATTGTAGGAACGACCTGGCAAATGAACACATGTAAAAAAACAAAATGCACAATTTAAAAAGAAATGCTGCATACAACCCACAATTCTATGCAAAATGAGAATTGTTGTTCAATGTTTTGTTTATCAATACATGATTGTGTTTCTATCTCCAGCCTTGGTATAGCCTCTGAGATGAAATACCTTAAAACTTAAATTAATAGAATGGGGTGTTTATTTGCTTAAATCACTGAACACAACAGGCGCTTATTTTGGGGATCCTGAGTGGCTCAGCGGTCTAAGGCACTGCATCTCAGACTGCTAATCTTTACTAATGACATGCCACTGCCTTTGAGTAAAGCCAGAGTGTCTATGTATGCGGATGACTCAACACTATACACGTCAGCTACTACATTGACTGAAATGACTGCAACACATAACAAAGAGTTGCAGTTAGTTTCAGAATGGGTGGCAAGAAATAGGTTAGCCCTAAATATTTCTAAAACTAAAAGCATTGTATTTTGGACAAATCATTCACTAAACCCTAAACCTCAACAAAATCTTGGAATAAATAATGTGGAAATTAAGCAAGTTGAGACGACTCAACTGCTTGGTGTAACCCTGGATTGTAAACTGCCATGGTCAAAACATATTGATACAACAGTAGCTAAGATGGGGAGAAGTATGTCCATACTAAATAAAGTGTTGCTCTACTTTCTTAAAACCTCTTCAGGATTACCCTCTTTTTTCAATTTTCGCCTAAAATGACATACCCAAGTATAACTGCCTGTAGCTCAGGCCCGGAAGCAAGGATATGCATATTCTTGGTACCACTTGAAAAGAAACGCTTTGAAACGTATGGAAATGTGAAAGGAATGTAGGAGAATATAACACAATAGATCTGGTAAAAGATCATATAAAAGAAAAAAACAACCGTTCTTTTGTATTTCTTTTGTACCATCATCTTTGAAATGCAAAAGAAAGGCAATATGTAACGGTTTTCTTCTATCTCCTCCTCGGAAGAGGAGGTGTAGCAAGGATCGGACCAAAATGCAGCGTGTATATTACGATCCATGTTTTAATAAACAAACGTAACACGAATCTAAATACAATTACTACAAAAAACAATAAACGTAAAGAAAACCGAAACAGCCTATACTGGTGTAACCTAACCTAACCTAACCTAACCTAACCTAACCTAACCTAACCTAACCTAACCTAACCTAACCTAACCTAACCTAACCTAACCTAACCTAACCTAACCTAACCTAACCTAACCTAACCAGGAACAAGGACAGTAAGGCCAATCACCCACAATACAACCAAAGAATATGGCTGCCTAAATATGGTTCCCAATCAGAGACAACGATAACCACCTGCCTCTGATTGAGAACCACTCCAGACAGCCATAGACTTTCCTAGAACACCCTACTAAGCTACAATCCCACTAACATACACACCAAAACCCCCAGACAAAACACACCACAATACAAAAACTCCATGCCACACCCTGGCCTGACCCAATACATGAAGAAAAACACAAAATACCTAGACCAGGGCGTGACACAATAATGTGTCAAGACTGCCCAAATGTGCCTTAATAACTTTTCATGTTCCAAATTGTGCACTCTCCTCAAACAATAGACATTTACATTTACATTTACATTTAAGTCATTTAGCAGACGCTCTTATCCAGAGCGACTTACAAATAGCATGGTATTATGTCACTGTAATAGCTACTGTAAATTGGACAGTGCAGTTAGATGAACAATAATGTAAGCTTTCTGCCAATATCAGATATGTCTATGTCCTGGGAATTTTTTTATATACATTTTTTTATTTCACCTTTATTTTAATTAGGTAGGCCAGTTGAGAACAAGTTCTCATTTACAACTGCAACTTGGCCAAGATAAAGCAAAGCAGTGCGACACAAACAACAACACAGAGTTACACATGGAATGAACAAACGTAGGTAATATTAGGGAGGTAAGGCAATAAACAAGCCATAGCGGCGAAGTAATTACAATTTAGCAATTAAACACTGGAGTGATAGATGTGCAGAAGAGGAATGTGCAAGTAGAGATACTGGGGTGCAAAGGAGCAAAAAAATAAACAACAATATGGGGATCAGGTAGTTGGATGAGCTATTTGCAGATGGGCTATGTACAGGTGTAGTGATCTGTGAGCTGCTCTGACAGCTGACGCTCAAATTTAATGAGGGAGATATGAGTCTCCAGCGTCAGTGATTTTTGCAATTCGTTCCAGTCATTGGCAGCAGAGAACTGTAAGGAAAGGCATGGTGACCAGTGAGCTGAGATAAGGTGGGGTTTTACCTAGCAAAGACTTATAGATGACCTGGAGCCAGTGGGTTTGGCGATGAATATGAAGCAAGGGCATTTAAGAGCAGTTGGAGGCCATGGAATGAGAGTTGTATGGCATTGAAGCTCATCTGGAGGTTTGTTAACATAGTGTCCAAAGAAGGGCCAGAAGTATACAGAATAGTGTTGTCTGCATAGAGGTGGATCAGAGAATCACCAGCAGCAAGCGCGACATCATTGATGTATACAGAGAAAAGAGTCGGCCCGAGAATTGAACCCTGTGACACCCCCATAGAGACTGTCAGAGGCCTGGACAACAGGCCCTCCGATTTGACATACTGAACTCGGTCTGAGAAGTAGTTGGTGAACCAGGTGAGGCAGTCATTTGAGAAACCAAGGCTGTTGAGTCTGACGATAAGAATGTGGTGATTGACAGAGTAGAAAGCCTTGGCCAGGTCGATGAATACGGCTGCACAGTATTGTCTTTTATCGATGGCGGTTATGATATCGTTTAGGACCTTGAGCATGGCTGATGTTCTTGTTACTTACAGGCATCACATATCAACCACCCGTAAAGAAGGGTGACGTGATATGTCAGAGAATCACAGGCACTGATATTTCTCTCAAACGTTTTCTTGCTCAATTGGATATTATCAGAGGCTGTGTGTAGAATTTCATACATTCTCAACAGGTCCGTGAAAAGTAGTTGTAAAGAACTTCTGGTAAATGGAACCATGATCCCCAGATCAAGTGGTCCTGGAAAGCATGTTGACCTTCTCAATCGAACCATAATGATCTGGAACGACTTTTAGAGACCAATCCACTGACTTCAACGAACACTGGCAAACACCTTAGTTTTTTCCCCGCTCGTTGTCATCATCCTCATCATCCACATCATCCTCATCATCATCAGTACTTGATAGATACTGTCCTTAATAATAAATAATATAATCGTAAACACAGTAACTAATTTCCCCCTGTAAATATGCTTTGCTGTCCTCTTTGACCTTACAGGGAGCATAAGTCACTGTGTGTACTGTTCAGCTACAGTGGCGTCTTGAAGGGAACTTGAGAAGGACAGAGGGTGGGAGAAGAAGAGCTACCCAGAGGAGGAGGGATACAGAGGGGCTTGGGTTTCAGCATCATGCCCTTATAATTGCAGGAAGTGTGGCGTTAGCTGTGTTAACTACATAGAGCCCATGTCTCTGGTTACCTTGCATTATTCACCAGGTCAGCCCTGAGAATGAAATTAGGCTCTGGTATTTCAGCCACACTGGCACACTACTGTTGTACCACCCCAGCCCTAGCCCCAGCCACCTCCCCCACCCACACGCTACTGTCCTAGCATTATGGCAATAACATTACAAACACCTTGTGATTACTGATTGCTTCAAAATGTAAGCTGTATTTGCTACTGAGACATAAGACATATGCAATAGGCTGTATAGTAGACAGCGCTAGAACACACAAACTGAGCAAGTAGACGGCAATAAAACACCACAAATTGAAACACGTTCTATCATCCCACCCTAGTCTGAATAGGCTTAATCAGTTAGAACCTAGGCCTACATGGATTTATTCATAGCCAAGGTTTAAGATTTTTTTCAGTTTGTAACGCTCAAAATTACACCTTCTTTAAATTATAGATGAACACAATTTGATGTTCTTTGGGTCCATGTTAATGCAAAACCACAGAAAAAAAACTACATTTTTAAGGTCTGGAAACGGTTAGATTTTTGAGTGTAATTCCCCTTGAATTGTTTGCCTAGTGAGAGAGGACTGTGTTTGCCTTGGACAGGATATCCGAACAATGACCGCATGGTTCTCGATTACCGGATATCTCAATGTTATAATACTACAGACAGGCATCACTTATTAACCACCTGCAATGAAGGGCACTGATTTCTCTCTCCCACCTTGCCACCAGTCAACTTTATTTTCTTGCCCAATTTGATATTATCAGAGGTTGTGTGTAGAATTGTATACATTCTCAACAGGTCCATGACTCAACAGGTCCATGAATAGTAGTTGTGAAGAACTTCTGGTAAATGTAACATTGGTCTCCAGATCAACTAGTCCAGGAAAGCATTTTCAACTTCTCAATCGAATCATAATGAACCATGATCCAACTCGGGAGTTGGAACCACTTTTAGAGATCAATCCGCAGACTTCAACAAATACTGGCAAACACCTTACTTTGTTTCCCACTCATCATCATCATCATCATCATCATCATCAGTACTTGATAGATACTGTCCTTAATAATAAAGAATAGAATTGTAAACACAGTAACTAATTTCCCCCTGTAAATATGTTTTGCTGTCCTCTTTGACCTTACAGGGAGCATAAGTCACTGTGTGTACTGTTCAGCTACAGTGGCGTCTTGAAGGGAACTTGAGAAG
The DNA here is from genome assembly GCF_034236695.1 of Oncorhynchus nerka. NCBI lineage: Eukaryota > Metazoa > Chordata > Actinopteri > Salmoniformes > Salmonidae > Oncorhynchus > Oncorhynchus nerka. The sequence goes on along the minus strand of NC_088422.1, from coordinate 22,666,926 downwards.
GACGGGTGGGAGAAGAAGAGCTACCCAGAGGAGGAGGGATACAGAGGGGCTTGGGTTTCAGCATCACACCCTCATAGTTCCAGGAAGTGTGGCGGTTCCAGGAGTTTTTTCAAGATGGGGGTCACGGAGATGGTCGACAACTTACGCGTTCCAACCAACTTTGCTTTCTTGTGACTTTTTTCATGTTTATCCTTACTTTTTTTGCAGAGAAAACTCACACCATTATCACCTATGACCGTCAAGTTCTTTTAAACTATTGTTATTTCTTGTGTTACTATTTAAAATGTGTATTTGCACATGTTCTTTTTAACTATGCATTGTTGGGAAAGGGCTCCTAAGTAAGCATTTCACGGTAAAGTCTACACTTGTTGTATTTGGTGCATGTGACAAATACAATTTGATGCCATTTGATTTGATTTGAAGAAGTGTGGCAGTTGCCATTCATCATTCACCAGGTCAGCCCTGACATGTCACCATAAGCAGTGACGGACTGGGAACGAAATTAGGCTCTGGCATTTCAACTCAAGGTGTTATATAAAAAAAAAGCACATCCTCATACTCATAGCATTAACTGAAAATAATGTTCACGACCACAAATAACAATAACTGTAGCAATCCTATTTTTATAAATGTGGATATCGACTTTGTCACTTCGGCATGCTTTGTGGCACAGTTGATGCCACGCAAGGGACTAACTGTCCCTGCCTGTTTCATTACACTACGGTCAGAGCCGGTTGCAGACAATGATCAGCTTTTCAACATTTTTATGCTATATTTATAATTCTATAAAATATATGCAATTCATTTTAGGATAGGATACCAATTTCGGGCACTTCAACATCATGGTTTCCTTTTTAACACCACAATCAAATAGACTATGTCAATCTCTAAAAAAAATCTGAAAATATGCCTGCATCCTTTCCTACCTACATTTACATTTAAGTCATTTAGCAGACGCTCTTATCCAGAGCGACTTACAAATTGGTGCATTCACCTTATGACATACCTTGTAGGCCAACCCAGTTTCGAAGGCTTGACAACCTCCGAATGTCATTACACTTTTAGATGTTTTGTAACAGATGTCTCTTCCCATTCATCAAATGGCCGCTGCACAGTCTGGAAGCTGGACTTATATTTTGGACGAACGTGAGCAGGTAGCCTACAGGAGACTTTTGAAGTAGCCTAATTGGATTAAAACGTTGTGATTGGTTTTGTGTTTATGGCACAAAATTGTAATACATTTTAAATGTAAAATTACAACTATTTGAGCTATTGAAGTATTAGGTTCTAGGTGCGATTGGAATAGCCAATCGTATTCAGCCTTCCTGAATAAGTGGGCCTGCTGTCAGCATATGTGGCCACATTATTATAGGATGACTTGGGAACATTATGATCTGAAACAGACAACGCATCTCAGTATCAGAACTTAAAATACAGCCAGACTGGCCTGCTACTGTGCCTTTCTCGACCTTATAAACTATCGAGAGTACTGTAGACCCACAACTGATCCAAATGGAATGAAATATTCAAATGACATTTACACTACAGTTTACAGCCTAGAGACACATTTTGTACTCACTTGAAAACAATAATGTAATTATTCATTGCAGTGTGGTGTTGTAGGGTAGTCTTGTCTAGATAGGATAATTGCATTGTCCCAAAAGAAGATCAACAGGGAAGCTGTTTGAGCTGCGTGTCTCGTCTTCACTGTTCTTTCATTCCCAATGACACACCTGGTCTCTCTGCTTATATTGAAAATTGATGCAACTTGAATGATTTTATGTCTGGTATGATGCTAATTATACTATCGCAGATTTTGGCAAATTAGTGTCTGATATGCACCCTCATAGGCAGGCAGGGGAAAGGAGGGGGGGCACGGTTAACTCAAGGCTTATTAAGGGCGCGTTAGGGGGTGCTTGTGGATCAAGGATCAAAACACAATTTAATAACTTATTTCCCAACATGATTTTAATTCAAACAAACTGTAATAAATCCAATTAAAATTAAATAAGATAAAAGATAAAGATATTAATAAGAAGCAATGGTCTTTTAAAACAATCTTCACTATGCAATCACATTCTTGGTCCTCATCATCCATATTTGACTCAGCTCCCTTGCAATCCTCGCTCACTTTGGCTTCTTGAGTTCAGAAGCTGGTGCTCGCATCAGCAGAACTTGATTTATTTGGTAGCCAACATTTTGCTGCATCGGCCTCAGTAGTTATTTTTTTTGTTCTTAGCACCAACTTTTGATATTTTTCTGTTCATTTTGGCAACTTCCATAGGAATATAAACTGGCTCACTGATGGCGCTTTCAACGTTTTGGTAGGGGGGCTGTTCCCCACTGTATAGGCCCAATAGAGAAAGCTGATAGATGAAGTCAACAGATTAAAAGGGATAGCCTAGGCTACTACAAAAAAATACAGGCCAATGGCCCGCCGGCTCCGTCACTCTCTTTTCCCCCAAATTCTTTCAATTTCGCCCACCCACCTAAAAATAGGTCTAGCCCATCTGTCATCTGCTAAATCTGAATATAAGCACACCTGGAGGATTAACCTAAATTATCTCCCCATGAAGCATGTTGTGTGAGTGAATGTGCGAATGCATTGTGTATTCTTCATTTACAAGCTTACTTAACACTTCATAGAATTTTTTGAGAATTTTTATTTCACCTTTCCTCCTGGCTACCCCAACCCCGGCCAACAGCTCCGCACCCCACGCAGCTACTTGCCCGAGCCTCCCCAGCTTCTCCTTCACCCAAATCCAGAAAGCAGATGTTCTGAAAGAGCTTCAAAACCTCGACCCATACAAATCAGCTGGGCTAGACAATCTGGACCCTAGCTTTCTAAAATTATCCGCCTCCATTGTTGCAACCCCTATTACCAGTCTGTTCAACCTCTCTTTCGTATCGTCCGAGCGGTCATCCCCCTCGTCAAAGGGGGCGACACTCTAGACACAAACTGTTATAGACCTATATCCATCCTGCCCTGCCTTTCTAAAGTCTTCGAAAGCCAGGTTAATAAACAGATCACTGATCATTTCGAATCCCACCGTACCTTCTCTGCTGTGCAATCCGGTTTCCGAGCTGGTCACGGGTGCACCTCAGCCACGCTCAAGGTACTAAACAATATCATAACTGCCATCGATAAAAGACAGTGTGTGCAGCCGTCTTCATCGACCTGGCCAAGGCTTTCGACTCTGTCAATCACCGTATTCTTATCGGCAGACTCAATAGCCTTGGTTTCTCAAATGACTGCCTCGCCTGGTTCACCAAGTACTTCTCTGACAGAGTTCAGTGTGTCAAATCGGAGGGCCTGTTGTCCAGACCTCTGGCAGTCTCTATGGTGGTACCACAGGGTTCAATTCTCGGGCCGACTCTTTCCTCTGTATACATCAACGATGTTGCTCTTGCTGCTGGTGATTCCCCGATCCACCTCTATGCAGACGACACCATTCTGTATACTTCTGGCCCTTCTTTGGACACTGTGTTAACTAACCTCCAAACGAGCTTCAATGCCATACAACACTCCTTCCGTCGCCTCCAACTGCTCTTAAACGCTAGTAAAACCAAATGCATGCTTTTCAACCGTTCGCTGCCCGCACCCGCCCGACTTGCATCACTACTCTGGACGGTTCTGACCTAGAATATGTGGACAACTACAAATACCTAGGTGTCTGGCTAGACTGTAAGCTCTCCTTCCAGATTCGTATTAACTTCTTATGGCTAGGCTCTACAACATTACGCTGAAAAGGCAGCGTGTGAAATTCTAAATATTTTTTAGAAACATGTAACTTTCACACATTAACAAGTGCAATACACCAAATTAAAGATAAACCTCTTGTTAATCTACCCATCATGTCCGATTTCAAAAGGTTTTACAGCGAAAGCACAACATATGATTATGTTAGGTCAGAGCCAAGTCATAAAAACACACACAGCCATTTTTCCAGCCAAAGAGAGGAGTCACAAAAAGCAGAAATATAGATAAAAATTAATCACTAACCTTTGATGATCTTCATCAGATGACACTCATAGGACATCATGTTACATAATACATGTATGTTTTGTTCGATAAAGTGCATATTTATATCCAAAAATCTCAGTTTACATTGGCGTGTTACGTTCAGTAATGTTTTGCTTCCAAAACATCCGGTGATTTTGCAGAGAGCCACATCAATTTCCAGAAATACTCATAATAAACATTGATAAAAGATACAAGTGTTATTCACAGAATTAAAGATAGGCTTCTCCTTAATGCAACTGCTGTGTCAGATTTGTTTTTAAATGTACGGAAAAAGCACACCATGCAATAATCTACGGCGCTCAGAGACCAAACCAGCCAAAGAAATATCCGTCATGTTGTGTAGTCAACATTAGTCAGAAATAACATAATAAATATACTTTTGATGATATTCATCAGAATACACTCCCAGGAATTCCAGTTCCACAATAAATGTTTGATTTGTTCGATAAAGTTAATAATTTATGTCCAAATTCCTCCTTGTTTTTAGCGCGTTCAGCCCAGTAATCCATCTTCATGAGGCGTGAGCACTAGGTCTAGATGAAAAGTCCAAAAGTTCCGTTACAGTCCGTAGAAACATGTCAAACGATGTATAGAATAAATCTTTAGGATGTTTTTAACATAAATCTTCAATAATGTTCCAACTGGAGAATTCCTTTGTCTGTAGAAAAGCAATGGAATGCGAGGTAACTCTCACATGAACAAGCGTCACGAGCTTGTGGTACTCTGCCAGACCACTGATTCAAAGAGCCCATATGAGCCCCTGCTTTACAGTAGAAGCTTCAAACAAGTTTCTAAAGATGGTTGACATCTAGTGGAAACCTTAGGAAGTGCAATTTGACCCCATAGACACTGTGTATTCAATAGGCCAAGCGTTGAAAAACTACAAACCTCAGATTTCCCACTTCCTGGTTGGATTTATCTCAGGTTTTCACCTGCCATATGAGTTATGTTATACTCACAGACATCATTCAAACAGTTTTAGAAACTTCAGAGTGTTTTCTATTAGCAATTGGGACTGAGTAGCAGGCAGTTTACTCTAGACATGCTTTTTATCCAAACGTGAATATGCTGCCCCCTATCCCAAACAGGTTTTAACATCTCCAATCCAAAATCAAATCTAGAATCGGCATTCTATTTTGCAACAAAGCCTCCTTCACTCATGCTGCCAAACTCGTAAAACTGACTATCCTACCGATCCTCGACTTTGGCGATGTCATCTACAAAATAGCTTCCAACACTTTACTTAGCAAACTGGATGCAGTCTATCACAGTGCCATCCGTTTTGTTACCAAAGCCCTTTATACCACCCACACTGCGACCTGTATGCTCTCGTTGGCTGGCCCTCGATACATATTCATCGCCAAACCCACTGGCTCCAGGTCATCTATAAGTCTTTGCTAGGTAAAGCTCCGCCTTATCTCAGCTCACTGGTCACCATAGCAACACCCGCCCGTAGCACGCGCTCCAGCAGGTATATCTCACTGGTCATCCCCAAAGCCAACAACTCCTTTGGCCGCCTTTCCTGCAAAAATCGCTGACACTGGAGACTTATATTTCCCTCACTAATTTTAAACATCAGCTATCTGAGCAGCTAACCAATCGCTGCAGCTATACATAGTTCATCTCTAAATAGCCCACCCAATCCACCTACCTCATCCCCATATTGTTTTTATTTACTTTTCTGCTTTTTTGCACACCAGTATCACTACTTGCACATCATCATCTGCTCATCTATCACTCCAGTGTTAATCTGCTAAATTGTAATTACTTTGCTACTATGGCCTATTTATTGCCTTACCTCCTTACACCATTTGCACCCACAGTATATAGACTTTACTTTTTATCTATTGTGTTATTGACGCTTGTTCATTCCATGTGTAACTCTGTGTTGTTTGTGTCGCACTGCTTTGCTTTATCTTGGCCAGGTCGCAGTTGTAAATGAGAACTTGTTCTCAACTAGCTTGCCTGGTTAAATAAAGGTGAATAAAAAAAATATATATAAAAAAAATAGTGCTCTGGTTTAAAATTTCAGGGTAAGAGTTACGTACGTATATGATGGAATTTATTGGTGTGAGTTTTCCAACTGTTGGTCAAAACTATTTATTGCTGCAAAACAGGTGAATAATGGTTTAAATGTACACATTAAGGCACTAAATCAATTGTCTAGGTGTGTGAGTATAAGTGCTTGTGTGTGTGTGTGTGGGAGTGTATTGTATTTGTGTCTACATACATGCTGTAAGTCAGAGATCAACTGACTTTTTGATTGACACACTTTTTGTACCACTTTATTATCCCTTTAGATTTAGTCTTTCTTCTTCGGTACTAAATATTATAATCTCTTGAGCAATATCATTGGTGGTTGTCAGGGAGACAGCAAGTCTAGTAGCCCAAACACTGGTGCACCTGTCAGAGTGTGTGAGTACCTGCACAGGTGTGACAGCTGCCTGCTTACCTGAGATCTACATGGCCTGAGAGGGAGAGAGCAGGCTGAACTGAAGAGCTTAATAAGAGGACAACACTGAGCCAAAATGCCTCCTCGGAAGAAAACTGATATTGCAATTAAACTGGAAGAGGGTGGGTAGGATTTATCCTTTTTGTTTTCCAGAGTGGAAATATTTATTCTTTTGGATTTCTCTTGAATACTGAAGAGTATTCAGTTTTTCTCTTTCTTTGATGTGTTTGTAGTAAATATGGAACAGATGTACTACTAACGATCTTACTTTGAGCCAGTTTTCTACAACAGGAAAATAATTCTGCATGAACAAGAAATGTAAATTATTATGTGGATTATAATTCATTTACATTTTTGAAGGGGTTGATACATTTTTCATTAGGTCAAATCAAGTCTGAAATTTCTAAGTGGAAATTACAAACATTAAAATACTTTTTAACTCAAATACACTACAAGTTTGCATTTCTCAGCAACAAAAGAGCTCAAATTAAGATCCTATCTGTACATGTACTATAACATGGAAATTACATCCATACTCTTAAACATGAAACAGTAAGATTGTGAGATTTTTCATGGTTCAAAGACAAAGTACAATATTTGTAGAGCTTTTGACTGACAATGTATATATATATTTTATAGTGGGAATGGATATCGATGGAGAGTTAGACAGTGGGCGTGAGGGTAAGTCATAAGAAGGAGAAAGTGTTTGATGTGTGTGTGTTTATGTGTGTTTGAGTTTACCTGTTTGTTTAATTGTCCAACAGCTGCAAATGTCGGATTTTGGAATAATGTGTTATTCTGAAAAGATGACGTTCTAAATGGGAGACACACTATGTAAAAAATGAACTAACTAAACTAACTGTTTAGCAGCCTTATGGCTTGGGGGTAGAAGCTGTTAAGGAGTTTTGGGATCTAGACTAGTCATGCGGGTACCCCTTGCCGTGCGATAGCAGAGAGAACAGTCTATGACTAGGGTGGCTGGAGTTTTTGACAATTTTTAGGGCCTTCCTCTGACACTGCCTGGTTGGCAGAAAGCTTGGCCCCAGTGATGTACTGGGCCATACACACCACCCTCTGTAGCGCCTTGTGGTTGGATGCCGAGCAGTGCCCTCGATGGTGCAGCTCTAGAACGTTTTGAGGATCTGAGGACCCATGCCAAACCTTTTCAGTCTCCTGAGGGGAATAGACATTATCGTGCCCTCTAACCAACTGTCTTGCGTTTACCCTCCATGACACCATTGGCAATAACCATGGGGAGGCTGGCAACCTGGCTGATTTAGATGTTTGTTTAATTGTTCAGGTTTTAATGTCATTTGTGTGTGTGTGTGTGTGTGTGTGTGTGTGTGTGTGTGTGTGTGTGTGTGTGTGTGTGTGTGTGTGTGTGTGTGTGTGTGTGTGTGTGTGTGTGTGTGTCTCAGATGAGGTCAGGTGGAGAGACAGAAACAGGAAAGTCAAACTCTCTCCACGAGCCGGGGGACGGAATGGCAAACAGGCCACCAGCGAGGAGGAAGAGGAGGAGGAGGACGAGGCACAGAGGAAGAGGGCTCATAAGAAAAAGGCCAAGGTCCAGGACAGCGAGGAAGAGGATGAGGAAGAGGAGAAGAGCGTCAAGCGGAAGGGCCCAAAGGCTGCAGGCAGAAATAAAAAGGCAGTCAAGCAGGTGAGTGAGGAGGAGAGTGAGGAGGAAGAACGAGGGAAGAAAAGGAAAGGCAGAAAATCGACTAGCAAGAACCAGAAAGAAGGGCAGAATAAGGAGAAGAAGAGCGATGCTAAAGGGAAAAGTGACGCCAAAGGCAAAGGAGTGAAGGACAAAGGGAACGAGAAAGACAAGAAAAAGAAGAACGCAAAGTACAGCAGGTGCAGTATCCTTTGAGAGGGCCATCTCTCTCACATATCTCCATGCTCCACACACCATCATGTATGAAGGAGGAGTCTGACAGACTCTGTTCAGATATGCCCCTTCAATGTATTGATTAATTAGTTCAGGGAGTTGAGTCATGAAAATGGGTTATAGGGTTGCAAAAAAGTGTTACAAAATGCTACGACAATGACCTTAGCTCACTATTTGTGAGCTCCCCTCATCTAGCTACACACAATATCCCATAATGAAAAAGCAAAAACAGGCTTTTAGAATTTTTTGCAAATTTATAAAAAACAACAACAACTGAAATATCACATTTGCATAAGTATTCAGACCCTTTACTCAGTACTTTGTTGAAGCAAATTTGTCAGTGATTACAGCCTCGAGTCTTCTTGGGTATGATGCTACAAGTGTGGCACCCCTGGATTTGGAGAGTTTCCCCCATTCTTCTCTACAGATCCTCTCAAGCTCTGTCACGTTGGATGGTGAGTGTCGCTGCACAGCTACTTTCAGTTCTCTCCAGAGATGTTAGATTGTGTTCAAGTCCGGGCTCTGGCTGGGCTACTCAAGGACATTCAGAGACTTGTCCCTACTCCTGCATTGTCTTGGCTGTGTGCTTAGGGTCGTTGTCCTGTTGGAAGGTGAACCTTTGAGGTCCTGAGCACTCTGAAGCAAGTTTTCATCAAGGATCTCTCTGTACTTTGCTCTGTTCATATTTCCTTTGATCCTGACTAGTCTCCAAGTCCCTGCCACTGAAAAACATCCCCACAGCATGATGCTGCCACCACTGTGCTTCACGGTAGGGATGGTGACAGGTTTCCTCAAGACGTGACACTTGGCATTCAGGCCAAAGAGTTCAATCTTGGTTTCATCAGACCAGAGAATCTTGTTTCTCATGATCTGAGAGTCCTTTTTGGTAAACTCCAAGTGGGCTGTCATGTGCCTTTTACTGAGGAGTGGCTTTTGTCTTGCCACTCTACCATAAAGGCCTGATTGGTGGAGTTTTGCAGAGATGGTTGTCCTTCTGTAAGGTTCTCCCATCTCCACAGAGGAACTCTGGAGCTCTGTCAGAGTAACCATTGGGCGGCAAGCTCTAGGAAGCTCTAGGAAGAGTCTTGGTGGTTGCAAACTTCTTCCATTTAGGAATGGGAAAGGGTGATACCTAGTCAGTTGCACAACAGAATATGATGGAGGCCACTGTGTTCTTGGAGACCTTCAATGCTGCAGAATTTTGTTGGTACCCTTCCCCAGATGTGTGTCTTGACACAATCCTGTTTCAAAGCTCTATCGACAATTTCTTCAATGTCATGGCTTGAGTTTTGCTCTGACATGCACTGTCAACTGTGGGACCTTATATAGACAGGTGTGTGCCTTTCCAAATCATGTCCAATCAATTGAATTTACCACAGGTGGACTCCAATCAAGTTGTAGAAACATCTCAAGGATGATCAATGGAAACAGGATGCACCTGAGCTTAATTTTGAGTCTCATAGCGTAAGGTTCTGAATATTTACATAAATAAGGTGTTTCTGTGTAAAAATGTCTAAAAACCTGTTTTCGCTTTGTCTTTATGGGGTATTGTGTGTAGATTGATGAGGAAAATGTTTTATTTAATCCATTTTAGAATAAGGCTGTAACGTAACAAAATGTGGAAAAAATCAAGGGGTCTCAATACTTTCTGAATGCACTGTATATATATATATATATTTGTGTCATCAGCAAACTTAATGATGGTGTTGGAGTTGTGCCTGGCCGTGCAGTTATAAGTGAACAGGGAGTACAGGAGGGGACTGAGCATGCACGCCTGAGGGGCCCCCATGTTGAGGATCAGTGTGCAGGATGTGTTGTTACCTACCCTTACCACCTGGGGTCCATAGCTTAGTGCTGAGTTTTGAGGGCACTATGGTGTTGAATGGTGAGTTGTAGTCAATGAATATCATTCTCACATTGTCCAGGTGGGAAAGGGCAGTGCGGAGTGCAATAAAGATTGCACCATCTGTGGTGCAAATTGGAGTGGGTCTAGGGTTTCTGGGATAATAGTGTTGATGTGAGCCATGACCAGCCTTTCAAAGCATTTCATGGCTACAGACGTGAGTGCTACGGGTCGTCTGCGTAGTCATTTAGGCAGGTTACCTTAGTGTTCTTGGGCACAGGGACTATGGTGGTCTGCTTGAAACATGTTGGTATTACAGACTCAGATAGAGAGAGGTTGAAAATGTCAGTGAACACACTTTCCAGTTGGTTGGGCGCATGTTCTGGCCTAGCAGCCTTGTGAATGTTGACCTGTTTAAAGGTCTTACTCTGATCGGCTGCGGAGAACGTGATCACACAGTCATCCGGAACAGTTGATGCTCTCATGCATGTTTCAGTGTTACTTGCATCGAAGCGAGCATAGAAGGTATTTAGCTCGTCTGGTAGGCCCGTGTCACTGGGCAGCTCTCGGCTGTGCTTCCCTTTGTAGTCTGTAATAGTTCCAAGCCCTGCCACATCCGACGAACGTTGGAGCCCGTGTAGTACGATTCAATCTTAGTCCTGTATTGATGCTTTGCCTGTTTGATGGTTTGTCAGAGGGCATAGCAGGATTTCTTATAAGCTTCCGGGTTAGAGTCCCGCTCCTTGAAAGTGGCAGCTCTACCCTTTAGCTCAGTGTGAATGTTACTTGTAATCCATGGCTTCTGGTTGGGGTATGTACGTACAGTCACTGTGGGGCAGTGAAGTTTCAGCTGTCCGTGGCCTCTCTTCCTTGGTGCACACTGTCACCTTGGGGATAGAAGCTGTTTAGAAGCCTCTTGGACCTAAACTTGTCCAGCTGTGTATGTAACATTTCACGTAAACCCTGTTTCTTGTCTGCATCGAAGTAACGGTCCTTGTACCTAGCATTGAGCATGGCGGCGACACAGTGAAGAGGCTCAGAGAGAATGCCACCGAATCACTTGTTCACAGCCTCAAGTACTTTTGTAAGTTTTAACCCCACAGTCTGTTGGCAGTTTGTTGAGCAGGCGTTTCAATACCATGACAGAGGGTGTCACGTCTGCTGCAGACACAGTTGATGAGCTTATTTCTCCAGTCAGTTGTTCAAATGGCGCTAGGAGTGTGTTCATGTTTCCAAGTTTCAAACATGTTCTCAAATGCCATTGAAATGGCAGCAGCGGTATGAGAACCAGCACATTCATGAGCAATACGACTTTCCTCAGTAGGAAATCCTCATCGACCCACTGTGCTGTCAGAATCATAATGCTCATGGGGCTGACATCGCTGGTACAAATGTCAGTAGTGAAGCTCATGGATGTGAGTTTCAACAATACTGTGTAACTCTGGTAGGGCAACATCTGAAAAATAGTGTGTACCGGGGCTCGACCAGTCGGCAAAAGCCAACATCATCCACAACAGAGGACGGTTGATTGTCAAGGGCAATGAATTCCATTATCTTGGCTTTAAATGATTTTGCCTTTGAGTTGTCTGGCTGAAATGTTCTTACTCTTTCAAATGACTGCTCGACTTGAACTTCTTACGTTGTTGGAAGTGTGCGCTTAGTATTTTTCTGCTTTTGTTCTGTGTAGTGCTGTATTTTTTGTGGCGTACATAGGTATGCACGTCAGCTTTGACATCGGTTTTAAACTAGACATAGAGACGATGCCGATGTTGGCATTTTTAGCTAATATCGTCCGATTTCGATATATCGTGCATCCCGTCTTTAAACTAATAAAATATCTATAAACCACTTAGAAACCTTCTACAAACTTTTACAATCCCCTTTTAAACTCTAAACATATTTTTATTTCAAAACATAAATCCACATTTGACATGATTCTGGATATTAGGCTATTGAGCTATGGAGATATTAAAACTTGATACTTTGAGAAATATGTCTCATCCCAGCAAACAGTGAACGATCCTATAATGCTGGGTAACGTTCCAATTGAGTCCCAGTTAAGTCCAATTGGTTTCCAGCTAACTTTAGCATGACAACATTCCTGATTTTTTTTTTTACCCAGAAAAAACGATTTGATAAACATTGCTGTAATGGTTATGAGAACGTTTGGGGAAATAATCCAATTATGTTGTTTTTCAACGTTTCTAGAATGTGTTAACGTAATGTTAATGGAGAAAACGTATAGTCATGTGATGGGACATCCCTTGGGTCATCCCTGGGAACCTCTGTCAAAAGTGTCCAACCATTTTAACATTCTCAAAATGTCCCCACTAAAGTTTTGGTAATGCATAACCAGTACTTTTCACCAGAATAGAGTTGGGTTGTAGTGGTATTTGTGCTGGCTCAATCATGGGGTAGTGTTGGTTCATAACATTGAGTTGAGGGATTACATGGTCGGAATGGGGTTTGTTCGTGTCTGGTTGGGTCGATGGGAGGACCAGGTTACTGGACTATTCTAGGATATGTTAGTTGACTTGCATGTGTCCCCTCTTGTCCCCTCATTTCAATTCAATTAAATTACATTTAAGGGCTTTATTGGCATGGGAAACATATGCTTACATTGCCAAAGCAATGTTCTCTTTTTGTATTTTCTGTTGGTCTGCCAGATGCGTTTCAACATAATGTGACAAGTTCAAAGTTTATACCATGATAATTGGGCACTGTGTAAAGCCTCTGGCTATACTGCCAACTCTTAGCAAAGACAGTCTGACCGGAACTATAACTCTACTCTGGTTGACACATGGTTGACCCTGACTTGACCCCTGGCCCTGGTAACAGCTCTTTCTTCTGATAGCTCTTCTTCTTCGGGCGAGTCAGAGGACGAGGATTCTCTGTCAGAAGGGGAGATTGCTGCTCAGAAGGAAGAGATGGAGGAGAAGAAGAAGCTGATCGCCACTCTAAGGAACAAACCGTGGCGCATGAAGAGGAGGCTTAAACTCCTCAAGTAAACAAAATGGCCACCATCATGTGTATTCCTCCACTGATTTCCCATTGGCTGATTGCCTTCACATAGGGACTTGCTCTTGCTGTGCTGTTTTCTCTTTTTTCTATAACTACAGTACTTTGCACATTCCTTAAGGCTTACACAATAACTAATGTATTACTTGTGGTGTCATCTTATTTATTTTTTAATTCAATTTAAATATAATTGTGCCTTTGATGCTACATTGCCTGATCAAATGTCCATTTATTTTGTGAAATACTTGAATTACTTTATGGAATGACAAAGTAGATAGATTGTCCATTACCCTTTGCTGATTGATGTTCTTTGACCAGCTTCTCACTGATTTATTGGTGGGTGGTTTATCAAACCAGTGATTGATACTTTTTGTTGGTTGATGAGTCATTCTTTTTTGTGGGTTTAAATTGTAGGGAATGCCAGGCGTTTGTGGAGAAGTTTGAGGGGGCTCTGGGAAAGGGCAAAGGGAGGAAGCTCTACGCCTACAAAGTCATAATGGCTAAGGTAACTTTTCCTAGGCCAAGTGTTAACTTTACAACTGAGTCCACAGTCTTAAATATGAGTTATGTCCTACTGAATCATTATGAATAATTCAAACAAATTATGCATTTATGTTAAGACTTAAGTTAGCTGCCCAGTGACACGAGCCTACTAGACGAGCTAAATTACTTCTATGCTCGCCTCGAGGCAAGCAACACTGAAGCGTGCATGAGAGCATCAGCTGTTCCGGATGACTGTGTGATTACGCTCTCCATAGCTGATGTGAGTAAATCCTTTAAACAGGTCAACATTCACAAGGCCGCAGGGCCAGACGGATTACCAGGACATGAAATCTGAGCATGAGCTGACCAACTGGCAAGTGTCTTCACTGACATTTTCAACCTGTCCCTGACTGAGTCTGTAATATCAACATGTTTCAAGAGGACCAACATAGTCCCTGTCCCCAAGAACACTAAGGTAACCTGACTAAATGACTACCAACCCATAGCACTCACTTCTGTAGCCATGGAGTGATTTGAAAGGCTGGTCATGGCTCACATGAACACCATTATCCCAGAAACCCTAGACCCACTCCAATTTGCATACCGCCCCAACAGATCAACACCAAAGTGCCCTCAAAGCTCATCACTAAGCTAAGGACTAAACAGCTCCCTCTGAAACTGGATCCTGGACTTCCTGATTGGCCTCCCCCAGGTGGAGAATAGGTAACCTAGTGATTAGAGCATTGGGCCAGTAACTGAAAGGTTGCTGGCTCGGTACCCCGAGCTGACAAAGTAGAAATCTTACATTCTGCCCCTGAACAAGGCAGTTAACCCACTGTTCCCCGGTAGGCTGTCATTGTAAATAAGAATTTGTTCTTAACTGGCTTGCATAGTTAAATAAAGGTTAAACATAAAAAAAAAATAACAACACATCTGCCACGCTGATCCTCAACACGGGGACCATTCAGGTGTCAACCTCTCCCTCAACGTTATCAAGACAAAGGAGATGATTGTGGACTACAGGAAAAAGAGGACTGAGCACACCCCCATTCTCATCGAAGGGGCTGTTGTGGAGCAGTTTGAGAGCTTCAAGTTCCTTGGTGTCCAAATCACCAGCAAACTAACATGGTCCAAGCACACGAAGACAGTCATGAATCGAAGCATCCTAACTCGTTGCATCACCGCCTGGTATGGCAACTGCTCAGCCTCCGGCCGCAAGGCACTACAGAGGGTAGTGCGTATTGCCCAGTACATCACCGGAGCAAGTTTCCTGCCATCCAGGACCTCTATACCAGGAGTTGTCAGGGGAAGGCCCTAAACATAGTCAAAGACTCCAGCCACCCTAGTCATAGACTGTTCTCTCTACTACCGCTCTGCAAGCGGTACTGGAGAGCCAAGTCTAGGTCCAAAAGGCTTCTTAAGAGCTTCTATCCCCAAGCCATGAGTCTGCTGAACAGCTAACCAAATGGCTACATAGACTATTTGCATTGCCCCTCCCCCCCTCTTTTTACGCTGCTGCTACTCTCTGTTTATTATCTATGCATAGTCACTTTAACTTTACTTACATGTACATATTACCTCAATTACCTCGACTAACCTGTGCCCCCGCACGTTGACTCTGTACCAGTACCCCTTGTATATAGCCTCGCTACTGTTATTTTACTGCTGCTCTTTAATTATTTGCTATTTAGTTTTTTACGTATCTATTATTTACTTAACACTTATTTTTCTTAAAACTACATTGTTGGTTAAGGGCTTGTAAGTAATTGTACTGTAAGGTCTACACCTGTTATTTGATGTTATTTGATATGGCATGTAAAATACACATTTAACCCTCTAGAGTCTAAGCCCTGTCTAAATCAGGGGACGGGGATGGGGGAAGGGGGGACGGGGTCTACACTAACATATGGCATTGTTTTAAGATGGTTATACCAACGATCATTTAGCTATTTATTTGTTGTTTTTAAATTAAAAATATATGTATGTATTGGATGAAACATTGAAAAAACATTATCGAAAGGAAGTATGTTCTGAAGTTTCGGGATGTCACATGGTCTGACAAACACCATCTCTGCCACCTTTCACTGAAGATGCGGAACGGTTATATCGGCAGATGTGGTGGATTGAGACGCAGCTCATGCAAAAACTGATATCTCTAGCTTAAAGAGATGGGGATTTTTTAATTATGTTAATTTGATTTCCGCTGGAGCACAGAAATTGTAGGCTAAGGGTTAAATCATAAGTGCACCATAATCTTCATGATGTTTTCTTATCAGGAACTATACAGTACGTCTGTGATAAACTTCTATTTTCAAATATTCTCTCTTAACCTTTTTTGTTTCAGAAAATGATCAAGTTCAACCGTGACTTTGACAATTTCAAAACAGCCTGTATTCCATGGGAAAGAAAGATTAAAGAGGTTGAGAGTGGGTACCATTATTTAAAGCTATGAGTTTCTGTCTTGTTCATGTAATGTAGTTCTATCTATTCATTATGTAACTTTTGGAGTTTGAACTCTAACCCTCAGGTCACTTTGGGTCATCTGTGGCTTCCTACTTCATCTTCTTGCGGTGGATGTACGGTCTAAACCTGGTCCTGTTTGGGTTAATGTTTGGTCTTGTTGTTCTCCCAGAGGTGAGCAGCTTTTTTACCTTTAAGCACATAGTCCATTGTCTTGCAAAATATTTGCAGTACATTTGGTCAGCATATGGAGAGATATCGTAGGAGGGACTCACTGTCTCATTCCTACAGTCTTTTCCCCACTTCCCTTTCATTTTTCCTTTCTTTCTATCCGGAGGTGATGATGGGTCTTCCGTATGGGTCTATACCCAGGAAAACTGTTCCCAGAGCGCAGCAGGCCAAAGCCATGGACTACTCCGTCCTACTTGATTTTGGAGTGAGGATCTTTGGAGTGATGCCATATTTAAGCACCTTGTTAAGTTTACTTAAGGTTCAGGTTTACTTCATATGATTGTACATATGAAACAAACATACATAAAATGTGATGTCATACAGTACTTTTAAATTACTGGTTAAAAAAAAGGGTAAAAAGTAGATTTTTAAGACATTCGGGGTCATACATGTTCATGAATAACAGCATCATATTGCATTGTACCTGCAATGTAATTAAACACCCACACCGGTAGAAATACACTGTTTCAAGCTGAAAGACGATGGCCAGAGCTTACCCATGATGTTGCAAAGCGATTTAAGTCAATAAGCCATCGTTTTATTCAAAGTATTATATATTCGGGCTTGAAGTGACAAATCCGAACTGCCAACTTCGGATCCTATATGACAATCAAATTATTTTCAGCCTATGTTTAGTTTCAGGGCTGGGTTTTACTTGAATGTTACCACCCACCAGCGTGGCATTTATTAATCAGAAACAGCTACAAAGTTATTCCTCTTCGCGACGGAGCTGAGCCAAACAGCCTTGTGTCCACTTGGCTGCCTGAGCCAAGGAGCAAATTAAAATAGGCTGTGCAAATGTATGTTTTTGCAAGTCTACTTTTTAAAATATTTTTTCAGAAAATTATCATAATCCATTGAATAATTTGTCCATTTTCATTTTTCTTTGGTGGTCTATATAAACAACGAAACAAAACAAATATATATATATATAATGCCATTTATAAAATGGTTATATATACAGAACCAGTCAAATGTTTGGAAACACCTACTCATTCAAGGGTTTTCATTATTTGTACAATTTTCTACATTTTAGAAAAATAGTGAAGCCATCAAAAATATGAAATAACACATATGGAATCATGTAGTAACCAAAAATGTGTTAAACAATTAAAAATATATTTGATATGAGTTATTATTCAAAGTAGCCACCCAATGCCTTGATGACAGCTTTGCACACTCTTGGCATTTTCTCAACCAGCTACATGAGGTAGTCACCTGGAATGCATTTCACTTATCAGGTGTGCCTTGTTAAAAGTTAATTTGTGGAATTTCTTTCCATCTTAATGCATTTCAGCCAATCAGTTGTGTTGTGACAAGCTAGGGTGGTATACAGAAGATAGCCCTATTTGGTAAAAGACCAAGTTCATATTATGGCAAGAACATCTCAAATAAGCAAAGAGAAATGACAGTCCATCATTACTTTAAGACATGAAGGTCATTCAATCCGGAATTTTTCAAGAACTTTTAAAGTTTCTTCAACTGCAGTTGCAAAAACCATCAAGAGCTATGATTAAACTGTCTCTCATGAGGACCGCCACAGGAAAGGAAGACCCAGAGTTACCTCTGCTGCATAGGATACGTTAACAGCACCTCAGATTGCAGCCCAAGTAAATGCTTCACAGAGTTCGAGTAACAGACACATCACAACATCAACTGTTTAGAGGAGACTGAATGAATCAGGCCTTCATGGTCAAATTGCTGCAAAGAACCACTACTAAAGGACACCAATAAGAAGAAGAGACTTGCTTGGGCCAACAAACATGAAAAATGGACATTAGACCGGTGGAAATCTGTCCTTTGGTCTGATGAGTCGAAATTTAATATTTTTGGTTCCAACTGATGTGTCTTTGTGAGACGCAGAGTAGGTGAACGGATGATCTCCGCATGTGTGGTTCCCACCATGAAGCATGGACGAGGTGGTGTGATGGTGCTTTTCTGGTGATGCTGTCAGTGATTTATTTAGAATTCAAGGCACACTTAACCAGCATGGCTACAACAGCATTCTGCAGTAATACGCCATCCCATCTGGTTTGTGCTTAATGGGACTATCATTTGTTTTTCAACAGGACAATGACCAACACACCTCCAGGATGTGTAAGGGCTATTTGAGCAAGGAGAGTGATGGAGTGTTGTGTCAGATGACCTGGCCTCCACAATCACCCGACCTCAACCCAATTGAGATGGTTTGGGATGAGTTGGACCGCAGAGTGAAGGAAAAGCAGCCAACAAGTGCTCAGCATATGTGGGAACTCATTTAAGACGGTTGAAAAATCATTCCAGGTGAAGCTGGTTGAGAGAATGCCAAGAGTGTGAAAAGTTGTCATCAAGGCCAAGCGTGGCTACTTTGAAGAATCTAAAATCTAAAATATATTTTGATTTGTTTAACACTTTTTTGGTTACTACATGATTCCATATGTATTATTTCATAGTTTTGATGTCTTCGCCCCCCCCCTCCCCCAAAGATGAATGCTTTGATTGGTGTAACGATAGCTTGAACCCACACGTGTCTATTCAGATAATGCAAAGGAACCAGCAAAAGAAAATTCAAGAAACTTATAGTTAGTTACATGCTACATGTCATTTGTGGCATGAATGATTATGAGCAAAGCTATTGTAGCCTATCATTTCAATGAATATGTATATTTCAATTTGTGAATATGTGTAAGTAGCCTTCATCATTCTGACAGGAAATGGCATCGAAATAGTGGCTGCAACTTGTTATGGGTGGGTCCTTTAATAAAGTTGTAACGGTTCTCTTGTGGTGAAGGAGAGTCGGACCAAAATGCAGCGTGTAGATTGCGATCCATGTTTATTCAACAAACGTAACACGAATCTCTACTAAACACTACAAAACAATAAACGTAACGAAAACCGAAACAGCCTAATACTGGTGCACATACACACAGACCAAGGACATCAAGACACTAAGGACAATCACCCACGAAACACTCAAACAATATGGCTGCCTAAATATGGTTCCCAATCAGAGACAACGATAAACACCTGCCTCTGATTGAGAACCACTTCAGACAGCCATAGACCTAACTAGAACACCCCACTAAGCTACAATCCCAATACATACACACCACATACAAAAACCCATGCCACACCCTGGCCTGACCAAATAAATGAAGATAAACACAAAATACTTCGACCAGGGCGTGACAAAAGTGTTACACATTTTCAGTACATCAATTGTACTTGTCACTGTCAGCTTAATTTCAGATGAATGACTTGCATATGAACATGATTATTTTTCTTAATTTCACCAGGGCTACTGCAAGTACTCTGTTCTGTTCTATGGCTACTATAATGACGAACGCACCATCGGACTCCTCCAGTTCAGACTGCCACTGTCCTACCTACTGGTCGGTGTTGGCATCTTCGGCTACAGCCTGATGGTGGTCATTAGAACGTGGGTTAAACACACACACTTGAACATACACATATGCACACAGTAAATACATACTAATCCACATACACACAAACAGTATCCAAAATATTGATGCCAGCAACCCCCCCCAGGATGGCCCATAACTCGGATGAGGGAGGAGATGGTGGGGACGATGGACAGTTTACATTCACCTTTAAGATGTTCACCAGCTGGGATTACCTCATTGGGAACCCAGAGACAGCTGACAACAAGTATGCCTCCATCACCACCAGCTTTAAGGTAAACACAGCAGCAGCTAACACTTAGGCCTATCCATAGCTAATAGACCGACCTACCACTAGCTTGGCACAAGATACTGTTGTTTATGCATAACTTTGTTCTACAAATATCCATTGCTCTTATCTTTAAAAATCTTCAATCTCCCAAGAATCATACACATGTAAAAATGTACTACATGTATGGGCCTAGACACTTACTATCTTCAACCATAGTATCCACTGTGTTTCTCACTAATCGACTGTTCTCGGTAGGAATCCATAGTAGACGAACAGGAGAACCAGAAGGATGAGAACATCCACTTGCGGAGGTTCCTGCGGGTTCTAGCCAATCTTTTCATTCTCTGCAGCCTGGGGGGCAGTGGCTTCCTCATCTATTTTGTGGTCAAGAGGTCTCAGGACTTTGCAAAACTAGATCAGAATACGCTCTCCTGGTATGAAAAGAATGAGGCAGGTTGAGTTGTTATGATCAGATACATGCTGTGCTATGGTTCATCTAGTCAAAGGGAGTGAGCCAGAAATGTACATTTGGTGTTTGTCCTGTTTTCTTCAGTTGTAGGTTGTTGTGCTATTATCTGGGTTGTCATGACAGTCAAACATTTATAAAATATATTTATCATACCACACTTGGGTTACACTTAACTTTCATGAGTAAGCCACTAAAAATTATTACATGTTTATAAATTATATGATACATGTTATACATGTTAATGAATGTAATGCTTATAATACTTATAAATGCTAATACATCTTTATAAAGAAATACTAATTTAATAATAGTATGTTCAGTATTTAATGGTTATTCATTAAAGTATTTTTTTTGTCTTCATCCTGGTGATTGGTTGTTTTACTTTCCAGGTGGAGGTTGTGATGTCACTGCTGGGGCTGGTGTGCCCCCCTCTCTTTGAGACTATCGCTGAGCTGGAGGAGTACCACCCTCGTATCGCCCTCAAGTGGCAGCTGGGACGCATCTTTGCCCTGTTCCTTGGGAACCTCTACACCTTCCTGTTCGCCTTGTTTGATGATGTCAATGAAAAGGTACCAGACAATGTGTCAGTGTTATGAACCTGCAAATGCATGTTTGTGTGTTTTTTCACCTGTGTGTGTGTGTGTGTGCGTGTGTGTGTGTGTGTGTGTGTGTTCCGTACATATTGTATGAATGTATATTTTACTTACTCACCTGAACCTGTCTTTGTGTGTTAACATGTGTACAGTTGGAACAGGAGAAGTACATTAAGAATGCCACTATCTGGGGTCTGAAGGAGTACTATGCCAACTACAGCACCTTCCACAACACTACTGACATCCCCCCTCCGGAGATCCCTCCTGCTGATGTCATCAGAGGGCCGTGCTGGGAGACCGATGTTGGCATAGTAAGGATTACCCGTGTTCTTCCTCCGTTTTCCCTTTATTACTAAACATAGCAGTGGCTGACCACCGTTTTTTATTATTTTGTTGTTCCTCCTGGGTTTTCCTCCACCTGACCTGGGCAGCCCATAAAATTTCTGTCATTGTGCACAGGGTGATGAGACTGAGGCTGTGTGGCATGCTGGGCGTTTCATGTTTAGTTTCCCTTCTGTGCTGCCCTCTAGGAGTTTGTGAAGCTCACCGTCTCTGACATCCAGGTGACATATCTGACCATCCTCATTGGTGACTTTGTGCGAGCCGTGATTGTGCGTTTCCTCAACTACTGCTGGTGCTGGGACCTGGAGGCTGGATTTGTACGTGCTAGGCTTCTGAAGAATAACATAACTACTGTTCTACTGTGTGTGTGTTCCCATTCTATCGTAAGACATTTTGGTAGCACTTTACATTACAGTATGGGATAAAGTGGTAATAACATGTATGGTAGTATGGTAACAGGGTATACTTACTCTCTATCAATACAATCCAGCACTACTATATTGCTCTTTACTTTGTTTTATCTTTGCTTATTGTATGTGTGAGAACAAGTAAACTTGATACCACACAGCAACATCTGGCACGATAGGTGATCCTTCGCATTCACCAAGACACAGGACACTGCCCTGGGAAGTTAATTACTGAGAGAGAGAAAGAGGGAGAGAGAAAGGGGGGACAATGAACAGAATTATGTTTACATTATTTATCTCATGCATTGCACTATTTAAAATATGTATATGTGATTCTAGCCGTCTTATGGAGAGTTTGACATCAGCGGCAACGTGCTTGGATTGATCTTCAATCAAGGAATGATTTGGTGAGTAAATATGAGACATCACATAAACCATCAACACATTTCCAATCCACCTGTAAGTTGTGTTTATCACATATTTCTGTATCTGTGTTTGTTTCAGGATGGGTGCGTTCTACGCCCCTGGCCTGGTAGGGCTGAACGTCCTGCGTCTCCTCTCCTCGATGTACTACCAGTGCTGGGCCGTGATGAGCTGTAACGTTCCCCATGAGAGGGTCTTCAAGGCCTCTAAATCCAACAACTTCTACATGGGCCTCCTCCTCCTGGTGCTCTTCCTCAGCCTTCTGCCTGTGGTTTACACCATAATGACCCTGCCGCCCTCCTCTGACTGTGGCCCCTTCAGGTGTCTCTCATGCACACACACACACACACGCACGCACACATACACACTAGGCACACATCTAATGCTGGTCTCTTGTCTACTAGTGGAAGGGCGCAAATGTATGATGTTGTCATGGAGACTATAGAGAAGGACCTACCAGCGTTCATTGGTAATATATTCACCTACGCAACTAATCCTGGGCTGATCATACCAGCTGTGCTGCTGATGGTGTATGTACACACACACACACGCGCGCACACACACACACACACACACACACACACACACACACACACACACACACACACACACACACACACACACACACACACACACACACACACACACACACACACACACACACACACACACACACACACACACACACACACACACACGCGTGCGCACACACGCGCACACATGCACACACACGCACACACACACACACTAAAGCAAACATGCATATGGTCATAGTAACACACACATGCTCATCATATCAATAGTTCTGTGATCCTGTGTCAGGTTGGCCATCTACTATCTGAATGCAACCTCCAAAAACTATCAAAATGCCAACCTGGAACTGAAGAGGAAGATGCAAATGGTAAATGACCATGAGCAACTGAGCTGCCGTCTCTCAGGACTTAAATCCTATACTGTAAATAATGACATGTTATTCAGTACTGTTAAATGCATGTACGTAATGCTGAAGGGGTGTGTAAATATGAATGCAGCAACACCAACAGTATAATCTGCGGTTGTGTTTAGGCTAGAGATGAGGAGAAGAACAGGAGGAACAACAAGGAGAGTACCAACCAGGTGATGCATGACCTGGTTGGCCTTCTTCCCAACCGTTCTCTAATCCCCCCTCCTGCTGAAGAAGCACCCCCACCAGGTCAGTTCACATAGCCTACTCTACCTTCCTACCATCTCCACTCAGCACCACTTGGTGGTTGGATGTTTTTTTGGCATTAAGAAAAAAATGTGAACCCACTTCAAAGATCAATCGAAGAAACAGTTTGTTTTGAGTGAATTGTGTCATAACATCGCTCCGAAGCAGAGCTGTCAAAAAGTATTCACACAATTGGACTTTTTCCACATTTTGTTGTGTTACAGCCTAAATTTAAAATGGATTAAATTGAGATTTTGTGTCACTGGCCTACACACAATACCCCATAATGTTAAAGAGCATTTATGTTTTACATTTTTTAAAGCAAATTAATTAATAACGAAAAGCTGAAATGTCTCACTTCAGTAAGTATTCAACCCCTTTGTTTTGGAAAGCCTAAATCAATTCAGGAGTAAACATTTGCACATAATAAGTTGCATGGACTCACTCTCTGGGCAATAATAGTGTTTAACATGATTTTTGAATGACTACCTCATCTCTATACACCACACATACAATTATCTGTAAGGTCTCTAAGTCGAGCAGTGAATTTCAAACTCAGATTAAACCCCAATGACCAGGAAGGTTTTCCCAATGCCTCGCAAAGAAGGACAGGTATTGGTAGATTAGTACAAATAAAAAGCAGATGTTGAATATTTTGAGCATGTTGAAGTTATTAATTACACTTTCGATGGTGTATCAATACACCCAGTCTCTACAAACATGCAGGCGTCCTTCCTAACTCAGTTGCCGGAGAGGAAGGAAACCGCTCCGAGATCTCACCATGGTGACTTTAAAACAGTTACAGAGTTAAATGGCTGTGATAGGAGAAAACTGAGGAAGGCTCAACAACATTGTAGTTACTCCACAATACTAACCTAGTTGACTGAGTGAAAAGAAGGAAACCTGTACAGAATATAAATATTCCAAAACATGGATCCTGTTTGCAATAAGCCACTAAAGTAAAACTGTAAAGAATGTGGCAAATAAATTAACTTTATGTCCTGAACACAAAGCGTTATGTTTGGGGCAAATCCAAGGCAAGGTAAGACAGAAAAAAACCATATTGCAACCTATGGGTTGTGATAATTGCATGGTTTTCTCTATCACCTGTTAGTTTATACAGTGCTTTATACAGAAAGTTTATACAGAAAGTTTATACAGAAAGTATTCAGACCCCTTGACCTTTTTCCACATTTTGTTACGTTACAGCCTTATTCTAAAATGGATTACATGGTTTTTTCCCTCATCAATCTACACACAATACCCCATAATGACAAAGCAAAAACGGGTTTTTAGAAATTTGTACAAATGTATAAAAAAAAACCTAAAAAAATTGTACATTTACATAAGCATTCAGACCCTTTACACAGTACTTTGTTGAAGCAGCTTTGGTAGCAATTACAGCATTGGGTCTTCTTGGGTATGATGCTACAAGATTGGCAGCCCCTGTATTTGGGGAGTTTCTCCCATTCTGCTCTGCAGAACCTCTCAAGCTCTGTCAGGTTGGATGGGGAACGTTGCTGCACAGCTATTTTCAGGTCTCTCTAGAGATGTTCGATCGGGTTCAACACCAGGCTCTGACTGGCCACTCAAGGACATGCAGAGACTTGTCCCAAAGCCACTCCCGCGGTGTCTTGGCTGTGTGCTTAGGGTTCACCTTTCTGTTGGAAGGTGAACCTTCACCCCAGTCTGAGGTCCTGAGTACTCTGGGGCAGATTTTCATCAAGGATCTCTCTGTACTTTGCTCCTTTAATTTTTCACTCGATCTTGACTAGTCTCCGAGTCCCTAAAAAACATCCCCACAACATGATGCTGTCACCACCATGCTTCACCATAGGGATGGTGCCAGATGTGGCACTTGGCATTCAGGCCAAAGAGTTCAATCTTGGTTTCATCAGACCAGAGAATCTTGTTTCTCATGGTCTGAGAGTCTTTAGGTGCCTTTTGGCAAACTCCAAGCAGGCTGTCACGTGCCTTTTACTGAAGAGTGGCTTCTGTCTGGCCACTCAACCATAAAGACTGATTGGTGGAGTGCTGCAGAGACGGTTGTCCTTCTGGAAGCTTCCCCCATCTCCACAGAGGAACTCTGGAGCTCTGTCAGAGTGACCATCGGGTTCTTGGTCACCTCCCTGACCAAAGCCCTTCTACCCCAATTGCTCAGTTTGGGCGGGCGGCCAGCTCTAGGAAGAGTCTTGGTGGTTCCAAACTTCTTCCATTTTGGAACGATGGAGGCCACTGTGTTCTTGGGCACCTTCAATGCAGAAGAAATGTTTTGGTACCCTTCCCAAGATCTCTGCCTCGACACAATCCTCTTTCGAAGATTTTTGGACAATTCCTTCGACCTCATGGCTTGGTTTTTACTCTGACATGCACTGTCAACTGTGGAACCTTATATAGACAGGTGTGTGCCTTTCCAAATCATGTCCAATCAATTGAGTTTACCACAGGTACCACATTTCGAGTCTCATAGCAAAGGGTCTGAATACTTATTTAAATAAGGTGTTTCTGTTTATTTATTTTTACAAATTTGCAAAAAAATCTAAAAACCTGTTTTCACTTTGTCATTATGGGGTATTGTGTGTAGATTGCTGAGGATTTGTATTTATTTAAGCAATTTTAGAATAAGCTGTAATTTAACAAAATGTAGAAAAGGTCAAGGGGTCTGAATATTTTCTGAAGGCACTGTATGCCTTGCCACCGTGATATATAGGCCTAAGCTCGAGAAAGTAAGAAGACACAGAGGGAGAATGAATTCAACAACACCTTTTGTTTAATCACAAAAAGGAGTGCAACATCGTTCAGGTGGAGTCCACAATGCATATGCATATTGCATGTTACAAACAGTTACATGGCCTACAGGAAGGTCAATCAAGTTAATGTTTCTGACATTTTCAGACTACTAAACAACTATTGATTTAGAACAGTGTTATCACAAGTCGCAAAGAATATAGCACTATTTCAATTTCAACATCATCAATCAAATCACTTATGCTTAGTCTAATACAGTGACAACTAGATTCCCAAAACAATTTAGTCCAATCAATGTAAGCTAAATATCAGGTGGCTGTCCATGTTACTGATTTGTGTGTGTGTGTGTGTGTGTGTGTGTGTGTGTGTGTGTGTGTGTGTGTGTGTGTGTGTGTGTGTGTGTGTGTGTGTGTGTGTGTGTGTGTGTGTGTGTGCATAAGTAGAAAAAACATGTTGACTCACCTAACTTGTTGAGAAATGCCAACGCCATCCTCCTTTCCTTCATATTGCCAAAACAGTCTATTACCCTGTCAAACAGGACAGGACACACTTTTAGTTCATGTTGTTCTAGACTCCCTGACTAAAATGCTTGATTGTAAGCCTAACTTTATTTAATGAGCAAAGATGAGCCAGCTAGTTAACATTAGCTTACTGCATCTAGCTACATATGGAACTTCTATCCTCTCAGGCCAGGGGCATAATGTATAATTTTATAGTTGGTTCCCAATCGCCGTTATAATCATTGGCCATTATGGAGAATTAAGTAAAACTACAATTCCAAATCTCTATCTCCATCCATGGCTAATTTAGGAAAGTGCCAATTTGAACTAGCTAGCTATCCACCAGAGTACAACAACACAACGAGATGCAACAATTCAAGTTTTTTCTGTCAATGATGTTTGGCTTTTGATGTTTTACATTTGTAATATGATTGGTGTGAAGCCAAATCCAAATTTCCCATGACATTTTTTTTTGGTGCGCCAAGACCGTTCACAGTTGAGTTTGCTCAGTTTAGCTAAATGCTGATTGGCTATTGAGTTTATTTAGTTTCTTTTATTTTTACAGGGACAGTGCACATTAATCAACATTTCAGTAAAAGTGCCGGTTTTAGCCAGCTGGCTAATTTTCAACCGCAGTCCCTGGGCAGGTTATTAAAAACAATTACAATATAGACAATCCTTGACCAGTGAGCACACGCAGAGCAACATAGGACAAGCAAGACATAGCATACAGACAGAGCAACATAGAACAAGCAAGACGTAGCATACAGACAGAGCAACATAGAACAAAAAGCAGCAAGACAAAATTCATAAAAGCAACAAAGTGTTCCCACACCTCACAAGCTAGAGACAACAGACAACATGGAAAGCGGCAATACACAGCTAGGGACCATGTTCACAAATCTGATTGACCTTCAGCCATGTCTTCATGCATTTTGGGAAAGTGTGATACGTGGTGCAGTTATGTGTGTCTGATGGCAGTGTATTCCAGACATGGGAAGCTCTCACAGAGAAAGCGGATTTACTAAAGGTGCTTTTCCTTAAGGGAACTATACAGTCACCTCTCATGGCAGACCTTGTGGATCTGCAGCCGTATGTTTGGGTTTTCTGTTTAACAAAACTACTGAGTGGAGGGGGAGCCAGGCCATTTAGGATCTTGAATACAAGACATGCGTCGGTGTATTGCACAAGATTTTCCCAACTCATGAGCTCATGCTTTCTGAGGATGTAACAGTGATGATGGCTATTGGGCTTCCTATCAAGCACTTTGAGAGCCTGTTTGTAGACAGACTGAATAGGTTTTAATGTTCTACAGCAAGCTTGGGCCCAACTAGTCAAGCAGTATGTTAAGTGGGGGAGTATCATAGATTTGAAGTACAGTTTTGCTAATTCTGTAGTCAAACAATTTCGTATAAATCGGAAATTAGCTAGGTTGAATTTGGTTATCTGAATGACCTTTTTCACATGCTTTTTAAAAGAGAGGTTGGAATCAAGTATGATGCCAAGGTACTTAAAATCAGATACCACCTGGAGCTTCTCCCCTGACACATAGACATCTGGCTCAGTAGCATCTGTTGCCCTCTTTGTGAAGAACATGCAAACAGTTTTTTTCACATTGAGATGCAAACACGAGTCAATGAGCCACTTTGTAACCTGGACCATTGCAGTAGTGAGTTCTTGTGCAGCTTGTTGTTTGCTCTTTGCATGCACATATATCACTGTATCATCTGCATACATTTGAACTTCAGACCCAGTACAGACAGAAGGCGGATCATTAATGTACAGGCTGAACAGGAAATGCCCCAGTATTGACCGTTGGGGCACACCCACATCATAGCTAAGAGTGGGCGACAGCTCATTGCTCACTCTGACACACTGAGTTCTGCCTTCAACGTATGATTTCATCCATCTCAAGGCATCGGGGGAAAAGTTGAACTTGGACAATTTTGTGATGAGAATCTCATGTTTAACAGTATCAATAGCCTTCCTTAGGTCCAGAAACACAGCCCCAACAACGCCCCCTTTGTCCATCTTGGACTTCACATTTTCCAGAAGAAAGCAGTCGGCCGTTTCTGTGGAGTGTTTCGCTCTGAAGCCAAACTGCATGGAGTGTAATGTGAAGAGGCTGTTGCTGAGGTGGGCAATCAGTTGTTCTGCTACACACTTTTCAACAAACTTTGACATCACAGGTAGTATACTAATGGGCATGTAGTTACTCACGTCAGCAGGGTCGCCCGATTTGAAGATGGCCGTTATTATGGCCGAATTCCATACCCTTGGAAACACCCCGAGACCAATAGATGTGTTGGTGACCTTAGTAATGGGGCCAATGAGTGACTCTTTGTAGTTTTTAAGAAAGGTAGAGTCCAGCCCAAACACATATTTGGCTTTAGAGTTCTTTAGTGAGCTAATCACCTTGTTCACCTTTGTCTCAGAAACCTCCCTTATGATGAAGACAGGTTGAGTGTAATTTACTAGCACTGAGCCCAATAAACCAGTGGAGGGGTTCTGTGTTAGTACCCTGACAGAGTCAATAAAGTAGGAATTGAAGGCTATTGCTATTTTGACTGCATCCCGTGTTACATTGTTATTCATCATGATTTCTAGTCTTTTTGCAGTGTTACTATGGTCTTTCCCTGTTAACTTGTTTAGCTTCACCAATTATGTTAATAAAAAGGTTTGTCTTGGCCTGTCCGATTTCTTTCATCACCTTATTTCTCAACATGGTAAACCTACATCTGTCATGCTCTAATTTGGATATTAGGGCTATTATTAGAGCATAATATCGTTCTTTCATCAATTTCTAGATTTCTCCATTTAGCCAAGGAAGAGTGTTAGTGAACAGGTAGTTTAAAAGTTTCCGATAAATGTTGGACTTGTATTTGTTACGCCTAAGCGGTTCAGTGGAATAGGGAGCGAGGTAGACTTGGTCATTATTCAGAACATTATGGTACGCTGTGTCCTGTCCGCTCCCGTGGAACGGTGAACCAATGTGTTTGGTGTTGATATTCTCCGGTAGTAGACTGATTGTGTCATCCCAGCAAGGATGCACTGACATTATCACTAGAGCAGCTAAATAACTGACAATCATGGCAAAGTACTGGAGATAAAACACATAATTGAGCTTTAACTCTTTGCATGAGTTACTTAGCTGGGGTCGGCGTACACCTGATGTTTTACATAAAATAACAGCATTCGTATGAGAAGCGGCACCTGCCGCACCACCCTGTCTTCCGTCCGCCATTATTAGTTTATACTTTTTTAATCAAGGGAGGCCACATGCTTGCTGGCTTCCCTTGCATTCAATGCTACTGGTGGCAACAATATCCTACTCTTTTTGACCTGACAGCATCAGATAGATGGGCTACACATACAGAGACAAAGGGGAGATGTTTGCTTGCTTGGATGCTTTCTCCGATGAGATACATTCAGCCAATTACGAATTGAAGGGAAATTCTGAAACACAGAGAGACAAAAGGTACATTTAATTTAATTTAATTTTTTTATTTGTTCATTTTGGTGGTGGCTGCATTATGTTATGGGTATGCTTGTCATTGGCAAGGACTGGGGAGTTAAAATAAAAAATAAAAATACATGGAATAGAGCCAAGCACAGGCAAAATCCTATAGGAAAACCTGGTTCAGTCTGCTTTCCAACAGACAC
The DNA here is from genome assembly GCF_034236695.1 of Oncorhynchus nerka. Taxonomy (NCBI): domain Eukaryota; kingdom Metazoa; phylum Chordata; class Actinopteri; order Salmoniformes; family Salmonidae; genus Oncorhynchus; species Oncorhynchus nerka. The sequence goes on along the minus strand of NC_088422.1, from coordinate 22,636,518 downwards.
TGGGAGACAAATGAACATTAAAGCATGGCAATAACCTAAAACACAAGGCCAAATATACACTGGAGTTGCTTACCAAGACAACATTGAATGTTCCTGAGTGGCCTAATTACAGTTTTGACTTAAATCGGCTTGAAACTCTATGGCAAGTAGGGTTTTTTTCTCTTTTTTTAATGCAAAAAAATCTAAGAACATGTTTTCACTTTTTCATTTTGGGGTATTATGTGTAGGTGGGTAAGAAAAAAATATATTTGATCCATTTTGAATTCAGGTTGTAACACAATAATATGTGGAATAAGTAGCTGTACATCCACCCCGTTTTTCTCTTTTGCTTTTTCAGACAACATGAGCGAGAAGGGCAGCAAATTTCCCAAGGTGGCAAAACGTCCAGGAGCAGCTGACAATGTCAAGGGGGTTAACCTTCAGAAGGATGTTTCATTGGCTGCACCAAACTCCCAAGCGGCTGTGACCCGCCCCCCAGGCCCAAGGGGGCCGCCTGGAAACGCCAGAGGACCACCCCCAGGGCCGGGAAGGGGCAGAGGGAGGGGTGCACCTCCTCCTAAATTCTAATTAGGTGAAAAACAGTGTGCTAAGATGTCCACACCACCCTCACGACTCCTGTTGCGGGCCGGGATATCTTTCGTTTGTGCAGTGCACGCCAGCCAAGTTCGCCAGGTGCACAGTGTTTCCTCCGACACATTGGTGCGGCTGGCTTCCGGGTTGGATGCGCGCTGTGTTAAGAAGCAGTGCGGCTTGGTTGGGTTGTGTTTCGGAGGACGCATGGCTTTTGACCTTCATCTCTCCTGAGCCCGTACGGGAGTTGTAGCTATGAGACAAGATAGTAATTACTAACAATTGGATACCACGAAATTTGGGAGAAAATGAGGTAAAATAAAATAAAAAATATATATTTTTTTTTGAAAGCATGATTTTCAGAAATTTTTATTAAATTAAATATAACTGCAACATCTGAACGATTATTTGTGAGTAAAAACTACAACAAAGGAAATTGTTTAATTTAGACCATATTCATAATATTTCTATCAACTTAAGAATTCTACGTTTTTGCAACAACTTGCTATTTGGTTCCGTTTGTAGAGGATTGTGGCCAATTCAAATTTGTTAGAATTTATAATACTTTTAAACAATGTTGTATGCGTGTTTGAAGTATATTTCTACATTAGTGTTAAAGTTGAACTGAAACGCTCAAATCAACATGCAACATTGATTTACATGGCGATGTTGGGTAACCTTGTTGAACATGATGTTCTGAAAATGCTTTTAGAACTTAATATTATACTTTTTTCCCAACGCCTAGCACAAGGGCTGTTCCATGTCATTTCAGCAACACATGACACCCACCATCTCAGATTGTCCTGTCGTTAGAAACAGATAAGATTAACATTCCTGCAACATTATTTGGTTGAAATATAATTAGATCTCTGAGAAATTAAGCTAATTGATTGCACCCAAATTGGCCATTTTAATTGATAGGATTCATATAATATTCAATAAATATAGTACCTTACACCCGATTTGGACAAAACTTGTTTCTAACATTGAGTAAGACATGAGGAATCCAAATAAATTGTCAAAAGCCACCCACGCACCCTCCACACCAATCCCACCCTAACAATGAGTATACAGTATCAGTTCTCTATGCCCGACAAGTAGTATGGAGCTCTGGCTTGGAGTATTGTTTCTTCATCCTATGTAATGTATTCTCTGTGATTTTGGTGAAGTTTTTTTCCCTTGTTTCCGAGAAATTAGTAATTGAAGTTGTTACATCCTGATTTTACCAGGTGCTGACCTAGGAGAGGCTAGCTAACGAGCTGGGCTAGAAACATCTGGCTAAACTAGTAGTCAGTTGATGTTAGCTAGCTATCTAGGTGTCTGTTCTAAAAGAGTTAGCTACAGACATGTAGGGTTGTTAACAGTGCCCACTAATATCAAATCAATTGCAGCTAGTAAATCCTGCACTGTAGCGAGCTATTCCAGTAATGTCACTAGCTAATCACACAGCACAGTTGTTGATCACACAGCACAGTTGATCTTTTTTTGTAAATTTATAGTTCATGCCATGTTACCTGGCTAGACTTGAACAGAATAGTCTTCTAAAAAGGCACTTATTTTAATATTTGTTTTATTATTATCCTTGAAAAAATTATCAAGGCTACTAACGTGCATTGTAACATAAATATTAGTTTTCAGCAGTTGTAAAGGGTAGGAATGTTGTGGGGAAATTCTTGCACAGGCACACTCAAAGTCAATCTTAAATGAATCATTATTTATTGTCAGCACACTGGAGAGGTTCCAACCAACTCAATGCACCATAGCACACATGTCAATCAAAATATGGTTCCCAATCAGAGAAAATTACTAACACCTGCCTCTGATTGAGAACCATATCAGGCCAAACACAGAAACAGACAAACTAGACACACAACATAGAATGCCCACCCAGCTCACGTCCTGACCAACACTAAAACAAGGAAAACACACAAGAACTATGGTCAGAACGTGACAGAAATTAGTTATATAAAAAGCACAAACATTAAAATTCCCATTACATTCCATCCTCTAATCACTATGTGCAATATTAATAATTACATTTTAATGTAAGCATTTTGATTTTAGATTCTATATCAAAATATTCTATTCTCTATTAAAGTAAGGGAAATCAACACAGAAAAAAACCAGACACTTCATAATTTCAAACCCTTCATTCTGGGTTCAACAATCCACTTAGTATGGTAATACTATAATCATAATAAAGGCTATCATTTATTAATTGGATTGAGAATAAAAAATACACAATGGATCTGTAGATTCAGAGGAGAATAAATCTCTCAATGTTAACCATTGTTTCCATATTTCTTACCACAATCGGGTTGCATTGACCTATGTTTTCACTAACTGTCCCTGGGACATCCACCTAGTCAAAATATAAAACCCAGTTGTTTAACTTGCTCATCAGCTCAGTGTTCCATATAATGTGTACAGGTTAAGGGTTTAAATGACCTTACTCTCAACTTGTTAAAATAAAACAACCTTCAATCAATACTCAGTGTCCGCATCTACAGGGGGAAATGGGGGCTCATCCAGAATTGGCTTCTAACTGTTTCACCATCCTCTGGAAGAGTAGAAAACAAGATAGCTGCCAAAATCCTATCAGCCAGAGAGGCACATAAACCTACAACATGTTAAGGAGGTGCTACTCTCAGATAGTAGCATTGTTTGCTTTCGCCGAAAAGCCTTTATGAAATCTGACATGTTGGCTGGATTCACAACAAGTGTAGCTTTAATTTGGTATCTTACGTGTGATTTCATGAAAGTTTGATTTTTATAGTAATTTATTCGAATTTGGCGCTCTGCATTTTCTCTGGCTTTTGGCCAGGTGGGACGCTAGCGTCCCACATATCCCAGAGAGGTTAAACAAAGAGGGAAAACATATTTCAACCCTGCAGGCGCAACACAAAACGCAGAAATAAAAATATAAGTCATGCCTTCTTTGACGAGCTTCTTCTGTTGGCACTCCAATATGTCCCATAAACATCACAAATGCTCCTTTTGTTCGATTAATTCCGTCAATATATATCCAAAATGTCCATTTATTTGGCGCATTTGATCCAGAAAAACACCGGTTCCAACTTACGCAACGTGACTACAAAATATCTCAAAAGTTACCTGTAAACTTCGCCAAAACATTTCAAACTACTTTTGTAATACAAACTTAGGTATTCTTTAAAGTAAATAATCAATCAAATTTAAGACTGGATGATCTGTGTTTAATACAGTAAGAAAACCTTTCTGGTCACGGGCCTCTAACAAATAGTACACTTGAAGTGACCCTCGTTTTGAACAGGGCTACTTCTTCATTACACAAAGGAAAAACCTCAACCAATTTCTAAAGACTGGTGACATCCAGTGGAAGTGGTAGGAACTGCAAGAATGTGCTTTAGAAATCTGGATTCCCAAAGAAATTAATTGAAAAGAGAGTGACCTCAAAAAAATATCTGAATGGTTTTTCCTCTGGGTTTCGCCTGCTACATAAGTTCTGTTATACTCACAGACATTATTCAAACAGTTTTAGAAACTTCAGAGTGTTGTCTATCCAAAGCTACTTATAATATGCATATCTTATCTTCTGGGGATGAGAAGCAGGCAGTTGAATTTGGGCATGCATTTCATCCGGACGTGAAAATACTGCCCTCTGTCACCAAGAAGTTAATAACATTTCACAGGGAAGAGAGAGAGAACACATGTTATAACAGTTTCACACCAACCTTGCTAAGAATGAGATTGGGGCAAGGTTAGCCCAAGCTACAATCTAGTGTCTCTCTTCACATATTTAGGGCACAGCTCTGTCTCTAGAAGCCTTGCCTTTCCAAATCATAATTGTAATTATTGATATATTATCCAACCCAAATTTAGAATGACAGTCCTTAGTGCTTCACGTTGGTTCTATCCCTTTAATTTAAGACCCTCACTTTTCTCATCACTTGTGGTAATGCCACATTGACAGATTGTGCAGTGTGCAGACCTCCACAATCAACCTGATACCCTAAATAAACAATTTTGGTCAAGCCTAAATCAATTACGGGCACGGTTGACCACCCCCCTCGGTCCCCTGCACTCATCCTTCCTGGCATTTCTTCATGTTTTTCTTCAGATAGTGTTTCAGTTTGTCCTTTTAAGTGGATGGCCCTTGATAATGTCTCTCACCTGAGCCGCCACTGTCCTTTACAGTCCATTATGTCTTTGTCCATTTTCCTATGAGTACACCAGCCGCATGAAAGACGTTTCGACTGGATCTCTCTCCATGCTCACTCCACATGCACCCCATGTTGTACTCCTGAGAGAAGAATCAGTTGATAACTTTGACTTCTGTGTACAGGTTGCTGGCTTCGACTCAGGTCTCACGGTAAATGTGGTGAAGGTCCATGCTGAATGACATTTTCTGCATCTTTAGCCGGTTAGAGGCGGTGTTGAGGTTCACACTGTTCATCGGCCAAATTATCTTCCATGCATCTAGATATCATCTGCTTTCACCATTCGCCATAAACATCAAGAGATGACAGACGTTTCGACTGGATCTCTCTCCATGCTCACTCCACATGCACCCCATGTTGCACTCCTGAGAGAAGAATCAGTTGATAACTTTGACTTCTGTGTACAGGTTGCTGGCTTCGACTCAGGTCTCACGGTAAATGTGGTGAAGGTCCATGCTGAATGCCATTTTCTGCATCTTTAGCCGGTTAGAGGCGGTGTTGAGGTTCACACTGTTCATCGGCCAAATTATCTTCCATGCATCTAGATATCATCTGCTTTCACCATTCGCCATAACATCAAGAGATGACAGACCAGAACAACAGTTTAGTTTTGAATAACAACACACAGTTGAAGCACCCCCCCTCCCAAATTGGCTTATACTCCCCTATCACCTTGGAGATCTCCCTGAGGCATTACAGGTCAGGGAATTAGAGGGCAATTTTTTTAGGGGAAAATCCTGACCATCCAGCAGACCCAAACTGGTGAGACTTGTTATTGAAGCAGGACATAAACAAAGTAAAGAAAACAACAGCAATACACATATATCATTCGAGATGGGGAAACTTAAATTCATTTGAAGTAACTTTCATCCATTACCAACATTTCTTTTTCCCTTTTACAGGCAAGCATGTGAATAAAATCAATTTACATATTTACCAAAGGGCCCCAGGGGACCGGTAATTCCCCCTTTGGACACATGACTCACATCATGAATCACGTGTCTGAAAAAACAACAACAAAAATAAACAAATGAGAATAAATCAAATCGAAATATCTATTGATAACTCCATCAGGAAATAATTGTATCCCATAAGGTAATGGTAAAATAGACTAGAGACAGCTTTCTCTCTCTGTCCTTCTTGCAGTTCGAATCACACATCACTATTGACATAGCCCATAAAAAAACGTATCCTGTCTTCCTAGTAGGGGTGATCAGACCTCACCAGGGAGTCAGAACAGAGGTCAGAGGTCAATCAGCCCTTTTAAGTGAGAGTTTGTTTCCCTGTAACTCAGACATTATTTAAAGATATTTCAAACGTTTCAAACATTGTGTGTATCAGGTTTACATTGGGTTTTTCAGTACATTTCTTCTAATCAAGAGAATTTACATGTACGCAACCAAAACTCTGACAATAGAAACTTTCAGTTGTATACAGCATCCTTTCTAACCCGTGAAAAACCCACTAAAACAAAATAAAAAGACCCCATACTCCTAAATCAAACAGAGTACGAACCACTAACAAATATACATTAACGGGTGGGTTGTGTGTGGATTCTGGCATGTGTGTGGCAAAAGTTGTAGGGTAAACACAAACAACATGGCCAGGCCTTGCTTCATTTTGGAGGACCCTTAAAACTTTTAACTGCTCTCCCAAGGCACCTGCCACAGGAAGTCCTTTCAAAGGGAGAGATACAGAATCATTGATAAACATGAAAAGAAAACTTGGTAGCGGACATTCCATCAGTCCTGGAAGAAATCAAATAAACATGTACTTAGTTTTCACTGTGCTACATTTTAATCAGTACTAAAAATTCTTAATCATTAATCGAATCGAATCGAAATGCTCTCTTGTAATCTTAATCTTTTTGACCTTAATCTTTTTTGCGTTGACATACAATTATTTACAAACTGTCCCAAATTTCCCCACTGTGCCTCTCACAGCCTTTTTGAGTTCAGTGTGTACTGGCAGCGATCTATTGTTCCACAGGAATGTTATCTCTAATCCAAACAACAGATGACGTAAACACAAGAGCAATGGACCAAGCCTTGAAGAGTGAGCAGCCTCTAATTTGATATCAGGCCCAATGCTCAATCCCTCTGTTTTACTCCTTCAAATTACTAAATGGTTACATTATTGGATTGCTATCTGAAAGCCAATAACCAGTCTTTGTTACTTTCACTAGTCTCCATCTGTCTCCAATCTGTTTTCTTCAACTAGGACGACCTTCTTCCCAATGGGAATACCTCATCACTACTGCTTAAACACACTCTCAAACCACATTTAGCTTTTCGCCCTATTGCAAGGGTTAAGACAAAACAAAAACAAACATGATAACTTTCTCCATATTGGATAGCATTGTTTTCATTTTAGTATACCTTCAAAAAGTGACTCTATATTGTTATTTCCAATCTATGTTGGATATTCTTCAATATTTATTAAATGTCTATTATTTTAAGATTCATATGTAATTCCTTGGAGGGATCATTTTGTATTAACTGGGTTGCACTGTCTCCGTCCCCAGGAGATGTCGCACTTGGTCCATAATAAATTTGGCACCTGAGATAACAGGGAAACAGATGCAGTATCCATTTTGCCTACTCACAAATTGGTTTAGAATTTCATCATTTGGGATATTTAAAAAACTCCATCGGGAGTACAATAGATTGGAGCCTTTTAAGTTTAGTTAACAGAAAATAATGTTCAACATTAATTGGTTCTATTTGACAGAGTATGGTTGTATTTCAAAATGCATTACCAGGGTGGAGGAAATCTTCTAAGCGTTTATTAGCTCTATTGGTTAGGGGTAGGTCAATGCCTTAAATATTATAATTTCTCAAATATTCCATAAAGGGACCACTCTGAACATTCTTCAGAATACTTTGTCTCTCAGAACTCAGGATAAGACCAAGATGTAGACAGCTAGAGTCCCAGATGTTTATTGACCCAAACAGGGGGCAGGCAAAAGACAGGTCAAAGGCAGGCAGAGGTCCGTAATCCAGGGCAAAATCAATAAAGTACAGAACAGCAGGCAGGCTCGGGCTCAGGACAGGCAGAAACAGGAGACAAAGGGCTGTGAGACATAGGTTTATTCCCAGAGACATGAAAAGTGGAATGGATACGGATGGTATGGGGCAACAGAAGAGAAACAGCAGAGGAGCTAATGATCTTGGAGATGGTGAAAGAGACAATGAAGTAGGGCTGAAGTTTGCGGGACTCCACCCGGCCGTTGGACTGGTGGTGGAACCCGGAGGACAGGCTAGCCGACGACCCAATGAGTGTGCAGAATGCCTTCCAGAACCGGGACGAGAACTGAGGACCCTGGTCGTAGACCACATCCACTGGCAGTCCATGGATCCGGATTACGTGCTGGCCAGTTCGTACTATCACGTTTCAGGTAAGACCCAGATGCAGACCGTGTCGAAGTAACAAAAGATTATTACTAGTACAGGGGCAGGCAAAACGACAGGTCAAGGGCAGGCAGAGGTCAGTATTCCAGATAGGATGCAAAAGGTCCAGAACGGTAGGCAGTCTCAGGGTAGAGTGGAAGAATGGTCAAAAGGCAGAATGGTCAAAACCGGGAAAAGCTAGTAAACAGGAACTAGAACAGACAGGAGCAAGGGGAAAAATGCCGGTAGGTTTCACAAAACAAAACGAACTGGCAACAGACAAATAGAGAACACAGGTATAAATACACTGGGGATAATAGGGAAGATAGACGACACCTGGAGGGGGGTGGAGACGAGCACAAAGACAGGTGAAACAGATCAGGGTGTGACACCTTAGGTGTAAAATAGTAAATAATGCTACTTCTCAGAAAGTTGGAAATTGTCAAAAGGAGTAAAACTATCGGCATATCTATTTATTATGGCCATCGAAATGTTAGCTATAATAATAATATCAAGAGATTAGAAATACATGGCTTAAAAACAAAGATTATTCATGTTTTCTTTTAAATCCACAACTTGGACAGCTTCATAGAGGATCTAGATAAATGTTCTAACCTCTCTGGATTACAACCAAATGATGGTAAGTGTACTTACTATATTTCATATTGGGTCACTAAAAAATACAACTTTTACATTGTCATGTAGTTTACCAATAAAATGGTGTGATGGTGATGTGGATATACTTGGTATACATATCCCGAAAGAAAGAAATGATCTCATTCAAAACATTTTAATAGAAAGTTAGCAAAAATAGATAAGATCTTGCTACCGTGGAAAGGCAAATACCTTTCTATTTGTTTAAAAAAATCACCCTGATAAACTCTTTAGTCATATCCTAGTTTAACAATTTGCTTATGGTCTTGCCTCCACCTAGTGAACAGTTTTTAAAATTATATGAGAAAAAAAAGATTCAATTTTATTTGTAATGGCAAGCCAGACAAAATTAAACGGGTCTATTTATATAATGAATTTGAACTCGGAGGGCAGAAAAGCATTGGTCCTCTCACTAAAGGTTTCAATCATACAAAAGTTATACTTAAATCCAAACTTGTTCTCTAGAAAATTTGTAAGAATGTCTCACCCTATGTTCAAGAAAGACCTTTTCCCCTTTATTCAGTTTACAACCTCTCACTATCAAATAATTCCCAAATATCGCTATTTTTAAAACAATCCATAGAAAGTTGGTTGCAATATTGTGTTTAAACTCAAATATACTAATTGATTAAAAAAAACATTATTCTTTGAAAAAATGTTTAAAAAAGGTATAATCTTCGCAAATGATATCATAATTATAACTGGTGGAGTTATGTCATACTGTACATGCAGCTAACAAAAAAAATTGAAATGTCTGCTCTACCCAAAATTACAACCAACTAATTGCAGCATTACTGGAAAAATGGAAGAGGAAAGTGGACAGGGGAAAAGGTAAGGAACTTGGCCCTGCATTAAAGACCATAATTGGTTAAAGAAAATCAAGATCATTAAGAAAGTATACCAGCTTAATTTAAATACCCCAAAAATTGACAGCCATGCCACATAGATTGCAAAATATTTGGGAAGAGAGTTTTGACACGGTTCATGAACTGATACGCAAAACGACGACGGATTTCAAACTTAGGATTTGTAAATTATTATACAAATTTTTTGCAACCAATAGAATGTTATTTGTATGGGGGATACAACCTTCCCAGCTATGCAGATTTTGCTGTGAAGAGGCAGAATCATTAGATCATTTTGGTACTGTCCATATGCAGCTTTGGTCACAGGTCCAGGAATCGCTGAAGAATTGCAATATTTACCTGGAGCTAACCCTGCAGATAGCACTACTGGGTGATTTGAAAATTCATAGTCAATCAATCAATATATGATATAATGATACTTTATATTTTCAATTTACAATCTGTAGAAACAATGAGAACAGAAAGATTCAGAACTTTTGTGAAACATCACAGCACAGGTGAAAAATATATGGCAAATAGAAATCACAACATGGATGGTGTGAAGAAAGAGATGGGAGGCGTTGAATGGAGCTGAAGGTTGGGACTATTAACAACAAGCTAACTAATGTAAAATATACTGTGCCCGTAAAACGTATACAGGTAGAGGAAGGACAGGAGTAAAAACCAACCAAATTGAACTATTGTAAAAAAAATACTCTGCCCATAAAATGTATTTACAGTTGAAGTCGGAAGTTTACATACACTTAGGTTGGAGTCTTTAAAACTTGTTTTTCAACCACTCCACAAATATCTTGTTAACACACTATAGTTTTGAGAAGTCGGTTAGGACATCTAGTATTTTTTCCAACAATTGTTTACAGACAGATCATTTCACTTATAATTCACTGTATCACAATTCCAGTGGGTCAGAAGTTTACATACACTAAGTTGACTGTGCCTTTAAACAGCTTTGAAAATTCCAGAAAATTACGTCTTAGCTGTAGAAGCTTCGGGTAGGCTAATTGACATCATTTGACTCAATTGGAGGTGTACCTGTGGATGTATTTCAAGGTCTACCTTCAAACACAGTGCCTCTTTGCTGGACATCATGAGAAAATCAAAAGAAATCAGCCAAGACCTCAGAAAAAACATTTGTAGACCTCCACAAGTCTGGTTCATCCTTGGGAGCAATTTCCAAATGCCTGAAGGTACCTCGTTCATCTGTACAAACAATAGTATGCAAGCATAAACACCATGGGACCACGCAGCCAGGTACAAAAGTATCTATATCCACAGTGAAACGAGTCCTATATTGACAAAAACCTGAAAGGCCGCTCAGCAAGGAAGAAGCCACTGCTCCAAAACCACCATAAAATGCCAGACTACAGTTTGCAACTGCACATGGGGACAAAGATCATACTTTTTGGAGAAGTGTACTCTGGTCTGATGAAACAAAAATAGAACTGTTTGGCCATAATGACCATTGTTATGTTTGGAGGAAAAAGGGGGATGCTTGCAAGCCGAAGAACACCATCCCAACCGTGAAGCACGGGGGTGGCAGCATCATGTTGTACTTGTTGTATCATGTTGTATCTCTCTGTACTTTGCTCTGTTCATCTTTCCCTTGATCCTGACTAGATTCCCAGTCCCTGCCACTGACAAACATTCCCCAGCATGATGCTGCCACCACCATGCTTCACTATACGGATGGTGCCAGGTTTTCTCCAGACCTGACTCTTGGCATTCAGACCAAAGAGTTCAATCTTGGTTTCATCAGACCAGAGAATTGTGTTTCTCATGGTCTGAAAGTCCTTTAGGTTCCTTTTGGCAAAGTCTAAGTGGGCTGTCATGTGCCTTTTACTGAATATCCTGTCTGTGGAAGTGGGAGAGAGAAGAGGGAGAGAGAGGGAGAGAGATGAGGTTAAAGGGGAGGGGAAAATATGAAGACAGGTTTAATGGAGGGGGGAGAGACAGAGGGAGAGGTTGAAGAAGGGAGGTGGAAAGAGAGAGATAGACAGGAGGGAAAAAGAGATTAAAAAGAGAGAGACAGAGCAAGAGAGGAGTGTATCTTTTCTGTGAGGCCTTTCTCTATGTATCCATATTGTGATGCTAATCTTCTCCCATTGAATGCAATGTTTTCACTTAGGCATCAACTCCTTAAAGCTCATATTTTCCCATTGACTGCAATTTATTGACATAAGATTAAATTGGTTGATGCTTATCTTTTCCCATTGGAAGCAATATACTGAGATAAACATCCTCCCTGGTGAGACTCATATTTTTCCATTAACTGCATTGTATTGAGGAAACATCAGCTACTGTGACATTTTATCTTTTTGCAAAAACGTGCCAGGGTGACATTTTCAGGCTGATAATGGGCTGGGATGCTAGATCAAGCTCTGTGGAGTTGTTCAATTGAATGCTCACCAGTTTGCAGTGTCTGCTTAAATAGGCTGATCTTGTCGCTGCCTCTCATGGCACTTGGCCCTGCCTAGCGCCAGTCCTCTTGCAAAGTGTATCCAGTTTTGCGTCCTCCGGCAATTTGCATTGCGGTAGGTCAAACTGAACTCATTAGAAGAGTCTCCAACTTAAGAGAACTTTCACTGCTTGCGTCTGGTGAGTAACATATCATTGTCTTTTGGTTGTTATCAAATTTATGCATTGACTACTTGTTCAACAAAAGTAGGCTACATGTTGGTAGTTCATTGGGAGATACCACATTATTTTCTTATTTCCATAAAATCATAGATTCTTATTTCTGTGAAATTAAAACCTAAACAGTTGTGTTCTCATACAGGACTAATCTGAACAGATTATCTTTCCTTCTTTTTCTTTCATGTTTATGAAAGTGATAAAGTATTTGTTTTCACTCTCTCTTCCAGATTCTAGTTTGTGTCTTAGTGCTTCTGTCCTGGCTGGCTCTCAGCTCTCAGACGGCAATATGAGGCTGACATTTGGGATATTCCCCAAGGATGGCCTCAGTATGTCCCTCTCCGGAGTCACCATGGCTCTCTGTACCCTCACCCTGCTTCTAGTGGCTCTCAGGGGCCGCAAGCGAGAGGGTGCGGGACACCCCAAAGGCACCCTGCCACCGGGGCCGACCCCCTGGCCCCTGGTGGGTAACCTGTTCCAGATGGGCGACCAGATCCACCTGTCCCTGACGCAGCTCCGGCTGCAGTATGGTGACGTCTTCCAGATGCGTATGGGCTCCCTTGTTGTGGTGGTGCTTAGCGGCTATGCCACCATTAGGCAGGCGCTGGTTCGGCAGGGCGATGCTTTTGCTGGACGCCCTGACCTCTTCACCTTCTCTGCCGTGGCCAATGGCACCAGCATGACCTTCAGTGAGAAGTATGGCCCCGCCTGGGTGCTCCACAAGAAGCTCTGCAAGAACGCCCTACGCTCCTTCTCGCAGGCAGAGTCGCGGGGTCCCGACACCACCTGTATGCTAGAGGAGCACGTGTGCGCTGAGGCAGCTGGGATGGTGGAGGCCATTTGGGAGCTATCAGAGGCGAGCGAGGGGCTAGGTCTGGACCCTGTGGTCCCGCTGGTTACGTCGGTGGCCAATGTGGTGTGTGCTCTGTGTTTCGGGAAGAGGTATGACTACAATGACAAAGAGTTCCTCACTATTGTGCACATCAACAACGAGGTGTTGCGGATCTTCGCTGCAGGCAACATGGCCGACTTCTTCCCTGTGTTCCGCTACCTGCCGAGCCCGTCCCTGCGTAAGATGGTCCAGCACATCAGCAGAATGAACAGCTTCATGGAACACAACATCGAGGAGCACCTGGAGACCTTTGACAAGGTTTGAGCCACACATGGGTCATGCAAATTAGAGCACGCCACAGAAAACATTTATATACTTTTTCAGTGGAAAATTTAAAATGCGTCCTTTTCGGGACAAGTCCATGTAGTCCCTCCCTGTTTCAGTATTCTTCTGTTTGGTGTTTAATGAACAGACCCTGAAAGCCGTCTGATAATATTGCAATAAGATATCCAACTGACATTTAACCGTTCTACTGTTACAGCTTGAGGTAGAGGTAAGATATATTTATACATGTGCTATTAAAACTATTGCCTAGAGGCATATATTCTGTAATGTGTATTCACTGAAACAGAAAGTGGACGGTAATCCTTTTTGCAGACATCAACTTGTAGACAAATCTCTATTATAATATGACATTTAGGCTGAACTTGGTAGATAAGTAAACTGTTACAAAGATATGATCTGTGCAATCAGATTCTGGTACAGAGGCACAGAAAACCAGCCAGTCATTGAGGGATCTGTTTCAGTGCTAGAGGGATAGACAGAGAGAAGGAATAATGCAGGGGGGAAAGAAAGGAAGAAATGGGATAGAGGGAGATATAGCGTGAGCAGAGGTAGATTAGGTAGAAAGGAAAGTTCCTTTTTGGAAAGCATGTTTTTGCTTGTGATTTTAGGTTACATATAACAGTTTGTATATTACAGTAGGGAATACATTGAACAGATAGTTATTTGAAATATTGAAATAGTTGAGCTACAATATAAGAGACCTATACTCTAGGTAGGAGGACAGGCCAGACCAGGCTTATATATGTCGGGTGAGGCTAAAGTGAACCTTTGTTCTTGCGCAGGGGCTAAAATGCCCGCACGCTCTCTTTAATGAGGAATTATCAATCTGGTGGAAGACACATGCTCACATGTTTTCTAGAAGATGCTGTCAGTCTCACTCTCACAATTTGATGGTACATTTGATTGGCGGGTTGTATGTTAGGGTTTTGTGAATTTGAAAGGATTACATTTGATTTGAAATCAGTATTTGGAATATGACACAGATATAACCTGGAGTGGCTAGGTTAGGACTCCCCCTGCACATGTATAGACTTACTTAGAGAGACATAACATATAAGCCTTATTATTAGACATTATAAGGGCTCATACAGTACCAGACAAAAGTTTGGACACACCTACTCATTCAAGGGTTTTTCCTTATTTTTACTATTTTCTACATTGCAGAATAATAGCAAAGACATAAAAACTACAAAATAACACATATGGAATCATGTAGTAACCAAAAAAGTGTTAAACTGTACACAGTACTACATGGAACTCTATTCCACATCAGGTAAGATTTTAAAAAACCATAAAAATACACCTTATGGAACAGCGGGGAATAGGCACACAAGTGCTAGCATACGCACTCTACACACATGTACATTGTAGTATGGTGGTATCATACATTTTGTATCATAGATATGTAGTGGTGTAATACTGTTATATGATGTACTGTTTTATCTTTTGTTTTCTATGCAATGTAAATGTCTTAATGTGTTTGAAACACAGGAAGAGTAGCTGCTGCCTTGGTAGCAGATAATGGTGATCCCTAATAAATACAACAAAGCTGCAGGTATTAAGTAGAGTGTAAAGTAAAGTGTTAACTAAAGCTGTGATGATGTGTGTGTTTCCAGGACTGTATACGTGACATCACAGATGCTCTGATTGCCCTCTGTGAGGATCGGCAAGAGGATGAAGACACCGCAGTGCTTTCCAACTCCCAGATCATACACACTGTCATCGACATCTTTGGAGCAGGTGAGATGGATGGAACAGAGAAGTTTGGCAACAAATGATTTGAAGCTCTGCTTATAAACAGCATATTAACACTAGGCTATTACACAGTACGTTCATTCTTGACAAGAAGTTTATAAACAGACTTTGGTATTATGGCTATTTCAGTGCTGTGGCTCTAGTATGTTTGCTGAGACTCGATTTCCAAATCCAGATGTCTTTTTCTTCTGGACGATCTCCATTCCCATCAGTGATGGGTTGAACAATACGTTTGAACAGACCAACTCATAGCATAGATACGACGGTGATAACGACGATTTTTGCATTACAGGATTCGATACCATCATAGCTGGTTTACAGTGGAGCCTCTTATACCTCATCAAGTTTCCTGACATCCAGGTCAAAATACACCAGGAGATTGGTACTGTACATCCTCTGTGTTGTAATAATTCTTCCTGTATGACTGAACAGTACTTTTCCTATAGAAAAGTGTAATACTGTACTGTCTGCCTTTGTAGCGCTAAATGGACTTCTTGTCTCTTTATACTTAGTCTCTTTGTACCCCTGCTTGTGTGTCTGCTTTACTTGTTAAGAATAATCACTTTGTTTTATAAAAATAGGTGAGAGTTCAGGTGTTCTATGAATGTAAGTACTTCCTGTGTTGTCAAATAGCACATCTTAATGAGTCTCCTACAGTACCAGCCAGTTTGCCAGTTTGATAGGCCGTCTGTGCAGTTCCACACAATGATCTAATCTTTGAGAGACGTGTCCCCCCACCCTACCCCCCATTCCGTCCTCAATGGCTAGAGACCATTGCTCGCCATGGTAACACGCAAAAGGTCATGAATTCACCAACGCCGGAGCTATTTTTGAAGTGGGCTGAGAGAACTGGTACAGTTTGTTCAGTAAGCACGATTCATTCACAGAGACAGAGAGAGAGAAAAGAGAGAGAGATTTTGGATACTTGGACAGTCTACTCTGACAGGAACAAAGGGGATCACACGCAGGGGTATTGCACCATACGAGAATCAAGCCACACAAATCATCCCCTTACTTGTGAATGGAAATGTAAGACTGGATGGCAATAATCCAATCGTCTTTCTTTCTTCCTTGGTCTCACTTTTTCTGATTGCCTCTGTAATGTCGCTGATCCTTTTCTCTTTTTTTCCACTTTCAGGTACATTCTTTTCTTGTCACTTTCTTCGAGGTATTTTGATTGCGACTGTATGTTTTTGCCTTTCTCTGGTTCAGACGACCACATTGGCCCAGCCAGACTACCTCGGTTTGAAGACAAGCCCAAGATGCCTTTTACTGAGTCCTTCTTATATGAGGTGTTCCGTCACACATCCTATGTCCCTTTCACCATACCACACTGGTGAGGCTCTGATAACAGTCACAGTAACAATGTGTAATATTTACATCTGCATGGTGCCTGTCTGTTAGCACGTTCAGGTCAAAGTGTTATCTCTGGGAAAGTTGATATTTACACAGTCTCCCCCCCCCCCATGCTTTTCATCCCTTAAGCACCACACAAAACATCACACTCAATGGATACTTCATTCCAAAGGACACCTGTGTCTTCATCAATCAGTATCAGGTTAATCACGACATGTGAGTGTTATCTGTATGTGTTTTAAAGCACACATCTCAATTTATGTTACATTTTAGTCCTTTGTGCAGTGTTGGGGAAGTTACTCTGAAAGTATAGCTGGCCAAGTTACCAATTACTTCAGAATGGAAGAGGTTAAGCTACAGTAAAGCTACCCTTAAGAAACATATTGTTTAGTTAACTGAAGTTACTTTGGAAAAGTAGTTCACTACATCCAAACTACTTCGTGAAGATTTATCATATCTAAATCTGAAATGTCATAGACTACAAATTGCAAGAACAGATCACTCTGGAGTCAGATTTTATCTGATTTTAGATGTTAACAGATTGTGTAATTTAGCCTATTAAACAAAAAAACTATATTTTAAGTGAGAATTTAACAGGTCTTATATTGAAAAAGAAAGAAAATTCTTGCCTGATTCCATTCTATTTTAAAAAAAAAAGTAGTGTGTAGTTCCAGTAGTTATAGCTACACCCCTACATGGTAACAAAGTAGTGTGTAGTTCCAGTAGTTATAGCTACACCCCTACATGGTAACAAAGTAGTGTGTAGTTCCAGTAGTTATAGCTACACCCCTACATGGTAACAAAGTAGTGTGTAGTTCCAGTAGTTATAGCTACACCACTACATGGTAACAAAGTAGTGTGTAGTTCCAGTAGTTATAGCTACACCCCTACATGGTAACAAAGTAGTGTGTAGTTCCAGTAGTTATAGCTACACCCCTACATGGTAACAAAGTAGTGTGTAGTTCCAGTAGTTATAGCTACACCCCTACATGGTAACAAAGTAGTGTGTAGTTTCAGTAGTTATAGCTACACCACTACATGGTAACAAAGTAGTGTGTAGTTCCAGTAGTTATAGCTACACCCCTACATGGTAACAAAGTAGTGTGTAGTTCCAGTAGTTATAGCTACACCCCTACATGGTAACAAAGTAGTGTGTAGTTCCAGTAGTTATAGCTACACCCCTACATGGTAAAAAAAAGTAGTGTGTAGTTCCAGTAGTTATAGCTACACCCCTACATGGTAACAAAGTAGTGTGTAGTTCCAGTAGTTATAGCTACACCACTACATGGTAAAAAAGTAGTGTGTAGTTCCAGTAGTTATAGCTACACCCCTACATGGTAAAAAAGTAGTGTACCCCTACATGGTAAAAAAGTAGTGTGTAGTTCCAGTAGTTATAGCTACACACCTACATGGTAAAAAAGTAGTGTGTAGTTCCAGTAGTTATAGCTACACCACTACATGGTAAACAAGTAGTGTGTAGTTCCAGTAGTTATAGCTACACCACTACATGGTAAAAAAGTAAATAACTGCTGAAAACACTACCTAGGTTTGAATTGAGTTAAACTACCACCAAGCTACTGCAAAATGCAGTTAAATTACTTGTTGAACTACATGTAGTTCACTCCTCCCCAACACTGAGGAGGTGACATCACCTTTTGGAGATGTCAGCTCTCTCACAATCTATTTGCATGTGTTCAACTGGTCTTGGTCATGTCCACTAGGCACCAACCAGCAGGGAAGGACTAAAGTGAGGGATTGACTATCTGGACTCATTTTTGTTTCCAAGTTACGAAACGTTTTCCTTTGTGTGCTCTAATGAACACAACCCTGTTGTGGTTGTGAATGGTTGGCTGTCATTTTCCTCATTTGTAGAGATCTGTGGGGTGACCCAGACGTGTTCCGCCCAGAGCGCTTCCTGAGTAAAGAGGGAGTGCTCAACAAAGACCTGACAGAGAAGGTCATGATCTTCGGGATGGGGAAAAGGCGTTGCCTGGGTGATGGGTTCGCCCGGTTGGAGATGTTTGTATTCCTGACCACACTGCTCCATCGGCTGTGTATCGAGAATGTTCCAGGACAGGAGCTGGACCTCAGTACCGACTTTGGGCTCACCATGAAGCCCCGCCCCTACAGGATCAGTGTCTCGTCACGCCTCTAGATCCGTCCTGTCCGTTAAGCCATACGGCACCAACTACAATAAGGCTACAACTGGCTTGACTGGGCAAGACCTTGCCCACATCATCATAACGCACAGAAACCATGGATACTCAGACACCAAAACATATTTACTATACAGACTGAACACAACATCTTTACCTGGCAGTGGTGTCATTACCACTGTAAACACAAACACAGTTCCTAGCTGTGAAGAGTCAAGACAGAGTTAAGGCGGTACAAAGTGTGCAATAGTATTAAGTAGCCATAACCAAGGATTTGTTCACATCCATTTCCTCATTGGTCATCAAATGGATTGATATTTCCCTAGAAGTTGTTAAGATTTTAGTTTAAGTATGTTATATCCTATTGTAGATATTTAAGATAAACCTATTCTATATGTAACTTTAGCATTTTTATGATATCTCAGTATGCATGTAATGTTAGAATATCTATGCCTATTGGAAAACAGTATTGGTACAGGGCCATTCCCAGTATTATTTGAACTATTAGGGACAGTGATTGGTCCTTCCACCTTCATCAAGTGAAACATAATTACAAATGCCTTTTATTAATATCCTTATCTGTAGTTATTAATTCAACTAAACACTTAGGGAGGGAGAGAGGAAGTGTTGTTTTATATAAGTGATCAGAGCCTTGGGCACTATGCAGCGTTCACTCAGGGTTCATTACTACTCAACGCACTCTTCCACCCCCCCCCATTCATCTGTAACTCCGGGGTTTTAAGAGATCTCTTTCTCACTTTCTCTCTCCTTTTCCATTCCTACTGTAAGTAGATGCCGGTGATACTCTGAGATCAAGGAGAACCACCTTTTTTTAATATATCTTTTTATTTTTAAATATTAGACAGTCTTTGGATTCTACCAGACTTCTTTCAGAGGTTAAGATGAAAGATGAGACACGTCTGTAAAATTCTAATTTTGATGCCGTGATGTTCTATTTTATGAGATAAAACTATCACTGAAAAGCCATGATTATAAGTGTTTGAATGAGATATGTTTCTTACATTATTGTAACTTGATTGCCAGTATATGTTCCCAGAAGAATTCCACAGATGCCACAGCAGTGAAGCCATTTGAGAGGCATGTCTTTATTCAGACGACAATACACCCCTCTTTCAAATCCAATATTAATGATGTCTGTTAACACGTGTCTTGTGAAAATTACATTTTTTCATTTGTTAGTCTTTTTTGTCTTAATTTAGCATCTGAAAAGTGTGACTGAGAATAAAAAATGATGGAAGTTTGTGTATGTGGTTATTCCTTGTTTGTTTTTGTTTTATTTTGGTCACAATCACTGGCATTCTCTCCAGAATTAAAGGTACAATCCTTCATTCGTGTTTCAGCCAAACGGCAGCCCTACCCACTTGATTTGGTACAAAGCTGTGGGATGGGACTGGAGATATGTGGCCACTTTCAAATTCATTGATTGAGATAAAAAATATATATATAATTTTAAACACATTTCTAAGCTATACACTGTTTACAAAAACTGATTCTTGAAGAATTGCCTAACTGCCTAAACCCAACTGAAACCAAAATAAACTTGTTTTACTCCATTGTTTGTAAATATGTAATTGTAAACAAAGATTGTATAGCTTCAAAGCATCTCATGGTTGATTAGTCCTTGCATCCAAAGCTCCGTCTATGAATTTGAGTGGTTATATCTCTTCTGCCCCATCCCTCAACTGTTTACCAAAACAGGTGGTGGGGCGGCCGTTTTACAAAACTCAGACTGTGAATTTTTTTGAACCTTTATTTAACTAGGCAAGTCAGTTAAGAACAAATTGTTACTTAACTGCCTTGTTCAGGGGTAGAATAATAGATTTTTACCTTATCAGCTCGGGGATTCGATCCAGCAACCTTTCGGTTACTGGCCCAATTCCTCTAATCACTAGGCTACCCAGATTGAATACAGTTGGATAAACTCAAGTAATTTATAAATCAATTAAATTAATTCCAATTTGAACTGGTTTAATGTGAAGGCTCCATGCCGTCTCTTACATGATAGATCCTGTTACAGTATATGAGCCATATGAGAAACTAATGAGCATGATTGGAATGAAGAATGGACTCAACTCAACTTTAGACCACTTTCAAGGTGAACATATCAGAAAAAAATGACTTTCAATTCAATTTGGACAAAAACATTTAACCCTAAGTGAGTTTTAACCACATTCCTCAGGCCTCAGTATAGAGGCACCAGTGGCGACCTGTTTAGTTTACATTTACATTTACATTTAAGTCATTTAGCAGACGCTCTTATCCAGAGCGACTTACAAATTGGTGCATTCACCTTATGACATCCAGTGGAACAGCCACTTTACAATAGTGCATCTAAATCTTTTAAGGGGGGTGAGAAGGATTACTTTATCCTATCCTAGGTATTCCTTAAAGAGGTGGGATTTCAGGTGTCTCCGGAAGGTGGTGATTGACTCCGCTGTCCTGGCGTCGTGAGGGAGTTTGTTCCACCATTGGGGGGCCAGAGCAGCGAACAGTTTTGACTGGGCTGAGCGGGAACTGTACTTCCTCAGTGGTAGGGAGGCGAGCAGGCCAGAGGTGGATGAACGCAGTGCCCTTGTTTGGGTGTAGGGCCTGATCAGAGCCTGGAGGTACTGAGGTGCCGTTCCCCTCACAGCTCCGTAGGCAAGCACCATGGTCTTGTAGCGGATGCGAGCTTCAACTGGAAGCCAGTGGAGAGAGCGGAGGAGCGGGGTGACGTGAGAGAACTTGGGAAGGTTGAACACCAGACGGGCTGCGGCGTTCTGGATGAGTTGTAGGGGTTTAATGGCACAGGCAGGGAGCCCAGCCAACAGCGAGTTGCAGTAATCCAGACGGGAGATGACAAGTGCCTGGATTAGGACCTGCGCCGCTTCCTGTGTGAGGCAGGGTCGTACTCTGCGGATGTTGTAGAGCATGAACCTACAGGAACGGGCCACCGCCTTGATGTTATTTGAGAACGACAGGGTGTTGTCCAGGATCACGCCAAGGTTCTTAGCGCTCTGGGAGGAGGACACAATGGAGTTGTCAACCGTGATGGCGAGATCATGGAACGGGCAGTCCTTCCCGGGAGGAAGAGCAGCTCCGTCTTGCCGAGGTTCAGCTTGAGGTGGTGATCCGTCATCCACACTGATATGTCTGCCAGACATGCAGAGATGCGATTCGCCACCTGGTCATCAGAAGGGGGAAAGGAGAAGATTAATTGTGTGTCGTCTGCATAGCAATGATAGGAGAGACCATGTGAGGTTATGACAGAGCCAAGTGACTTGGTGTATAGCGAGAATAGGAGAGGGCCTAGAACAGAGCCCTGGGGGACACCAGTGGTGAGAGCACGTGGTGAGGAGACAGATTCTCGCCACGCCACCTGGTAGGAGCGACCTGTCAGGTAGGACGCAATCCAAGCGTGGGCCGCGCCGGAGATGCCCAACTCGGAGAGGGTGGAGAGGAGGATCTGATGGTTCACAGTATCGAAGGCAGCCGATAGGTCTAGAAGGATGAGAGCAGAGGAGAGAGAGTTAGCTTTAGCAGTGCGGAGCGCCTCCGTGATACAGAGAAGAGCAGTCTCAGTTGAATGACTAGTCTTGAAACCTGACTGATTTGAATCAAGAAGGTCATTCTGAGAGAGATAGCGGGAGAGCTGGCCAAGGACGGCACGTTCAAGAGTTTTGGAGAGAAAAGAAAGAAGGGATACTGGTCTGTAGTTGTTGACATTTACATTACATTTACATTTAAGTCATTTAGCAGACGCTCTTATCCAGAGCGACTTACAAATTGGTGCTTTCACCTTATGACATCCAGTGGAATCGGAGGGATCGAGTGTAGGTTTTTTCAGAAGGGGTGCAACTCTCGCTCTCTTGAAGACGGAAGGGACGTAGCCAGCGGTCAGGGATGAGTTGATGAGCGAGGTGAGGTAAGGGAGAAGGTCTCCGGAAATGGTCTGGAGAAGAGAGGAGGGGATAGGGTCAAGCGGGCAGGTTGTTGGGCGGCCGGCCGTCACAAGACGCGAGATTTCATCTGGAGAGAGAGGGGAGAAAGAGGTCAGAGCACAGGGTAGGGCAGTGTGAGCAGAACCAGCGGTGTCGTTTGACTTAGCAAACGAGGATCGGATGTCGTCGACCTTCTTTTCAAAATGGTTGACGAAGTCATCTGCAGAGAGGGAGGAGGGGGAGGGGGAGGAGGATTCAGGAGGGAGGAGAAGGTGGCAAAGAGCTTCCTAGGGTTAGAGGCAGATGCTTGGAATTTAGAGTGGTAGAAAGTGGCTTTAGCAGCAGAGACAGAGGAGGAAAATGTAGAGAGGAGGGAGTGAAAGGATGCCAGGTCCGCAGGGAGGCGAGTTTTCCTCCATTTCCGCTCGGCTGCCCGGAGCCCTGTTCTGTGAGCTCGCAATGAGTCGTCGTGCCACGGAGCGGGAGGGGAGGACCGAGCCGGCCTGGAGGATAGGGGACATAGAGAGTCAAAGGATGCAGAAAGGGAGGAGAGGAGGGTTGAGGAGGCAGAATCAGGAGATAGGTTGGAGAAGGTTTGAGCAGAGGGAAGAGATGATAGGATGGAAGAGGAGAGAGTAGCGGGGGAGAGAGAGCGAAGGTCGGGACGGCGCGATACCATCCGAGTAGGGGCAGTGTGGGAAGTGTTGGATGAGAGCGAGAGGGAAAAGGATACAAGGTAGTGGTCGGAGACTTGGAGGGGAGTTGCAATGAGGTTAGTGGAAGAACAGCATCTAGTAAAGATGAGGTCGAGCGTATTTCCTGCCTTGTGAGTAGGGGGGAAGGTGAGAGGGTGAGGTCAAAAGAGGAGAGGAGTGGAAAGAAGGAGGCAGAGAGGAATGAGTCAAAGGTAGACGTGGGGAGGTTAAAGTCGCCCAGAACTGTGAGAGGTGAGCCGTCCTCAGGAAAGGAGCTTATCAAGGCATCAAGCTCATTGATGAACTCTCCGAGGGAACCTGGAGGGCGATAAATGATAAGGATGTTAAGCTTGAAAGGGCTGGTAACTGTGACAGCATGGAATTCAAAGGAGGCGATAGACAGATGGGTAAGGGGAGAAAGAGAGAATGACCACTTGGGAGAGATGAGGATCCCGGTGCCACCACCCCGCTGACCAGAAGCTCTCGGGGTGTGCGAGAACACGTGGGCGGACGAAGAGAGAGCAGTAGGAGTAGCAGTGTTATCTTTGGTGATCCATGTTTCCGTCAGTGCCAAGAAGTCGAGGGACTGGAGGGAGGCATAGGCTGAGATGGCCGCAGATCGGCAGTTCCAGAGGCTACCGGAGACCTGGAACTCCACGTGGGTCGTGCGCGCTGGGACCACCAGATTAGGGTGGCCGCGGCCACGCGGTGTGGAGCGTTTGTATGGTCTGTGCAGAGAGGAGAGAACAGGGATAGACAGACACATAGTTGACAGGCTACAGAAGAGGCTACGCTAATGCAAAGGAGATTGGAATGACAAGTGGACTACACGTCTCGAATGTTCAGAAAGTTAAGCTTACGTAGCAAGAATCTTATTGACTAAAATGATTACAATGATACAGTACTGCTGAAGTAGGCTAGCTGGCAGTGGCTGCGTTGTTGACTTTGTAGGCTAGCTGGCAGTGGCTGCGTTGTTGACACTACACTAATCAAGTCGTTCCGTTGAGTGTAATAGTTTTTACAGTGCTGCTATTCGGGGCTAGCTGGCTAGCTAGCAGTGTTGATTACGTTACGTTGCGTTAAAAGAACGACAATAGCTGGCTAGCTAACCTAGAAAATCGCTCTAGACTACACAATTATCTTTGATACAAAGATACGGCTATGTAGCTAGCTATGTAGCTAGCTACGATCAAACAAATCAAACCGTTGTACTGTAATGAAATGAAATGAAAATGTGATACTACCTGTGGAGCGAAGCGGACCGGGTTGTTGAGTGCGGAAGTTCTATTCGGTAGACGTTGGCTAGCTGTTGGCTAGCTAGCAGTGTCTCCTACGTTAAGGACGACAAATAGCTGGCTAGCTAACCTCGGTAAATTAAGATAATCACTCTAAAACTACACACTCTAAACTACACAATTATCTTGGATACGAAGACAGCAAAGACAACTATGTAGCTAGCTAACACTACACTAATCAAGTCGTTCAGTTGAGTGTAATAGTTTCTACAGTGCTGCTATTCGGTAAACGGTGGACGTTTGCTAGCTGGCTAGCTGCTGGGCAGATAGCAGTGTAGACTACGTTAGGACGACGAAATACGATAATTACGCAATTATCTTTGATACAATGACGGCTATGTAGCTAGCTAAGAAGAAATTGCTAAGATTAGACAAATCAAACCGTTGTACTATAATGAAATGTAATGAAATGTAATGAAAAGTTATACTACCTGCGGACCGAAGTGTGGATGCGACCACTCGCTCCAACCCGGAAGTATGTTATTTTGGCATTAATACGTGTCACATATCAGTTTGCAAACAATGTAAAAATAATGGAGTTAATAAAGTCGATTACAAACATGGTCTCTTTATTGCTTTCTTGAGTAAAGCATCTCCAAAATGTAGGTGTTTCAGCCTAGCTCAGTGGTTTCTGTGATGGAGGGTAGCCAGTGGAAAATACAGAGCGTAGGGTTTGGTAATCTTCTCTAGTTGCGCCGTGATTGGCTCAGTGTTCTGTCAATCATGGGGACACTACGTCACCGCAAAATCTACAGGGAGAGCTTGAAAGTTCAAGCCCCCTTGGGTGATGCCATCTATTTACAGATGAGCTATGTACAGGTGCAGTGATCTGTGAGCTGCTCTGACAGCTGGTGTTTAAAGCTAGTGAGGGAGGTAGGAGTCTCCAGCTTCAGAGATTTTTGCAGTTTGTTCCAGTCATTGGCAGCAGAGAATTGGAAGGAGAGGCGGCCAAAGTAAGAATTGGCTTTGGGGGATGACCAGTGACATTTACCTGCTAGAGCCCGTGCTACAGGTGGGTGCTGCTATGTTGACCAGTGAGCTGAGAGAAGGCAGGGCTTTACCTAGCAGAGACTTGTAGATGACCTGGAGCCAGTGGGTTTGGCGATGAGTATGAAGCGAGGGCCAGCCAACGAGATCATACAGGTTGCAGTGGTGGGTAGTATATGGGGCTTTGGTGACAAAACAGATGGCACTGTGATAGACTGCATCCAATTTGTTGAGTAGAGTGTTAGAGGCTATTTTGTAAATTACATCGCCGAAGTCGAGGATTGGTAGGATGGTCAGTTTTACGAGGGTATGTTTGGCAGCATGAGTGAAGGATGTTTTGTTGCAAAATAGGAAGCCGATTCTAGATTGAATTTTGGATTGGAGATGTTTAATGTGAGTCTGGAAGGAGAGTTTACAGTCTAACCAGACACCTAGGTATTTGTAGTTGTCCACATATTCTAAGTCAGAACTGTCCAGAGTAGTGATGCTGGACGGGCGGACAGGTGCGGGCAGCGATCGGTTGAAGAGCATGCATTTAGTTTTACTTGCATTTAAGAGCAGTTGGAGGCCATGGAAGGAGAGTTGTATGGAATTGAAACTCATCTGGAGGTTTGTTAACACAGTGTCCAATGAAGGGCCAGATGTATACAGAATGGTGTCATCTGCGTAGAGGTGGATCAAAGAATCACCAGCAGCGAGAGCGACATCAATGATGTATACAGAGAAGAGAGTCTGCCGAGAATTGAACCCTGTGGCACCCCCCATAGAGACTGCCAGAGGTCCGGACAACAGGCCCTCCAATTTGACACACTGAACTCTATCGGAGAAGTAGTTGGTGAACCAAGCGAGGCAGTCATTTGAGAAACCAAGGCTGTTGAGTCTGCCAATAAAAATGTTGTGATTGACGGAGTCGAAAGGCCTTGGCCAGGTCGATGAATACAGCTGCACAGTAATGTATCTTATTGATGGTGGTTATGATATCGTTTAGGACCTTGAGCATGGCTGAGGTGCACCCATGACCAGCTCTGAAACCAGGTTGCATAGTGGAAAAGGTACGGTGAGATTCGAAATGGTCGGTAATCTGTTTGTTAACTTGGCTTTCAAAGACCTTAGAAAGGCAGGGTAGAATAGATATAGGTCTGTAGCAGTTTGGGTCTAGAGTGCCTCCCCCTTTGAAGAGGGGTATGACTGCAGCAGCTTTCCAATCTATGGGAATCTCAGATGATACGAAAGAGAGGTTGAACAGGCTAGTAATAGGGGTTGCAATAATTTCGGCAGATAATTTAGAAAGAGAGGGTCCAGATTGTCTAGCCCGGCTGATTTGTAGGGGGTCCAGATTTTGCAGCTCTTTCAGAACATCAGCTATCTGGATTTGGGTGAAGGAGAAGTGGGGGAGCCTTGGGCGAGTATCTGGGGGGAACACAGGGCTGTTGACCGGGGTAGGGGTAGCCAGGTGGAAAGCATTGCCAGCCATAGAAAAATGGTTATTGAAATTCTCAATTATTGTGGATTTATCGGTAGTGACAGTGTTTCCTAACCTCAGTGCAGTGGGCAGCTGGGAGGAGGTACTCTTATTCTCCATGGACTTTACAGTGTCCCAGAACTTTTTTGAGTTTGTACTACAGGATGCAAATTTCTGTTTGAAAAAGCTAGCCTTAGCTTTCCTAACTGCCTGTGCATATTGGTTCCTAACCTCCCTAAAAAGTTGCATATCACGTGGGATATTCAATGCTAATGCAGTATGCCACAGGATGTTTTCTGGAGTGAACCAAGGGCTTTATCTATTCCTAGTTCTACATTTTTTGAATGGAGCATGCTTATTTAAGATGGTGAGGAAAGCACTTTTAAGAATATCCAGGCATCCTCTACTGACGGGATGAGGTCAATGTCATTCTAGGATAGGTCCATTAGAAAGGCCTGCTCGCAGAAGTGTTTTAGGGAGCGTTTGACAGTGATGAGGGGTGGTCGTTTGACCGCAGACCCATTACGGATGCTGCCACCACCATGCTTCACCGTAGCAATGGTGCCAGGTTTCCTCCAGACGTGACGCTTGTCATTCAGGCCAAAGAGTTTCATCTTGGTTTCATCAGACCAGAGAATCTTTTTTCTCATGGTCTGAGAGTTTTTAGGTACCTTTAAGCAAACTCCAAGCCGGCAGTCATATGCCTTTTACTGAGGAGTGGCTTCCGTCTGGCCACTCTACCATAATGGCCTGATTGGTGGAGTGCTGCGGAGATGGGTGTCCTTCTGGAAGGTTCTCCCATTTCTACAGAGAATCTGTAGAGCTCTGTCATAGTGACCATCATTGACCTCATCCCGTCAGTTGAGGATGCCTGGTCATTCTTTAAAAGCAACTTCCTCTCCATTTTAGATAAGCATGCTCCGTTCAAAAAATGCAGAACCAAGAACAGATACAGCCCTTGGTTCACTCCAGACCTGACTGCCTTCGACCAGCACAAAAAAATCCTGTGGCGGACTGCAATAGCATCGAATAGTCCCCGTGATATGCAACTGTTCAGGGAAGTCAGGAACCAATACACGCAGTCAGTCAGGAAAGCTAAGGCCTGCTTCTTCAGGCAGAAGTTTGCATCCTGTAGCTCCAACTCCAAAAAGTTCTGGGACACTGTGAAGTCCATGGAGAACAAGAGCACCTCCTCCCAGCTGCCCACTGCACTGAGGCTAGGTAACACGGTCACCACCGATAAATCCATGATTATCGAAAACTTCAATAAGCATTTCTCAACGGCTGGCCATGCCTTCCGCCTGGCTTCTCCAACCTCGGCCAACAGCTCCACCCCCCCGCAGCTCCTCGCCCAAGCCTCTCCAGGTTCTCCTTTACCCAAATCCAGATAGCAGATGTTCTGAAAGAGCTCCAAAACCTGGACCCGTACAAATCAGCTGGGCTTGACAATCTGGACCCTCTATTTCTGAAACTATCCGCCGCCATTGTCGCAACCCCTATTACCAGCCTGTTCAACCTCTCTTTCATATCGTCCGAGATCCCCAAGGATTGGAAAGCTGCCGCAGTCATCCCCCTCTTCAAAGGGGGAGACACCCTGGACCCAAACTGTTACAGACCTATATCCATCCTGCCCTGCCTATCTAAGGTCTTCGAAAGCCAAGTCAACAAACAGGTCACTGACCATCTCGAATCCCACCGTACCTTCTCCGCTGTGCAATCTGGTTTCCGAGCCGCTCACGGGTGCACCTCTGCCACACTCAAGGTACTAAACGATATCATAACCGCCATCGATAAAAGACAGTACTGTGCAGCCGTCTTCATCGACCTTGCCAAGGCCTTCGACTCTGTCAATCACCATATTCTTATCGGCAGACTCAGTAGCCTCGGTTTTTCGGATGACTGCCTTGCCTGGTTCACCAATTACTTTGCAGACAGAGTTCAGTGTGTCAAATCGGAGGGCATGCTGTCCGGTCCTCTGGCAGTCTCTATGGGGGTGCCACAGGGTTCAATTCTCGGGCCGACTCTTTTCTCTGTATATATCAATGATGTTGCTCTTCTGCGGGCGATTCCCTGATCCACCTCTACGCAGACGACACCATTCTATATACTTTCGGCCCGTCCTTGGACACTGTGCTATCTAACCTCCAAACGAGCTTCAATGCCATACAACACTCCTTCCGTGGCCTCCAACTGCTCTTAAACGCTAGTAAAACCAAATGCATGCTTTTCAACCGATCGCTGCCTGCACCCGCATGCCCGACTAGCATCACCACCCTGGATAGTTCCGACCTTGAATATGTGGACATCTATAAGTACCTAGGTGTCTGGCTAGTCTGCAAACTCTCCTTCCAGACTCATATCAAACATCTCCAATCGAAAATCAAATCAAGAGTCGGCTTTCTATTCCGCAACAAAGCCTCCTTCACTCACGCCGCCAAGCTTACCCTAGTAAAACTGACTATCCTCGACTTCGGCGATGTCATCTACAAAATGGCTTCCAACACTCTACTCAGCAAACTGGATGCAGTCTATCACAGTGCCATCCGTTTTGTCACTAAAGCACCTTATACCACCCACCACTGCGACCTGTATGCTCTAGTCGGCTGGCCCTCTCTACATATTCGTCGCCAGACCCACTGGCTCCAGGTCATCTACAAGTCCATGCTAGGTAAAGCTCCGCCTTATCTCAGTTCACTGGTCACGATGGCAACACCCATCCGTAGCACGCGCTCCAGCAGGTGTATCTCATTGATCATCCCTAAAGCCAACACCTCATTCGGCCGCCTTTCGTTCCAATTCTCTGGTGCCTGTGACTGGAACGAATTGCAAAAATCGCTGAAGTTGGAGACTTTTATCTCCCTCGCCAACTTCAAACATCAGCTATCTGAGCAGCTAACCGATCGCTGCAGCTGTACATAGTCTATTGGTAAATAGCCCACCCATTTTCACCTACCTCATCCCCATACTGTTTTATTTATTTACTTTTCTGCTCTTTTGCACACCAATATCTCTACCTGTACATGACCATCTGATCATTTATCACTCCAGTGTTAATCTGCAAAATTGTAATTATTCGCCTACCTCATGCCTTTTGCACACATTGTATATAGACTCCCCCCTTTTTTTTCTACTGTGTTATTGACTTGTTAATTGTTTACTCCATGTGTAACTCTGTGTTGTCTGTTCACACTGCTATGCTTTATCTTGGCCAGGTCGCAGTTGCAAATGAGAACTTGTTCTCAACTAGCCTACCTGGTTAAATAAAGGTGAAATAAAAATAAATAAAATAAAAAATCAAGTTCTTGGTCACCTCCCTGACCAAGGCCCTTTTCCCCCGATTGCTCATTTCTAGGAAGAGTCTTGGTGGTTCCAAACTTCTTCCATTTAAGAATGATGGAGGTCACTGTGTTCTTGGGGACCTTCAATGCTGCAGAATTTTTTTGGTAAACTTCCCCAGATTTGTGCCTCGACACAATGCTGTCTCAGATCTCTATGAACAATTCTTTCGACCTCACGACTTAGTGTTTGCTCTGACAATGTAATAAGATGGCGCCTACAGAGAGGGCTGCCGTGCTTCTAGCTCATAGGAAACTTTGCAGTATTTTGTTTTTATGTGTTTTTCTTACATTATTTACCACAGGAGGACTCCAATGAAGTTGTAGAAACATCTCAAGGATGATCAATGGAAACAGGATGCACCTGAGCTCAATTTCGAATCTCATAGCAAAGGGTCTGAATACTTATGTAAATACATTTTGCAAACATGTAAAAAATACATGTGCTAACATTTCTAAAAACCTGTTTTCACTTTGTCATTATGGTCAATTGTGTGTAGATTGATGAGGAAAAACAATGATTTAATCCATTTTAGAATAAGGCTGTAACGTAACAAAATGTGGAAAAAGTCAAGGGGTCTGAATACTTTCCGAAGGCACTGTATAGATAGAAATGTATCAGTGCTCAGTGGCCATTGGACATGAACATTACACAACAAGTTGGAAATCACAAATTCAACAATGAGTGGTTTGTAAGGAATCAGTGGCTAACTGCAAGCATTGCAAAGCAATCCCTCTTTCGCTTCCCTTGCCTGCTATTTGGTCTGGTCCAAGTCTGGGTTTAAGGGTCTCTTTTCCAAGCATAAAAGGATAAACATTCACATGAAACACAATGGGCCAGAAAAGGTTGACCATTGGCCATGCTGGTCAAGACAGTATTACTTCTGCCGCATTCAAAACAACTGGAAAATCTTAGACTTCAGTGAGTTCAAGACAACTGTGAACTCGGGAAAAAAAAATATCTCTGACTAGGAAAATACGTTTTGAATCGTCATCCAACTCGGAATTCCACATCGGGAACTCTGGCCTCTTTCTAGAGCTTCGAGCTGGAGAACACTGACGTCATGATTTGACCTTGTTATTTTCCAGAGTTCCCAGTTGAAAGCACCATACATCTAGAGAATGCCAGACTTTCATGACAAAGTTTTATGACAAAATATGCCCACAAGGAGGACTGCCGCCGCACCACCTTCGTTTTTCGAGTGGGCACAGAACTGTAAGTCCATAAATGTCTTGTATGCTTCTGCATAAATAATGTATTATTCCAGGGAGATATGTATACTGTAGCTAAGAAAGTAATACTAAGTGTATGTTGTGTATTAAGCTGTTTCCCCCTCATACTATAATTTAGCTTACTGTTCTCACTTGGTGGTGCACATGTAGCCTATAGCTCGTTTTAGAGAAATGTCATCATCAAATATTGTAAGAGCTTTCATTGTCTGCTTATATGCCCCCTTTATTTACATTTCAAAAGTGCTGAACAAATAGTTATTTTTACTATGTCTGTCTTAGCTCACTCATTAATGTCTTAATCAAAATTACGAATCATTGCTCCCTTATGCCATGGTACATAGATTGTACATCTCCATTGTCAGTGGAAACCCCATATGTTTAAGCAAGTCAGCCATATCAGCAAATGAGGCTGAATTAACTGTTTCACTGCCAGATAAGGCTCCGCTGATAGCCAGATGTAGCCGGGTAAGAATTCAATCCATGGTGCTTAAAATGAAGCTCTGCTGTTGGGACAGCTTTATGTAGACCCTAACAGTTTGTCACCTTCATAGTGCAATTCATGTATTGTGGCTTTGCTGGCATGCATCCAAAACAAAAATGTTGAGTTTGCCCCACCAAGATTTACAAGATTTACATGCTAAAATGCCACTGAGAGGCAAATCGGGATATGCAACTTGATCTTATAACAAACACTCACATTGGCCAACAGCCAGAGAAACACTCATGCTCTCTGAATTGCAGATGTACAAGCATGGCAGTTTAGGAGCATTTTTTAAAAATTTATTTGAAAGGACATCCGGAAATAGAGAGAGGGAGATACAAGGTTTAGAGGGGCATAGACTGAAATGGCCGATACGGGGGGCTTGAACCCCCATCGGGGACGGGAGCTTGTGTGGTCCGGAATAGTGAGTGTTATCTGCTACTGTACCTCAGACTCCGGCAGACAGTTTAGAAATGTATTTAAAGCTCATGACTTACCCACATTTCTAATGTATTCGCCTGTGTGTGGTCATAGGAGAGACTCCAACAATGTCTGTTACAGCAGAGATCATTTTGGTGGTTGAAAGAATGGTTGTTAATTAGCAAAATAGCTGTCATACTCTCTGGGAAAAGAGACCCCCCCCCACCACTCATCCCATTTCCCTGACTGCCTCTGCAATGTGATCAACCCTTTGTCTCTCACTTCGTTATAGTCCACAGAGCTCATTGTATGGATTAAACTATGGAGTTATTAAGAATAACAAACCAGGGTGAGCGTGTGTAGAGACAGCTCTGATCTGAAGGAGCAAATACAGCAGAAATGCATGAAAGGAATCGGTAGGTATTGCGGTGGTAAACACTCAGGGTTACAATATGGTTTAAAAATGTTACACAATTATAATCGGCCTCATTCAAGACAAAGGTAGGTCTACTTTTAGAATGGTGGCCTCTTGGCTCGGTATATGGTTCTTATTTACACTGGACTGTTCTAGGTTAGGGTTTGACCAGGGTTAAACACCAGGGCCCCGAAAGCACGGTAGAGCTAGTCTTAGCCTAAGGCTGTCTTGGATCATCCCTGGACATATATCACAGGCAAGCCCAGGGTTCCAATAAAGGGTCAACTACTAGACAGGTTATTCTTGGGGCCATATTTATAATAGGTTCTTATGCACTAAGGGGACAATTCAGATTTCTGAATTTATGCCTTTCCTACGCACTTCTCAGTATTTGGTTTTCAAACGTACCTTATTTAGTTGCGTAACGCGCTCTGCAGGTGTGGATACCTTCCAAGAGTGTGCAAAGCTGTCAACAAGGCAAATGTGGTTACTTTGAAGAATCTAAAATCTAAAATATATTTGTTTAACACTTTTTGGGTTACTACATGATTCCATATGTGTTATTTCATCATTTTGATGTCTTCACTATTATTCTACAATGTAGAAAACAAAATGTTATTTTCTTAGTCAACCTTGTGTTCTTTTTCTTTGGTGTTCTTGAACGTAGCCCTGTTTCTTTGTGTTCTTGAAAGTATCCCTGTTTCTTTGCATTCTGGAACGTAGCCCTATCTTTCATTTTTGTTAATTGATTTTACCTGTGTTCGTTTCTCACCTGGTCTCATTAGCTCCCTATTTAGTTCAGTTCTTTCTGTTTGTATGGTTGTGAGGTATTGTTTGGTTTTGACTGCCTACCTGTATTTGACCTTTGCCTGGGACCATGATTCTTGCCTTCTGTGAAGGCTTAACAAACATCTGCCGCGCTCTGCGTGTAAATCTATACATTTTTCTCCCTGAGTATTCATTACAGAATACCTCACCTAAAAACGGAATGAATTCAGCGGAGCTACAGCGGTGCGTAACCCAGCAAGAGTAGCTTGTGGAGGAAATTTGCCATCTTCTCCGCCAGCCTATCCCTACTCCTCCAATGTCAGGTATCGTAACCCATAGCCCTCTTTCATTCATATCCATGCCTGGAAAATATGACGGTTTGCCTGGGAAATGTCAGGGATTTCTGACGCAATGCAGCAAATACATTGAGCACAACCCCACTAACTTCGCCACCGACAAGAGCAGGATGGATTGTGTTGTGTCTCTACTCACAGGCAAAGCACTGTATTGGGTCACCAACATATGGACTGCCAACAGCACAGAACTATGATCCGAGAACCATTTCCACACCCTCTTCAAAGAGCTATTCGATAACTCTCCCTCCAGTTGTCCTATAGGAGACCTCCTCATAGAACTTCCACAAGGATGCAATTCAGCTGCCTTGTATGCTCTCGATGGACTGAGGCTGCTTTTCTTACCGTCTACCAAAGAGGGCTCAACAGGGAACTTCAGGTGGAGCTGGCCTGTAGAGTTGACCTTCTGGATTTAAATCAATACATTCGTATCTCCATCGACCACCTCATCGCCGACCGCCGAAGAACTCTGCCACCCAGGAAGCCGAAACCTTCTCTTTCCGTGATTAACTCATCCCGTCTGAGTCTTCCAGTGCCCATGTAGTTGGGCCACGCTCCTCTCCCGTGTATCGACCGTCAAAAGTGGCTCCAAGAAGGGCTCTGCCTATACTGTGGAGGGAAAGATCATCTGCTCAGCCATTGCCCTGTTCGCCTCCCCCCCAACGGAGAGATGAGAAGGGTCCCCCCGCTGCCATGCAGGATTAACACCCTGGGCGGGCAGCCAATGGCCACGGGCCTCATTGCGCACCTGACACAGAGCGTCATCCTCCAGTTTGGAGTTTTCCACACTCATGGAACTCTCATTCCCCAAACAGACACTCATCCTCGGACACCCCTGGCTTTGTCGTCATGACCCTCATGGCAACAAGGTGAACTACTGTCCTGGTCTTCTACCTGCTTCTCCAGTTGTCTCAGCCTACCCTGCAGAGCCACCACCATTGAAGACTCTGCAGTGCCACCCACCATACCATTTGAATACGCCCAGTACAGCAATGTCTTCAGCAAAACCAAGGCCTCCACTCTGCCACCGCATCGCCCAGGAGACTGCTATTGACTTACTCCCTGGAGTGTCCCCACCGCATTACACGAACCACCGGACTTCTAGCCCGGAAGTTCTGGTGGTCCTCGCTGGCATCCAGCGTAAGGGATTATGTACTCTCCTGTCCAGTCTGCGCCCAAACCAAAGGCCCTTGTCATCTCCCTTCCGGGAAGCTTCAACCTTTGCCAATCCCTCACAGATCCTGGTGCCACATAGCTGTTGACTTCATCACAGACCTTCCTGAATCTTCTGGTAACACCTCCATCCTTTTCATAGTAGACAGATTTTTTGTAATGTGTCTGGTTCCTCTTCATCTACCTAATGCCATGGAATTGGCTGAGTGTGTTCCGTCTGTATGGGATTCCGGAGGACATTGTCTCTCCCAAGTTTGTCTCCATGGTACTGTCCCAGCTGTTGACACTGGTCACCGGCATCTGCAGGAAGTCTCTAATACCCAGAAACGCTTTGCTGACAGACGCTGCTGACCTACGCCACTCCTTCACCCCGGACAGCATGTGTGGCTGTCTACCAGAGACATCTGCCTCCCCTGCAAAAAGTTCTGTCCTCGCTGCATTGGTCCCTTCAAGATGACCCATTGCATCAACCCTGTCACTTACTGACTCCAGTTACCCCGTCAGTATAAAATCTCCTCATCCTTCCATGTTCCTCTGTTAAAACCGGTCACCCACAGTCCTCTTCATCCTCCAGTCTCTACCCGCAATGCACCCCCACCGTTGGATGTCGGAGGGGAACCTGAGGTTGTGCAAACATCGGCTGTGCTCTGCGCGTGAATCTACACCTCTTTCTCCTGGCGTACTCTTTACAGGTGTGTCCAAACTGTTGACTGGTACTGTAAATGTATGCTTCATCCAGTATACACTAATGTATAGAATTTATTATACAAGACAAAATTCACATTCTACAGCACAATGGCAGAGTCATGTCTCAAGTGTAAAACTAATGATGACTCAATAATCCATGCTTTCTGGGAATGCTATGAAGTTGTTGGTAGCGCTAGAAAGTTGGCTGTCAGAAGTATTACAATGTACCTGTACTTCTTATCCTTCTGTCTGCATGTTTCATGGCATGTGGGGGTGTAGTGAGACCCAATGTGCTGGATGATTCTCATCTTGAAAAAACAAAGTCGGAAGTTTACATACACCTTAGCCAAATACATTTAAACTCAATTTTTCACAATTCCTGACATTTAATCCTAGTAAATATTCCCTGTCTTAGGTCAGTTAGGATCACCACTTTATTTTAAGAAGGTTAAATGTCAGAATAATAGTAGAGAATGATTTTTCAGCTTTTATTTCTTTCATCACAACCCCTCAGGAAACTGTGGATATAGATACTTTTGTACCTGTTTCCTCCAGCATCTTCACAAGGTCCTTTGCTGTTGTTCTGGGATTGATTTGCACTTTTCACACCAAAGTACGTTCAAAATCAAATCAAATCAAATCAAATTGTATTTGTCACATACACATGGTTAGCAGATGTTAATGCGAGTGTAGCGAAATGCTTGTGCTTCTAGTTCCGACAATGCAGTGATAACCAACAAGTAATCTAACTAACAATTCTAAAACTACTGTCTTATACACAGTGTAAGGGGATAAAGAATATGTACATAAGGATATATGAGTGAGTGATGGTACAGAGCAGCATACAGTAGATGGTATCGAGTACAGTATATACATATGAGATGAGTATGTAGACAAAGTAAACAAAGTGGCATAGTTAAAGTGGCTAGTGATACATGTATTACATAAGGATGCAGTCGATGATGTAGAGTACAGTATATACGTATGCATATGAGATGAATAATGTAGGGTAAGTAACATTATATAAGGTAGCATTGTTTAAAGTGGCTAGTGATATATTTACATCATTTCCCATCAATTCCCATTATTAAAGTGGCTGGAGTTGGGTCAGTGTCAATGACAGTGTGTTGGCAGCAGCCACTCAATGGTGGCTGTTTAACAGTCTGATAGCCTTGAGATAGAAGCTGTTTTTCAGTCTCTCAGTCCCAGCTTTGATGCACCTGCACTGACCTCGCCTTCTGGATGATAGCGGGGTGAACAGGCAGTGGTTCGGTGGTTGATGTCCTTGATGATCTTTATGGCCTTCCTGTAACATCGGGTGGTGTAGGTGTCCTGGAGGGCAGGTAGTTTGCCCCGGTGATGCGTTGTGCAGACCTCACTACCCTCTGGAGAGCCTTACGGTTGAGGGCGGAGCAGTTGCCGTACCAGGCGGTGATACAGCCCGCCAGGATGCTCTCGATTGTGCATCTGTAGAAGTTTGTGAGTGCTTTTGGTGACAAGCCGAATTTCTTCAGCCTCCTGAGGTTGAAGAGGCGCTGCTGCGCCTTCTTCACGACGCTGTCAGTGTGAGTGGACCAATTCAGTTTGTCTGTGATGTGTATGCCGAGGAACTTAAAACTTGCTACCCTCTCCACTACTGTTCCATCGATGTGGATAGGGGGTGTTCCTCTGCTGTTTCCTGAAGTCCACAATCATCTCCTTAGTTTTGTTGACGTTGAGTGTGAGGTTATTTTCCTGACACCACACTCCGAGGGCCCTCACCTCCTCCCTGTAGGCCGTCTCGTCGTTGTTGGTAATCAAGCCTACCACTGTTGTGTCGTCCGCAAACTTGATGATTGAGTTGGAGGCGTGCGTGGCCACGCAGTCGTGGGTGAACAGGGAGTACAAGAGAGGGCTCAGAACGCACCCTTGTGGGGCCCCCGTGTTGAGGATCAGCGGGGAGGAGATGTTGTTGCCTACCCTCACCACCTGGGGGCGGCCCGTCAGGAAGTCCAGTACCCAGTTGCACAGGGCGGGGTCGAGACCCAGGGTCTCGAGCTTGATGACGAGCTTGGAGGGTACTATGGTGTTGAATGCCGAGCTGTAGTCGATGAACAGCATTCTCACATAGGTATTCCTCTTGTCCAGGTGGGTTAGGGCAGTGTGCATTGTGGTTGAGATTGCATCGTCTGTGGACCTATTTGGGCGGTAACCAAATTGGAGTGGGTCTAGGGTGTCAGGTAGGGTGGAGGTGATATGGTCCTTGACTAGTCTCTCAAAGCACTTCATGATGACGGAAGTGAGTGCTACGGGGCGGTAGTCGTTTAGCTCAGTTACCTTAACTTTCTTGAACAGGAACAATGGTGGCCCTCTTGAAGCATGTGGGAACAGCAGACTGGTATAGGGATTGATTGAATATGTCCGTAAACACACCGGCCAGCTGGTCTGCGCATGCTCTGAGGGCGCGGCTGGGGATGCCGTCTGGGCCTGCAGCCTTGCGAGGGTTAACACGTTTAAATGTCTTACTCACCTCGGCTGCAGTGAAGGAGAGACCGCATGTTTTCGTTGCAGGCCGTGTCAGTGGCACTGTATTGTCCTCAAAGCGGGCAAAAAAGTTATTTAGTCTGCCTGGGAGCAAGACATCCTGGTCCGTGACTGGGCTGGGTTTCTTCTTGTAGTCCGTGATTGACTGTAGACCCTGCCACATGCCTCTTGTGTCTGAGCCGTTGAATTGAGATTCTACTTTGTCTCTGTACTGACGCTTAGCTTGTTTAATAGCCTTGCGGAGGGAATAGCTGCACTGTTTGTATTCGGTCATGTTGCCAGACACCTTGCCCTGATTAAAAGCAGTGGTTCGCGCTTTCAGTTTCACGCGAATGCTGCCATCAATCCACGGTTTCTGGTTAGGGAATGTTTTTATCGTTGCTATGGGAACGACATCTTCAACGCACGTTCTAATGAACTCGCACACCGAATCAGCGTATTCGTCAATATTTTTATCTGACGCAATACGAAACATGTCCCAGTCCACGTGATGGAAGCAGTCTTGGAGTGTGGAGTCAGCTTGGTCTGACCAGCGTTGGACAGACCTCAGCGTGGGAGCCTCTTGTTTAAGTTTCTGCCTGTAGGCAGGGATCAACAAAATGATCCCTAGGAGACAGAACGCATCTCCTTCCTGAGCAGTATGACGGCTGCGTCGTCCCATGGTGTTTATACTTGCATACTTTTGTTTGTACATATGAACATGGTACCTAAAGGCATTTGGAAATTGCTTCCAAGGATGAACCAGACTTG
This sequence comes from Oncorhynchus nerka, assembly GCF_034236695.1. Taxonomy (NCBI): domain Eukaryota; kingdom Metazoa; phylum Chordata; class Actinopteri; order Salmoniformes; family Salmonidae; genus Oncorhynchus; species Oncorhynchus nerka. Next base: position 22,597,247 of record NC_088422.1, on the reverse strand, counting down.
TGGAGGTCTAGTCAATTTAGTGTATGTAAACGTCTGACCCACTAGATTTGTGACAGTGAAATAATCTGTCTGTAAACAATTGTTGGAAAAATTACTTGTCATGCACAAAGTAGATGTCCTAACCGACTTGCCAAAACTATACTTTGTTAATAAGAATTTTGTGGCATTTTAATGACGCCAACTTGTGTATGTAAACTTCCGACTTCAACTGTATTTTGTTCAGCATATTTTCTACCTGCATAGTTACAGAAATAGAGAATGTGCCAACTGCAACCTTGCCTTCTTCGATTTGAGCAGCATCACACGCACACTTCACACGGCAACAAAATGACATGCATGTTACATTTATGATTTGTTTTGTTTTTAAACAAGTTTTACATTTTCACAGAATAAGGTACAATACCTGCATATAGAGCTATAGAAACAGAGGCATTCAGTTAAATGTCTCTTAATTAACTGTATCCATGCCTGTTGGATTTTTAAAGAAATAACTCTCCAGTGCCTCAACATGCTAACATGTAATGGTAATAACAACAGTGAGCTAGCAGTTCGTGTTCAACATTATATGGTGAACATTCCATTGAGGTTGTGCAAAGAGTGCATTCGGAAAGTATTCAGACCCCTTGACTTTTTCTGCATTTTGTTCCTCGTCAATCTACACAATACCCCATAATGACAAAGCAAAAAAGGCTTTTATTTTTTTTCAAATGTATAGAAAATCGACCTGAAATCAGTTACATAAGTATTCAGACCCTTTACTCAATACTTTGGAGCACCTTTGACAGCGATTGCAGCCTCGAGTCTTCTTGGGTACAATGCTACACGCTTAGCACACATTTATTTGGGGAGTTTCTCGTCTCTCCAGAGATGTTTGATCGGGTTCAAGTCCGGGCTCTGGCTGGGCAACTCAAGGACATTCCGAGACTTGTCCCGAGGCAACTCCTGCGTTGTCTTGGCTGTGCGCTTAGGGTTGTTTTCCTATTGGAAGGTGAACCTCAAATTAAATCAGTTTATTTGTCACGTGCGCTGACTACAACTGGTGTAGACCTTACAGTGAAATTATTACTTACAAGCCCTAACCAACAGTGCAATTTAAGTAAAGAGGTATTAGGTAAACAATAAGTAAAATAACAGTGGCGAGGCTATATTCAGGGGGTACCGGTTAGTCGTGCTTATTGAGGTAATATGCATAGTGAAGTGACTATGCATAGACTATAAACAGAGTAGCAGCTGTGTAAAAGAGGGGCTGGTGGGGGGGGGGGACAATGCAAATAGTCTGGGTAGCCATTTGACCTGTTCAGGAGTCTTATGGCTTGGGGGTAAAAGCTGCTGAGAAGCCTTTTGGTCCTAGACTTGGCGCTTCGGTCCTCTGACACCGCCTGGTGTAGAGGTCCTGGATGGCAGGCAGCTTAGCCCCAGTAATGTACTGGGCCGTACCCCTCGGTAGTGCCTTGTTGTTGGAGGTCGAGCAGTTTCTGTACCAGGCAGTGATGCAACCAGTCAGGATGCTCTCGGTGTTGCAGCTTTAGAAACTTTTGAGGACCCATGCCAAATCTTTTTAGTTTCCTAAGGGGGAATGGGTTTTGTCGTTTCCTCTTCATGACTGTCTTGGTGTGTTTGGACCATTCTAGTTTGTTGGTGATGTGGACACCAAGGAACTTGACGCTCTCAACCTGCTCCACGAAAGCCCCGTCGATGAGAATGGGGGCGTGCTTGGTCCTCTTTTTTTTGTGGTCCACAATTATCTCCTTTGTATTGATTACGTTGGGGGATGGGTTGTTATTCTGGCACAACCCGAACAGGTCTCTGACCTCCTCCCTATAGGCTGTCTCGTCATTGTCGGTGATCAGGCCTACCACTGTTGCGTTGTCTGCAAAATGAATGATGGTGTTTGAGTCGTGCCTGGCCATGCAGTCGTGGGTGACCAGGGAGTACAGGAGGGGACTGGGCACGCACCCCTGAGGGGCTCCAGTGTTGAGGATCAGCGTGGCAGATGTGTTGCTACCTATCTTCACTACCAGGGGGCGGCCTGTCAGGAAGTCCAGGATCCAGTTGCAGAGGGAGGTGTTTAGTCCTAGGGTACTTAGCTTAGTGATGCGCTTTGAGGGCACTATGGTGTTGAACGCCGTGCTGTAGACAATGAATAGCCTTCTCACATAAGTGTTCCTTTTGCGCAAAGTGGAAAGGGCAGTGTGGAGTGCAATAGAGATTGGATCTGTTGGGGAGGTATGTAAATTGGAGTGAGTCCAGGGTTTCTGGGATAATGACATTAATGTGGGCCATTACCAGCCTTTCAAAGCACTTCATGGCTATGGATGTGAGTGCTACAGGTCTGTAGTCATGTAGGCAGGTTACCTCAGTCCCTGTCCCCAAGAGCACTATGGTGGTCTGCTTGAAGCATGTTGGTATTAGACTCAATCACTTGTTGAAAATATCAGAGACACCTGTCATTTGGTCAGCAACATGCCTGCAAGAGCATGGAGAGCATGATCACACAGTCATCCGGAGCAGGCGACGCTCTCGTGCATGCCTCATTGTTGCTTGCCTCGACGTGAGCCTAGAAGTGATTTTTAACTCATCGGGTAGGCTCGTGTCACTGGAAAGCTCGCGGCTGTGCTTCCCTTTGTAGTCTGTAATCATTTTCAGGCCCTGCCACATCCGATGAGCGTCGGAGCCGATGTAGTACGATTCAATCTTAGACCTGTATTGGCGCTTTGCCTGTTTGATATGTTGTCGGAGGGCATAGCAGGATTTCTTATAAGCTTCCGAGTCCCGCACCTTGAAAGTGGCAGCTCTACCCTTTAGCTCAGTGCGGATGTTGCCTGTAATCCATGGCTTCTGGTTGGGGTATGTACGTACAGTCACTGTGGGGACGACATCCTCAATGCACTTATTGATGAAGCCAGTGACTGATGTGGTGTACTCAATGCCATCGGAAGAATCCCGGAACATTTTCCAGTCTGTGGTAGCAAAACAGTTCTGTAGTTTAGCATCTGCTTCTACTGACCACTTTTTTTATAGGCCGAGTCACTGGTGCTTCCTGCTTAATTTTTTTCTTGTAAGCAGGAATCAAGAGGATATAATTATGGTCAGATTTGCCAAATGGAGGGAGAGCTTTGTATGTGTCTGTGTGTGGAGTAAAGGTAATCTAGAATTTTGTTTTCCTCTGGTTGCGCATTTAACATGCTGATAGAAATTAGGTAAACTGATTAAGTTTCCCTGCATTAAAGTCCCCGGACACTAGGAACTCCGCCTCTGGGTGAGCGGTTTCCTGTTTGGTTATTTCGATATACAGCTGACTCAGTGCCGTCTTAGTGCCAGCGTCCACCTGTGGTGGTAAATAAACAGCAATGAAAAAAATAGATAAACTCTCTTGGAAAATAGTGTGGTCTGCAGCTTATCATGAGATACTCTACTTCACGAGAGCAAAATCAAGAAACGTCCTTAGCTTACATGAACCAGCTGTTTACAAATATACACAGACCCCCCCCCCCCCCCACCCCGTCTTACCGGAGTGTGCTATTCTATCTAGCCGGTGCAGCGTATATCCCGCTCACTGAATGTTTTCCATGACGTCATTCAGCCACGATTCCGTGAAACATAAGACATTATAGTTTTTGATGTCATGTTGGTAGGATATTCGTGATCGTACCTCATCTAATTTATTGTACGTTGGCAAGTCATATTGATGGTAATGGCAGATTTCCCATTCGCCGTTGGCAGATCCTTACGAGGCACCCCGCCCTGTGTCCTCTACTTGCGTCTCTTACCAATGACTGAGATTTTGGCTTTGTCGGGTGTCTGAAACACATCCTGTGAGTCCTGCTTGTTGAAGATAAAATCTTTGTCTAATCCGAGGTGACTGCTCGCTGTCCTGGATGGCAGAAGTTATTTTTTTGCCGTAAGACACGGTGGCAGAAACATTATGTACAAAAATAAGTTACAAATAACGTGAAAAAAATGAACATAATGGCACAATCGGTTAGGTGCCTGTAAAACTGCTGCCATTTCTTCTGGCGCCATCTTGTTCTACCTTCACCCCAGTCTGAGGTCCTGATCGCTCTGGAGCATGGTTTTCATCAAGGATTGCACTGTACTTTGCTCCGTTCATCTTTCCTTCTCTCCTGACCAGTCTCCCAGTCCCTGCCGGTGGAAAAACGTCCCCACAGCATGATGCTGCCACCACCATGCTTCACTGTAGGGATGGTGCAAGGTTTCCTCCAGACGTGACGCTTGGAATTCAGGCCAAATAGTTCAATCTTGGTTTCATCACACCAGAGAATCTTGTTCCTCATGGTCTGAGAGTCTTTAGCCCACTTGGAGTTTGCCAAAAGGCACCTGTCTCTGCCATTTACAGAGAAGTGGATTCCGTCTGGCCACCCTAAGATAAAAGGCCTTATTGGTGGAGTTCTGCAGAGATGGTTGTCCTTCTGGAAGATTCTCCCAACTCCACAGAGGGACTCTGGAGCTCTGTCCGTGACCATCGGGTTCTTGGTCACCTGTCTGACCAAGGCCCTTCTCCCCTGATTTCTCAGTATGTGTCCGGGCGACCAGCTTTAGGAAGAGTCTTGGTGGTTCCATACTACTTCCATTTAAGAATGATGGAGGCTACGGTGTTCTTGAGGACCTTCAATGCTGCAGACATTTTTTGGTACCCCCAGATCGGTGCCTCAACACAATACTGTCTAGGAGCTCTAAGGACAATTCCTTCGACCTCATGTTTTTTTTTCTTTCTCTGACCTGCACTGTCAACTGTGGGACCTTATATAGACAAGTGAGTGCCTTTCCAAATCATGTCCAATCTATTGAATTGACCACAGGTGGACTCCAATCAATTTCTAGAAACATCAAGGATGATCAATGGAAACAGGATGCACCGGAGTTAAATTTAGAGTCTCATAGCAAAGTGTCTGAATACTTATGTAAATAAGGTATTTCTGTTTTAATACATTTGCAAAATTGTCTAAATCTGTGTAGATTGAGTTATTTAAAAAAAATGTAATGCCTTCTAGATTAAGGCTGAAACGTAACAATGTGGAAAAAGTGACGGGAATGTACGGTAACATTCTGAACAAACAAAATTCCAACTCAATGTATGAATTTTTTTTAAAAACAACTTTGGTATACCAAAGTAAAAACTCTTGTTCATAACCTTAGGGAACAAAATTACCTTGCTACACTCACAACAGTAGACAAGCCCATTTTGGATTTGAATTTGTACCTTTATTGACACCTGCTGGGACATATTGTGTGTGTATATACAGTATAACACCAGAAGAGGAAACCACAGAAAGAAATGAGTAAAAGAGAAACCAGTGGAATCAAGCTCACCAGTGGTAACACAGTTTCATAAAAGGCCAGTTCGTACCCAATCCACTCCCCACCCACCCCTCCTCCTGTCGCCTGTTCCGAATGCTCTAATTTTATTGGACTCCCCGTCGTTCTCAAAACCAACATGACAGGGCCTTTGCGTGTTTGAGTGTGACCCTGTCTGTTCCCTGCTATGGGATCTGACTGCGTGACAGTGGCTGGCCATGGGCAGCTCAGTGCGGGCCTCTACCTGCCAAGCGAATGCTAATGCACTTCACACTGAATGATTTTCCCACAATAGAAGCACAAACTGGCCAAGTGACTTCCTAATTGACACGCTGGTCCTCCGGAGGCCCCTGTGCTGCCCAGGGGCTCCCATTAACACCCTGCACGCAATGCCCCCCTGCCATAAACCTAGCCCCCAGCCAGACAGTAGACATACAATACATACTGTACACACGCTCAGACATGCTCTCACACACACACACGCATGCACACACAAACACAGTACACATAGGTCCAATCCCAATTGGACCCGTAAGCCCTATGCACTAGTGGAGAGCTGAGAGGATTTGACAGGTGTAATGAAGAGCTCCACCTTGCCCTCTAACAGGCTTGGTGGACATTTCATCATATTACACTGATCAAATCCTCTCACTATACATCATGCAAAGAAAAACCCAAGAAAGAGTTGCCTTTTCAGACAAAACCATGATACTATGCGGAATGGTTACCTATGTTCTGCATACTACAGTTGATCCATTTCCTGGGGCTCCAGCCAGGTAAGGATGAAGAGATGTGAATTCAGCATTTTGTACGCATATGGGCATGGACCATTTTTAAAAAACATTTTCTTATAGGTGTGTGTTTTATAGGTGTGTGTTGTTGTCTGGGTCTTTGGTCCCGGTGTGTTTGGTAAATATCTCTCACATGAGGGAGATTAGCATGGTCAGGGGTCCAGAAACATAATTACAAATAATTTACAGCAAGAAGCCAAAACAGTTATATTATCGGCCTAAAATGTAATAATTTCAAACCTTGACATTTGTATACGATCACATATCTCTCTTATGTGTGGGAATGCTTTGGAACAGATTTCTAAAATTGTTTGCTAGTGTTATTACAGTCTTATGTCAAACAATAAATAAAATAAAAAAACAACCCCGGGACGCCAGTTGGGCAACCCTGCTATAGGGCAACCCTGCTATAGGGCAACCCTGCTATAGGGCAGCTCTGATGACATCTCCCAGAGCACTCAGACTTGTTAATGGAGATATCCTCTTATAGAAAGAGCGGGAATGGAGGGAAGAACAGAGAGAGAGCGAGAGAAAGACAGGAGTATTCAACAATGATATCCATGGGGGGAAATTTTATATTTATATATATATATATATATATATAAATAATATGGTACTAAACAAAAGTTTGGACACCTACTCATTCAAGGGGTTTTCTTTATTTTTACAATTTTCTACAAATCATAAAGTAACCAAAGAAGTGTTAAACAAATCAACATTTTCTATTCTTCAAAGTACCCACCACTGCGACTTGTATGCTCTAGTCGGCTGGCCCTCGCTACATATTCGTCGCCAGACCCACTGGCTCCAGGTCATCTACATGGCCATGCTAGGCAAAGCTCCGCCTTATCTCAGCTCACTGGTCACGATGGCAACACCCATCCGTAGCACGCGCTCCAGCAGGTGTATCTCATTGAGCATCCCCAAAGCCAACACCTCATTCGGCCGCCTTTCGTTCCAGTACTCTGCTGCCTGTGACTGGAACGATTTGCAAAAATCGTTGGAGACTTTTATCTCCCTCACCAACTTCAAACATCAGCTATCTGAGCAGCTAACCGATCGCTGCAGCTGTACATAATCTATTGGTAAATAGCCCACCCATTTTCACCTTCCTCATCCCCACAGTTTTTGTTTATTTATCTTTCTGCTCTTTTGCACACAAATATCTCTACCTGTACATGATCATCTGATCATTTATCACTCCAGTGTTAATCTGCAATATTGTAATTATTCGCCTACCTCCTCATGCCTTTTGCACACATTGTATATAGACTCCCCTTTTTTTTCTCTACTGTGTTATTGACTTGTTAATTGTTTACTCCATGTGTAACTCTGTGTTGTCTGTTCACTCTGCTATGCTTTATCTTGGCCAGGTCGCAGTTGCAAATGAGAACCTGTTCTCAACTAGCCCACCTGGTTAAATAAAGGTGAAATAAAAATAAAAATAAAAAATAAATAAAAAGTAGCCACCCTTTGTCTTGATGACAGCTTTGCACACTCTTGGCTTCTCTCAAACAGCTTCACCTGGAATGCTTTTCCAAAAGTCTTGAAGGCGTTCCCACATGCTGAGCACTTGTTGGCTGCTTTTCCTTCACTCTGAGGTCGGGTGATTGTGGAGGCTAGATCATCTGATGCAGCACTACATCACTCTACTTCTTGGTCAAATAGCCCTTACAGCCTGGAGGTGTATTTGGTCATTGTCCAGTTGAAAAACAAATCATAGTCCCACTAACCGCAAACCAAAGGGGATGGCGTATCGCTGCAGAATGCTGTGGTAGCCATGCTGGTTAAGTGTGCCTTGAATTCTAAATAAATCACTGACAGTGTCACCAGCAATGCACCCACACGCCATCTCCACCTCCATGCTTCACAGTGCAGAGATCATCCGTTCATCTACTTTGCATCTCACAAAGACACGGCGGTTGGAAACAATCTCAAATTTGGACTCATCAGACCAAATGACAGATTTCCACAGGTCTAATGTCCATTGCTCGTGTTTCTTGGCCCAAGCAAGTCTCTTCTTATTGGTGTCCTTTTAGTGGTGGTTTCTTTGCAGCAATTCGACCATGAAGGCCTGATTCATGCAGTCTCCTCTGAACAGTGTCTGTTACTTCAACTCTGTGAAGCATTTATTTGGGATGCAATTTCTGAGGCTGGTAACAATTAACTTATCCTCTGCTGCAGAAGTAACTCTGGGTCTTCCTTTCCTGCGGCCGTCCTCATGAGAGCCAGTTTCATCATAGCACTTGATGGGTTTTGCGACTGCACGTTCTTGAAATGTTCTGGATTGACTGACCTTAATGTCTTAAAATAATGGACTGTCATTTCTTTCAATGTGGCACCGTCATAGGATGCCACCTTTCCAACAAGTCAGTTAATCAAATGTCTGCCCTGCTAGAGCTTCCCCGGGATAACTGAAGAGTGTGCAAAGCTGTCAAGGCAAAAGGTGGCTACTTTGAAGAATCTCAAATATTAAATATATTTGGATTTGTCTAACACTTTATTAGTTACTACATGTTTCAAAATGTGTTATTTCATAGTTTTGATGTCTTCACTATTATTCTACAATGTAGAAAATAGTACATAAAGAAAAACCCTAATGAGTAGGTGTGTCCAAACTTTTGACTGGTACTGTACATATATTTATTTCCTGTTTACTTTATTCCTATTTTCTGATTATCATATTTTCTGTTCAAAACAGTATTATGACATGAGGTAGAATTAAGAAGGATGGTATCAGGGTTGTGAGAGCCAGTCATTGTGCTAAAACCCCACAATCTACTCTTACATATGCCTTGCTTGGCAGCTATCCCTCTCTGAGCCCGGGTCTGTAATGATGTACCTACTATTCACTCACTCTGACTAAACCAATTTAACAGGGCCCCTTTGAAATGGGGTGCGGGCGTTTGAGTGTACTGGTGGCTGCAATATGGCGGTTGGCGCAGGCCTGCTGAAACATGGTGAAGAGCTCCCCGGTGACCTCCTTTGTCTCTGCTCCCTGGGCAAACACAAGCCCGTTTCTGTTCCTCTTCATCTCCGCCTGCCTACTCAGGACCTTGGTCCACTCCCAAAGAGGTCCTGGAGCCAGTCATTATACAGCTCCAACATGTAGGGAGAGAGTAGCACGGAGAGGAGAAAGGAGACGAGGAAGAGGGGGGGAAGGAGAGAGGAGAAAAAATTGGATGTCTTTTTATGTTTACAATAAGGTGTATTTTGCTTCTTGTTGCCGATGTACAATAAGGAAATAGTTTCTCCTGGCTCAGTGAGACTTCTCAGCCCTCACGTTAAAGTCAAACTTGGTGGCATTCTCCTGGAGGATGTCAAATATGGCGCTGAACGCTCTCAGCATGCATGATGCCTGGGCTTCTCTGGTCTCGGTCACCCACCATGGTGAATGTCTTTCCGTAGCCTGTCTGAATGTACGCAATGATACACACGTTGTAGCCGTCGATGGCTGACTGGTCAGGCTGGAAAACATGACTGGTTCAAACAGGTATGTTTAATGTCCTCGAGCTACTGTGGGCCAGCGAAAACAATGGCAACAATCAAGAGCAGGGGGTTGGGTTTAGTTAAAAAACAACATACAAGAAGAACAAAATTCTCAATTGAAAAAATACCTTTTGAGTACATTTCCAGTTCCACCACCTCAACTGAACCCATTCAACCACTGATTAAGCTCAAGCAATCAGTGTTCAGAGCTGTATTTTGTGACAGACTTGCTGAATCTGCGATGGGGGTAAAGAGGTTAGGGATGGGCTTTGGCAGAGGCTTTCCTCCTTTGTTTCCTTTAGTTCACTTTTAACCAATAAAATTTTAAGATTGGCAGCATCACATGTTGGTGTTTTGGAACACATCTTCCTGGGAGCTCTCACCGCTGAATACCCGGTGGAACTGGAACTCTTGGCCCCCTTGGTGTTTCCACGGTAACAGAGTAATCGTCCAGATGCTCCACGGCAATGGCCCCTCCCTGAGCTGGCTTGGCCTGGCTCATTGGTCGTATCCGTCGTATGGTGTTCTTGAAGACCTTTAAAGCTGCACAATCCTGTCTCAGATCTCTACGGACAATTCCTTCGACCTCATGGTTTTTGCTCTGACATGCACTGTTAACTGTGGGACCTTAAATATACAGGTGTGTGCCTTTCCAAATCATGTCCAATCAATTGAAATTACCACAGGTGGATGTAGAAACATCTCAAAGGATGATCAATGGAAACAGGATGCACCTGAGCTCAATTTCAAGTCTCATAGCAAAGGGTCTGAATACTTAAGTAAATAAGGTATATCTGTTTTTTATTTTCTAAAAACCTGTTTTGGTTTTGTCATTGTCGGCTATTGTGTGTAGATTGGGGGGGATAAGGCTGTAACGTATCAAAATGTGGGGGAAATCAAGGTGTCTGATTACTTTCCAAATGCACGGTATACTACCATAACTTTAATGTTAATTTCCCCCAGATCTTCTCTGACATATGAATGTCACTTTATCTGCGTAATGCAGTTCAGCTGACTCATAGGGGATGTAGATCTGGACTTATGCAAATAAGGCATCTGTTTTTTATTTTTAATACATTTGCTAAAATGTATAAAAACCTGTTTTTGCTTTGTTATTATTTGGTATTGTGTGTAGATTGATGAAGAAAAATGTGTATTTAATCCATTTTACAATAAGGTTGTAACATAACAATGTGCATTTAATCCATTTTACCATAAGGTTGTAACATAACAATGTATTTAATCCATTTTACAATAAGGATGTAACATAACAAAGTGTGTTTAATCCATTTTACAATAAGGTTGTAACATAACAAAACACTTACATTACCAGAGAGAGAAGGGCTGGAACCAACTCTGATACAGTCCAAAGCCTTCCGGGAAATCTGACATTCCCTCAGTGTCTCCAGTAGCAAAAACACATTAGATGCATGCTCATCAGATGGGTCCAACCAGCGGTACAGAACATTATTCACTCAATAACAAGAGGCACCATATCCATTTAATTTGGCCCATATCTAAAGGGTACTATGTAATATAGGGGTTAGCTATGGTCTCTTTAGTGCTTCCACACAGGTTTCCATTCAAAAGGTTGTTGGTTCGAAACTTACCGCAACAATTAGCCTAACCGTAGCTTCATGTCCATATCCTGGTTCAACCCTTATCCTACCCTCAACTCTAATCCTAACTGTAGCTTCATGTCCATATCCTGGTTCAACCCTTATCCTACCCTCAACTCTAATCCTAACTGTAGCTTCATGTCCATATCCTGGTTCAACCCTCATCCTACCCTCAACTCTAATCCTAACTGTAGCTTCATGTCCATATCACAGTTCAACACTAACCTTAACCTCAACCCTAACCAATTTGGACTACTTGCCTAAGCACAACCACATTTTTTCTTCCCTTGAGGCAGAGATGCCCTAAGAACAAGATGGAATAAGGAAGATTCCATGGCTGGAAAGGAAGCTACAGTAAGTCAAAGACATTTTCATGGGATGGAAATCAGCATTGTAGTTCGTATACTGACCATTCTGGGTCAGGATTTTCCTCCTCTTTGCAATTGTGGTCATCTGCTGTCATATTATATTAAAATGTTTCCATTCTAGTTATTTAACAGACCTCAAGCAGTGCTCCTTCCTTTTTTCTTTCCATACCTTCAATGATGATAATACATATCAGTGCTATATCGTCAATGCTGGTGCCCTGGGGCTTTAGTTCTGGATTTCCGAGATTAGATACTTTTTAAAAGACACTGTATAATGGAGACATTTCAAGACTGCCTCACCTTCTCAATGACAGTGCAGAGCAGGCCAGCCCATGGGGTCTAAGCCCCAACCTCAACTGTTACATGTTGCTGACAAAATTCCAAGGGGATAGGACCACAACTTCAGGACACCTTCCTGACTTGAATGATGGAATTCATGTTCCACTTTTAAATAATACAAATGAACAAATCACATCTGTCGTTTTACAAGATATTAACCTCAGTAACAGTTTAACATTTAAATTTGGGAGGTACTTCATCTGTTACATTATGTGTCAAGTCTCAAAATCAGACAAACACATGCAAATGGAATATAATTAAGCACGCCTCTCCATTCTTTTGTATGAAATCGTGCAAATTACAAACATATGGCAGTGCGTGTCGGGATAGCACTTCGCTCTGAAGCCTGCAGCATTGCAGGATCTCAGTCGAAGTGTCTGAGGGTCTAATTCGACCCTACAATCAAAATTGTCACTCCCTTAGCTTTGGGACACTTGTTCAGGTGGTGGAGGCACACGTGTACGCTCAAATGTAGGGCCGAGGGGTGAGGAGAAGGGGAAGGGGTGGATTTGGGTTTTAGCCCCTCTCTCCAGTATATACTCTCCTTCAACTTCTCTAGGCGGCTTGGGCCCCCTCCAGAGGCAGCACTGTGTCACTGCACCCCTATGGACCACAAAGCCTGCTCAGTGCTCAAAGTCCCAACCCCACTACACTGAATACTTATGGTAGAAATAGCCAGTAACCACAGATCAAGGATCAGATTACTCTACCCCCAATCCTTACCATCACAATTAGGGCAACGAAAGCAATTTGGGGGAACTTCTAACAACTCTCCATAAAACTGAATACCTGATTACAATGGAAAACATTTACACTGAGTGTACCAAACATTAAGAACACCTGCTCTTTCCATGAGAACTTTCACCTGGATTCACCTGGTCAGTCTATGATCTCTTATTGATGTCACTTGTTAAATCAACTTCAATCAGTGTAGATGAAGGGGAGGAAGCAGGTTAAAAGAAGGATTTTTGAGACGTGGATTGTGAGTGTGCCATTCATACGGTGAATGGGCAAGACAAAAGACGCTTTCAACACCTTGTATAGTCCATGCCCCGATTTAGGCTGTTCTGAGGGTCAAAACTCAATATTAGGATGGTGTTCCTATTGTTTTGTACACTCAGTGAAAATTCTGGATTCTCACGTGTGCTCACTAATATATCTACTTTGTTATTTCTTGATTTCTTGTTAATTTTGGGGGATTATTTGTGTATTTGTCAGACATTCTACTGCACAGTTGGAGATAGTAACATAAGCATTCTACTGCACTTGCAATAACACCTACAAATCTGTGTACGTGACTATTTGATTTGATTTAAGATCATCAGTCAACTGATAATATGCCAGGACAAAGGTTAATGACTCATATACACACACAAAGAGTGCACAGCAGCATGACAGCACAGATTACATAGTGATAAAGACTGATAAATCACAAACACCAGGTAATTCTAATCTGATCTGCACACACACACACACACACACACACACACACACACCTCTAGGCAGAAGGAGCCACAGACATGTGAGTAAAGAGGAGAACACAACACTATCTCTATCAATGAACTCACTGTGTGTTTCTTTTCCCACGTCAACATCAGGCCTGTCCCTGAGTCACACGTCTGACTATTTTAACCCATTCCTTCTCTGTACAATGCATTATGATTACTGCTCTTGAACTCAAAACTCTACTATGTGGCTTGACAGAAATGCTAAACACTTACAGTACATTCAGAAAAGTATTCAGACCCCATTAATTTTTCCGCATTTTGTTATGTTACAGCCTAATTCTAAAATGGATTAAAAAAACATTTGCCCTCATCTACAATACCCCATAATGACAAAGCAAAAACAGGCTTTTAGAAATGTTTGAAAATTTATAAAAAAATATATACAAATGAAATATCACATTTACTTGAGGATTCAGACCCTTTACTCAGTACTTTGTTGAAGGACCTTTGGCAGCGATTATACCCTTGAGTCTTCTTGGGTATGATGCTATAAGCTTGGCACATCTGTATTTGGGGAGTATCTCCCATTATTCTCTGCAGATCCTCTCAAGCTCTGTCAGTTGGATGCGTCGCTGCACAGCTATTTTCAGGTCTCTCCAGAGAAGTTTGATCGGGTTCAAGTCCGGACTCTTGTCTTGACTGTGTGCTTAGGGTCGTTGTCCTGTTGGAAGGTGAACTGTTGCCCCAGTCTGAGGTCCTGAGCGCTCTAGAGCATGGTTTTCATCATGGATCTCTCTGTACTTTGCTCCGTTCATCTTTCCCTTGATCCTTACTAGTCTCCCAGTCCCTGCTGCTGAAAAACATCCCCACAGCATGATGCTGCCACCACCATGCTTCACCGTAGGGATGGTGCCAGGTTTCCTCCAGACGTGATGCTTGGCATTCAAGCCAAAGAGTTCAATCTTGGTTTGAGTCCTTTAAGTGCCTTTTGGCAAACTCCAAGCGGGCTGTCATGTACCTTTTACTGAGGAGTCGCTTCCATCTGACCACTCTACCATAAAGGCCTGATTGGTGGAGTGCTGCAGAGATGGTTGTCCTTCTGGAAGGTTCTCCCATCTCCACAGAGGAACTCTGTAGCTCTCTTAGAGTGACCATAGGATTCTTGTCCCCTCCCCTCCCTGACCAAGGCCCTTCTCCCCCGATTGCTCAATTTGGCAGGTTGGCCAGCTCTAGGAAGATTCCTGGTGGTTCCAAACTTCTTCTATTTAAGAACTGTGTTCTTGGTGACCTTCAATGCTGCATACATTTTTTGGTCCATTCCCCTAGATCTGTGCCTCGACACAATCCTGCCTTGGAGCTCTACGGCCAATTCCTTCGACCTCATGGTTTGACTTTTGCTCTGACAGGCACTGTCAACTGTGGGACCTTATATCGACAGGTGTGTGCCTTTCCAAATCATGTCCAATCAATTGAATTTGTCACAGGTGGACTCCAATCAAGTTGTAGAAATATCTCAAGGATGATTAATGGAAACAGGATGCACCTGAGCTCAATTTCGAGTCTCATAGCAAAGGTTCTGAATATTATGTATTTTTATAATTTTTTATTTTCTAAAAACCTGTTTTGGCTTTGTCATTGTGGGCTATTGTGTGTAGATTGATGAGGGGGAAAAAAATAAGTCTGTAACGTAACAAAATGTGTGAAAAATCAAGACGTCTGAATACTTTCCGTATGCACTGTCTACTACCATAAAAACTCATAGTAATGTTAATTTCCCCCAGATCTTCTCTGACATATGAATGTCACTGTATCTGCGTAATGCAGTTCAGCTGACTCGTAGGGGATGTAGATCTGGACCTCCATGACCCCTCTGCTTCCAGCCCGAGGGCAGAGATGCTTGTCAGCGGTAAAGAATCCACACACAGTCTAACAAAATACACAAAATCTTCCTCATCCTGACTCTTCAGTCAAACCTTTCCTAAGAATTCTAGAAAATGTCATAGTTTAATTTCTACCCACTTGCTCCCTAATTCTCTCTACACAAAAATATACCAATCCTCTCCAACACACTCCCTTTGCTACTCCCATAGAAATAGAGGGACTAGAATGGACATTTCCGTTCAAGTCACCACTCTGTGAAGGGTGAACCTGTGGCCATATTGAGTGTAAAGCCGAAACGTCTGTGTACGCTATCAAATCAAAAGTTTACACCGAATACAACAGGTGTAAACCTTACAGTGAAATGCTTACTTACAGGCTCTAACCAATGGCGCGAAAAAAAAGGTTTGTGTGTGTGTAGGTAAGTAAAGAAATAAAACAACAGTAAAACGACATTTGAAAAAAAGAGTAGCGAGGCTACATACAGACACTGGTTAGTCGGGCTGATTGAGGTAGTATATACATGACTGTATAGTTAGTGACTGCATATATGATAAACAGAGAATAGCAGCAGCGTAAAAAGAGGGGTTGGGGGGGTGGCACACAATGCAAACAGTCCGGGTAACCATTTGATTACCTGTTCAGGAGTCTCATGGCTTCAGGAGTCTTATGGGGGTTAAAACTGTTGAAGCCTTTTTGTCCTAGACTTGGCACTCCGGTACCGCTTGCCATGCGGTAGTAGAGAGAACAGTCTATGATTAGGGTGGCTGGAGTCTTTGACAATCTTTAGGGCCTTCCTCTGACACCACCTGGTGTAGAGGTCCTGGATGGCAGGCAGCTTTGCCCCAGTGATGTACTGGGCCGTACGCACTAATCTCTGAAGTGCCATGCGGTCGGAGGCCGAGCAATTGCCGTACCAGGCAGTGATGCAACTGGTCAGGATGCTCTCGATGTTGCAGCTGTAGAACCTTTTGAGGATCTCAGGACCCATGCCAAATCTTTTTAGTTTCCTGAGGGGGAATAGGCTTTGTCGTGCCCTCTTCACGACTGTCTTGGTGTGTGGACACCAAGGAATTTGAAGCTCTCAACCTGCTCCACTACAGCCCCGTCGATGAGAATGGGGACGTGCTCGGTGCTCCTTTTCCTGTAGTCCACAATCATCCCCTTAGTCTTGGTTACGTTGAGGGATAGGTTGTTATTCTGGCACCACCCGGCCAGGTTTCTGACCTCCTCCCTATAGATTGTCTCGTCGTTGTCGGTGATCAGGCCTACCACTGTTGTGTTGTCAGCAAACTTAATGATGGTGTTGGAGTCGTGCCTGGCCATGCAGTCGTGGGTGAACAGGGAGTATAGGAGGGGACTGAGCACGCACCCCTGGGGAGCTCTAGTGTTGAGGATCAGCGTTGCAGATGTGTTGCTACCTACTCTCACCACCTGGGGGCGGCCTGTCAGGAAGTCCAGGATCCAGTTGCAGAGGGAGGTGTTTAGTCCCAGGATCCTTAGCTTGGTGATGAGCTTTGAGGGTACTATGGTGTTGAACGCTGAGCTGTAGTCAATGAACAGCATTCTCACAAATGTGTTCCTTTTGTCCAGGTGGGAAAGGGCAGTGTGGAGTGCAATAGAGATTGCATCATCTGTGGATCTGTTTGGGCGGTATGCAAATTGGAGTGGGTCTAGGGTTTCTGGGATAATGGTGTTGATGTGAGCCATTACCAGTTTTTCAAAGCACTTCATGGCTACGGGTTTGTGCTACGGGTCTGTTTACTGCTATCCCTGATGCAGTAAAAAAATACACAGTACCAGTCAAAAGGTTGGACACACTTACTCATTCACAAGGGTTTTTCTTTATTTTTTACTCTTTTCTACATAGTATAATAATATTTCATCAAAACTATGAAATAACACCCAGGGAATCACGTAGTTACCAAAAAAAGTGTTAAGCAAATCCAAATATGTTTTATATTTGAGATTCCTCAAAGTAGCCACCCTTTGCTTTGATGACAGCTTTGTAAACTCATGGGACTCTCTCAACCAGCTTCAAAACTTTTTCAAAAGTCTTGAAGTTCCCACATATGCTGAGAATTTGTTCGCTGCTTTTTCTTCACTCCGCGGTCCAACCCAAACCATCTCAATTGGGTTGAGGTTGGGTGATTGTGGAGGCCAGGTAATCTGATGCAGCACCATCACTTTTCTTTCTGGCGAAATAGCCCTTACACAGCCTGCAGGTGTGTTTGGGGTCATTGTCCTGTTGAAAAACAAATGATAGTCCCAAACCTGATGGGATGGTGTATCACTGCATAATGCTGTGGTAGCCTTGCTTGTTAAGCACACCTTGAATTCTAAATAAATCACTGACAGTGTCACCAGCAAAGCACCCCCACACTATCACACCTCCTGCTCCATGCTTCACAGTAGGAACCACACATGCAGAGATCATCCGTTCACCTACTCTGCATCTCCCAAAGACACAGCGGTTGGAACCAAAAATCTAAGTCTAATGCCAGTCTAATGTCCATTGCTTGTGTTTCTTAGCCCAAGCAAGTCTCTTCCTCTTATTGGTGTCCTTTAGTAGTGGTTCCTTTGCAGCAATTCGACCATGAAGGCCTGATTCCTGCAGTCTCCTCTGAACAGTTGATGTTGAGATGTGTCTGTTACTTGAACTGTTACTTGAACATTCATTTGGGCTGCAATCCGAGGTGCAGTTAACTCCAATGAACTTATCCTCTGCAGCAGAGGTAACTCTGGGTCTTCCGTTCCTGCGGCCGTCCTCATGAAAGCCAGTTTCATCATAGTACTTGATGGTTTTTGTGACTGCTCTTGAAGAAACTTTCAAAGTTCTTGAAATGTTCCGGATTGACTGACCTTCATGTCTTAAAATAATGATGGACTGTCGTTTCTCTTTGCTTATTTGAGCTGTTCTTGCCATAATATGGACTTGGTAGTTTACCAATAGAGCCATCTTCTGTATACCACCCCTACCTTGTCACGACACAACTGATTGGCTTAAATGCATTAAGATAAAAGTTAATTTGTGGAAAGAAATTCTAACAAGGCACACATGATAAGTGAAATGTATTCCAGGTGACTACCTCATGAAGCTGGTTGAGAGAATTCTAAGAGTGTGCAAAGCTGTCATCAAGGCAAAGGGTGGCTACTTTGAAGAATCTCAAATATAAAATAGATTTAGATTTGTTGATCACTTATTTGGTTACTACATGATTCCATATGTTATTTCATAGTTTTTATGTGTTCACTTTTATTCTACAGTGTAGAAAATCTGTTAAAAAAAAAATCTGTTAACTTTACCGCGAGCGAAGCAGCCAATATATGAAGGTGACAGCTAAAGCCAAACAGATTTTATACAAATATTATACAAACTAAATTAATCCTTACACTTAGCTAACTCTCCCAACTTCACACACGCACACACAGGATTTGGAAGCAGCAGCTGAGGGATCAAACAATTGTAAAGTAGGGAATCCCATACATGCACAGAAGGTTCGACGTCCGATGTTTTCGGCAACTCAGCCACTACAAAGGTATTTATATGGTCACCGCTCACCCTGCTTCTCTTTATACAGCACCTTTCTCCACAGTCCCACCTCCTGGCTCTTCTCTGCAGTCAGCACTAATCCAGCATGCAGCCCACCACTTCAACAACAATACGTAGTTGTCATGGATCCCCCCAGTACTGCTGCTCATTCCGTGCACCAGCTCCAGAGGTCTATGTCACCAGCCTTCTAGGCTTCACTGAACTGGATTCATTACCACCAACCCCGGACTGTCTTGTCTCATTACGCACACCTGGTTCCCATTCCCCCTGATTAGTATGTTATATACAGCATGTGCCCTCTGTTCCCCATAGTCCTTGTCTGTTATTGTTACCATGTCCGTTGATCCTGTGAGTACCTGTGCTGTTGTATCAGCTTCCATGCTACGTGTTATTGTGGACTTATTTTACGGATCTCGTCCTGTGTATTATTTAGAGGTTTACACCTCACTCTTTTGTTTGGTTGTAGTAAATAAAAAAAACTATTATGTATTCTTGCACCTGTCTCCAATCATTAGACAATGTGACAGAATAACCGACCCATCTAATGGAGACGGGGAAAGGCCGAGCTGGCAACCATCGTAGGGACAGACGAGCATCACGAGAACTGTCTCTCCAGACTCGGCAGTGCCATGGACAGTCTACTTGCAACCTTCCTGCGTTTAGAGGGGAATGTGTAGTCCCTCCAGTCTCCAGCACTGGTTCCGGCACCAGCCCCCACACCACAACCTGCCTCTGTCTCATCTGAGTCAGCCCGCGGAATACCTCTGTCCCTCCCGGAGCGCCAGCGAGAAGTATGGGATTCCTTCTGCAATGCGACCTGTACATCGCTCGCTACGCCCGAGGCTGTCTCCGGTAGCGACAGGGTGGCCACCGTCATTTTGGCACTGACCGGACGGTCCTGGACTGGGGCGCCGTGGTCTGTGAAATGGGAGGACCCGAGGTCGAGTCCTACGAGAGCTTCACTCTCCTCTTCAACTAGGTGTTTGATCATCCTGTGGAGGGCCGAGAGGGGGGTGAGCACCTACTCCGACTACTCCAGAGATCTAGGACCACCTCAGAGTTCGCCCTGGAGTTCCGGACCATCGTGGCCTCCACCGGATGGAACGAGTCGACTCTGGTCACCGCGGGAGGAGGTACAGATGGAGTAGCCTGCCGTGACAACAACCTGTCACTCGACCAGCTCATCAGCATGGAAATATGGTTGGACAATCTCCTGCGGTCCTGACGAAGACCAATGTGGAATCCGGAGCCCATGACTACACCTGCTGTTGGGGAAATATTGGTTCAATAATATCTCTCAGATACTGGAACCTGTGAATTCAAATAGACTTTATTACAAAGTAACAAGCCGAGTTGGTCCATGGAGCAACTCGGCTTGTTACTTTGTTATAAAGAATATTTCCACAACATAAATGGCAAGCTTGCCAGGAGTGGCAAAAAGGGACCAGAAATGGTGAAAATCTGTAGTTGTGGACAGTTTTGGACAAACTACACAAACATGTGGCCACTTAAAAGGTAAGCAAAGTTCTTGCTTAAATATTATAGAGTTTTGTGTGGTTCGCTCCAGGACACAGCCTCAGTGGTAGGACACCAAGTGGGTCTCTCCAAATGTAACAAATTTAAGATATTGGGAGTTTTTTAATTCAATTAATGCAGGCAAAATAATGAAAAAAAGGCGATAAAAGCTTTGAGGGTTGCAACAGTGAAAATATAGTAGTAACATTGGTGCGACCACTACAATTGGGGAGTTGTGTGCCACATCTGTTTTGATCGGCTCAGTTGAGTGGTTCATCTGACCAGTTTGTTCAGTCTGTTTGAGTTTGTATTGTTTTGTCTGATTCAATTTGCCCGGACTTGTTTGTTCAACCTGTTTGAGGTTGCGATTGCAATTCATTCATCTTATTCATTCAGTCCGAGTCAGGTGGGTCATTCAATTCACTCAGCCGCTCATCTGGGGCATTTGTTCGATCTCATTCAATTCATCTGTATGCCCTTTTGACTGTTCTGCTCAATCCATTTTGGGGCAGCAAGCGTCCGTCTGCATGGTCGAAAAATTAAATGATTAAATTAATTAAATTTAAATTAAATTAAAGTCCTATGGATAACGCTCTGGTGTGTTGAGGAATTGTATCACGAGGGGACTGCACAGATAGGCAAAAAGATCTGCGGATACCACTTTGTGTCAGAGAAGTGTATCAATAAACGGCTACATAGGCAGGCAAAAATTCTGCGGTTACCATTTTGTTGTGTTGAGGAAGTGAATCAGCAAAGGACTGCTCAGACAGGTAAAACCCTGTATAATACCGCTTTTCTGTGTCGAGGAAGGGTAATCAGAGAAGGGATGAATTTGCAGGTCGCTTAGGGAAAGCGTAAGATGTGTGTAAAAGGGATTGTGAAAGTCTTCTGTCGTTGGTGGAGAAGGCGTCACGCACCTCTCCTGGATCGCTGCTTAAGAGTAAGGTGGGTACAGATAAGAACCCCTCAATTTACCATTCGGAGATGGTGGCGTAAACCAGGAGAAAGAATAACGTTTAAAACAACTGATTAAACAGTGGTGGGCACAGGAAATAGAAATAATAGAAATGTGGGCAGGGGAATTCCGGTTATGGACTTGCCGTCCGGAAATAAATGATTAAAAAATATAAAAAAGTGATGGCAGAACAGAATGAAAATAGGGAACAAAGAATAGAACGGACACTATAAGAAGCTAAAGGGATAAAAACATATTGTTGGGAAAATGATTAGAATACGAGGATTATTAGAATACAAAAACACAATTTAGCAGCGGAAAATAAAATTCCTTAAGAAACTGGACAGAAAAAAAAACGGAATCTAGAAGAGGTCAAATAAAGTGAATGTCTAGACTAGGGCAATGAATTAAGAGCCAAACAAAACAAAGAATACCCCGTTGCAAGATAATGTTCTATCAGGGTCAAGGAAATAAAATAAAAGTTGTTAAAATAGAAGTGGAAGTGTTTATGCAAGGAGAGAATAGGTATCTAAATAAAGAGATGGAAAAAGCAACTGATGCTGGGTGCAGCGCAGAAGGTAGAAAATATAACATGACCTGGATAGAGGAAATAGGGTGTGGTCTAGTCACCCAGAGCTAAACGGAACTGTTGGAAGATACTTATTAAAAGCAGAGAGAGAGTGGTTTTAGGAATTAGACTGTAGGGTTAGACAGTAGGGCGAATTGGATCTACATTAGAGGAACTAGCACAATCAAGGAAATTACATTTTGTGTTAGCACCCATAGACGTTTAAGTAAAGCCTTGGCTGAGATTGGGAGAAGAGCAGGAGTTTGAGAGAGGGAAAGGAATAACCGGACAACAAAGAAAAGAAACAGAAGTTGAAATGTCAGTAGCACTGAGATAAGTAGTGGATAACAAATATAATATTAATGATACTTAAAACACAGACTGTTACTAGATTAAAATTAAGGAAAATATCGGTAACGATAAAACCAAGGCTGGCCGTAGGGAGACCAAGAAAACAAGTGGTCAAAATTAATAAAACGTCAGTAGAAATCCCGAGCAGCAGGTATCCCCTATGCAGGGAAGAATTTACTAAAATATCTCAAATGGGAACAACGCACCAAGAAAATGGGTACGAGATGGCTAGGAGGAACGTTTGATGTCACGGCGTGTGAGGAAATGGAGACGCTGATAAAAAAATATAAGACTAGTGACACAGGGAAGAAGAAAGAGGACAAGAAAGAAAGAGGTACTGAGGATGTTTTAAAAAGAAGGAGAAGGGTTGTTGAAAGGTATAAAGACAGCTAGAGGAATGTTGAAGAAAGACAATGAAAAGTGAGAAGGAAGGTGGAATGGTTTAAAAAAAAACTCCACCATACACCAGTGAGCAATAGCCCCTGGTGTCGGGAGTGGTGGAAAAAGGGTGAAATAGAGGTGGAATAGGAGAGGAAGCCTCCCTCTGTGCCCTTTAAGGTCAAATAAAAGGACATAGAAAGGACAGGGGAGACTGAGCAAGGTGCAGGAAGGAACCCAGAAAAGTTTAACTGTTATGAAGGATTAAGTGAGGCCTTAGCAAAAATGCAGGTAAAAAAAGATGAATATGAAGAATCACTGGAAGATGACATATTAGCTGAAATGGAAGCAAAAAGCAAGAGAGTGGACGGAGAAATAAGAAGGCTAGAAAAACTCTTAATTGAAAAGGGGGAGAGAGAAAAAGAAAAAGAGCGAAAAGAACAGGCGTGTAGGGAACAAGATGGGGAGAGCGGAGGAGATAGACCATTTCCATAAAACTGGCTATGGCAGGGAAAGTGAAAAAAGAGAGCTGTGGAGTAGGAGGAAGACGAAAGAACCTGAAAGATATGGTGCACAATGTCCACTTTTGATAAAAGGTACTCAAGGGCACTATTTCCCATTGGGCTCACAGGACCTGGAAGGGTTGGTTGCCCACCTACCTGATCTCCATGATGGAGCAGATAAATGGATTAGGACCTTTGAAGAACAAACCATGGGGAAGCTACTGGCTGTGGGGGATCTGAAGGCACTGCTGGCGAGAGTAGTGGGAGTGGCAAAGATGGAGGATGTACCGAGGTCCAGTAACCTGAACGAGGCAATAGGGACTACACTGGAAGATGGAATAGACTTTGACTCACACTGCCTTGACTTTTGATGTGTTCAGAGGAGGACCCACTGATGACAACTCTGTTCCGAAACTCAGTAATAGAAGCCATGCAACCAGCCAGTGAGTGACCATGTAATCCATGCAGTGGAAAAATAAAGAAAGGATGAACAAAGACAAGGAACAAGCTAAATACATTCAGAGGAAGCCAACACAGCTCCAGCTGGAAGAACTAACAAAAAGGAAAAAAGAAAGTCCAAGCTCCAGTGACAGCCCCGGTGCCTGAAGCAGGAACAATGGCTGCAGTCTCCCCTGGAGGACTACAACCGCCTCCTGTCCAGCAGGCCCAAGTACAACCCACACCACCAGTAGTGAATGTGTATGCACAGCAACCCCAACAATGGAATAACAACAATAGGCAACAAAGACTTCCCAAAATAATCAGAGGAGGAAGAAACAGGGGCCCGCAGGGACCACCTGGGATCTGTTGGGGATGCCAACAGCCAGGACACACTAGAGGAAATTGTCCTATTAACCCCTGGCAACAACAGGGGAACAGGAACCAAAATAATTGGAAACAGACCAGAGGAGGCTGGCAACAAAATCAGAAGAAACCACAGGGCCCTGTGAACCCATGGGCGGAGCCTAATCAGGGATACTAGGAGTGCCCAGAGAATCCTACAGGGGAGGTTCATTTCCCAGTGATAACCACAAGAGCTGATCAAGAACTTATGGCAGGTTCAAATAGAGAACAGAGGCACACCCATGATGATAGATACTGAAGCCACTTCAAATTATGCCTCTCTTCTCCCCATGTCTGGTAAATGTGCCAAAACTATATGTTTCTTGGGACAAACACAGCTAATTCCAATGGCAGCTCCAATCCGTTTAACAGCTGATGATAAATCAGTGACCCTTCCTAGTGTCAGAACATACCCAAATTAATTAATTAGAGCGATTAGAATTGGAGTAAAAAGCATATGTAAGACAATTAACTGCTAAACATGAATTTATTTATATCCAAGAAAAAGAGTGAAAACCTGAACCAGGACAAGAGGTTCCCGGACCCGTGATTCCAGGAGATCGGGTCTACATCCGAGTATTCTGGAAGTGGAACGAGCCAAGGCGAGAGGGTCCCTACAAGGTGGTCCTAGCGACACCGACAACCATACAGGAGGAAGGAATCACTACGTAGTACCATCTAAACCACTGCACCAGAGTTCCAGAAGGGATCTATGAGCGACCATCGAGCCATGAGAAAGCAGAGGATGCTGATCCACCAGGCAGGAGCCTGGAGGAAACAGAAGGAGAGTCGAGCCATGAAGAAGCAGAGGATACTGATACACCAGGCAGGAGCCTGGAGGAAACAGAAGGAGAGTCGAGCCATGAAGAAGCAGAGGATACTGATACACCAGGCAGGAGCCTGGAGGAAACAGAAGGAGAGTCGAGCCATGAAGAAGCAGAGGATACTGATACACCAGGCAGGAGCCTGGAGGAAACAGAAGGAGAGTCGAGCCATGAAGAAGCAGAGGATACTGATACACCAGGCAGGAGCCTGGAGGAAACAGAAGGAGAAGAGGACCAAGTAGCAACTCCCACAAGCCAACAGACACTCTCTCCTGAAGGTCCAGAGAGTCAAGAGATGGGGACGAGTGACATGCACGTTGCTCCTGATGACATACCTACTCTGGCAGATACCCCAGACGGGGGCACTGACCAAGGGGGCAGAGAAACAACAAGAAATAGAGAGGAGGTTGACTTCCCTGCCATCGACTTCTCTGCCCTCTCATGGTCCCTTCAGTCTTCCAGGCCTTTATTAACAAAGTCTTTCGGGACATGCTGGGACGAGGCATAGTGGTTTATATCGACAACATTTTGGTCTATTCTGCTGACCGCGCCCAGCATGTCTCGTTAGTCAGGTCTGTACTGTGAAGACTGTTGGAGCATGATCTATATGTTAACCAAGAGAAGTGTTTGTTTTTCCAGTGGTCCGTGTCCTTTTTGGGCTAGCTCATATCCACAGAGGGAGTGGAGCTGGAGGAGCAACGAATCAGTGCAGTCAGGTCATGACCCATCCCCAACTCAATGAAAGCAGTTCAGCGATTCCTGGGGTTCGCCAACTATTTCCGGTTCATCCTGGTTGCGCCTCTTACTTCCCTGCTGAGAGGAGGTCCCCAGCGGCTTCGTTGGACGGCGGAGGTGGAGAGGGTGTTTGAGACACTGAAGGCACGCTTCACCACTGCTCCCGTGCTGACACACCGGAACCCCTCCAAAGCTGCGGCCCTGCGACTTCTACTCCAAGCAGCTGGGACCCGCCCAGAGGAACTACGACATCGGGGACCGGGAACTCTTGGACAAGGAGACAGAACCTTCTTGACCTCCAGGTGTGTGTTGTGTACTACCCGGCATGGCCGGTGGTGCTTGGCCTCCTCCCTCAGGTCAGGCAACTCCTCCAGAACTGTCAATGTCACGGGGGAGTTGTCCACCTGCGAGAAACCCACTTACACCTCAGGACATAGCGACCGGGCTGTCGTCTTCCAAGCACCTGAGCAAAATGCAACACAGGCTACTGTATACACCACCAATAGACTAGAGACTGGGAGAAGAAGGGATGTGAGGAGAACATAGAGATGCCTAATGACGTGGACAAAGCAGACAGCGCAGGTCATTGATAGTTTATATCAGGGGCGCAGCTTTAACTGGGGACGGGGGGACCCTCCTACATTCTGAAATTGAAACAAAAATGCCCCCAGTTTTATCATTGGAATGTGATGCAAAGCGGTAAAACGGTGTGCTTTAGGACCATGTGGATGCTTCAGAGCAGTCGGAAGGCTGTTTGGAGTGTTTATCCGACTGGATAAAAAATAATAACAAGATGTCTCCCCCACTTCTAAAACCAAAGTTGCGCCTCTGTACTCCCTGTTCACCCACGACTGCGTGGCCATGCACGCCTCCAACTCAACCATCAAGTTTGCAGACGACACAACAGTAGTGGGCTTGATTACCAACAACGACGAGACAGCCTACAGGGAGGAGGTGAGGGCACTCAGAGTGTGGTGTCAGTAAAACAACCTCCCACTCAATGTCAACAACAAAAAAGGAGATGATCGTGAACATCAGGAAACAGCAGAGGAAGCACCCCCCTATCCACATTGAAGGGACAGCAGTGGAGAAGGTGGAAAGTTTTAAGTTCCTCGGCGTACACATCACAGACAAACTGAAATGGTCCACCCACACAGACAGTGTGATGAAAAAGGCACGACAGCGCCTCTACAACTTCAGGAGGCTGAATAAATTTGGCTTGGCACCCAAAACCCTGACAAACTTTTACAGATGTACAATCGAGAGCATCCTGTCGGGTTGTATCACAGCCTGGTACGGCAACTGTACAGCCCACAACCACAAGGCTCTCCAGAGGGTGGTGCAGTCTGCACAACGCATCAATGGGGGCAAACTACCTGCCCTCCATGACACCTACAGCACCCGATGTCACAGGAAGGCCAAAAAGATCATCAAGGACAACAACCACCCGAGCCACTGCCTGTTCACACCGCTACCATCCAGAAGGCGAGGTCAGTACAGGTGCATCAAAGCTGGGACCGAGAGACTGAAAAACAGCTTCTATCTCAAGGCCATCAGAATGCTAAACAGCAATCACTAACTCAGAGAGGCTGCTGCCTACATTGAGACCCAATCACTGGCCACTTTAATAAATGGATCACTAGTCACATTAAACAATGAAAACTTAAATAATGCCACTTTAATAATGTTTACATATCTTACTCATATCACATGGTATAAAATACAGGGTATACATCTATTGCACCTTGCCTATGCCGCTCGGCCATCGCTCATCCATATACTTATATGTACACATTCTCATTCACCCCTTTAGATTTGTGTGTCTTAGGTAGTTGTTGGGGAATTGTTAGATGACTTGTTAGATATTACTGCACTGTCGGAACTAGAAGCACAAGCATTTCACTACACTTGCGTTAACATCTGATAACCATGTGTATGTGACCAATACAATTTGTTTTGATTTGCCTTATGACTAGGGTTAGCAGTTGATGTTATTCTTTAACAAAACAGACCCCAAAGCAAATCAGGGGGAGGAAAATAGGTTTATTCAACTAGGACAAATTATGCTTGGAAGTAAATGGTCATTCTCCCCTGTCCTCAGTGATGCTTTCCAGTGATTCTCTCCTGTGAACAAAGGGACAGGATGTAGTTTATAACCCAGCCCTAGCCTGTGGTTGACCAATTAGAATTCCTTGCAATAAAACTGGGGCCAATGGCCAAATAACAAGTATCCTATTTCAGACTCAATAAATATATAGTCAAATTCCTCCCATGTCTCTGCATTAATCCCCTATTACAGAAAAAAACACTTTCCATTGACCGTTAGTACTCTATTGACTCTCGCCCTCTTGACCTCTCGTACTCTGTCTCTGCATTGTCTATTTATCTTCGAAATATTCTCATACTAGTTACAACTCCCTCTGAATGTGTTTGTGCATGCACACGTGTTTGTGAGTTGGCGGCATACTTACGTTGTTTTGATGGCATGGCGAGACAGTGCCTCTCTACTTCGTTCCCCAGAAACTTCAGTGACACGTTCTCAGTTCACGAAGAGTTAACGTACATGATGTATTGGTGTGTGCATGTATGATTGTTTGAACCCTGTCTAAAGCAGCAGAAAATGTATAAAGGTAGATTCATAGCAAAACAACATGCAATGCCTATTATACAAAGACCATCATTTGATTACACGACACACTCACACCCTTCATAACCTTAGCAACTCTGTGTGTGTGTGTGTGTGTGTGTGTGTGTGTGTGTGTGTGTATACAAGACAGGAGTTTACACTACCTGTTTGTGTGTCTATGCAGCAACAACAAAAAATAGCATCACAAGTTAATCAAGCTCAAAGCATTCTGGAAATGTCCAACAGCTCACAGAGCACATTCCCCCAGTGAATGGAGCACATGTGTCGATCTCACCAGCTAGCCTAAGCTACTTTACACTGAGGTTGGTCCAGACCATATAAGATTGCATGCTGTGTCCTAGAGAGGCTCTTCGGATATGCATAATATTCCAGTCATGGAGTTCTCTCCATATCATTTAGCGTAACACTTACAGTTACACTATCTGTATGCTCAAAGTGATTCATATTCTAACACTATGCAATAGGACACTTTCAAATAGTATCATCAATAACCTACACAGCCTAATCATTTTGATCTGTACTTGTAGGCCTACTGACACTCAACTACGGTATGAGATACGTTCACACATTTATCTTATTAATGACATTAAGCTAGATGAAGCGTCACAATAAAAACAAACAATCAAATCAAATATTAGATTGATTATAAATGAGCACTTTAAATTAGATCAGATCCCTGCTATGGCAAAGTTGGAGACCTGCTGCTGTCCAGGAAGGTAGAGGGAAAATCTGTAACGCTGCTCGTTTTTCTGGGGACACAAACTCTGAACACTCTTTAAATATTCAACTTTAAGATGGGGTTTTACCACTTTGGTATTAGCTCGCCGCGTCCACTGCAGAGGACCAACTCCAAACAATCATCAGGTTTCCAGTGTGTGAGTTAGAGATTGTAACTAGACTAAATGAAAAATCTGTTGATGTGCCCTTGAGCAAGGCACTTTACCCTATTTGCTCTAGATAAGAGCATCTGCTAAAATGTAGCATCAGGATTTTATTAATTATCATCTAAAAGGCTAAACTGATCCAAGATCTGAGATGCTTTATGAATAGTAACTTTCGCCAACTTTGTTATTGTTGTTGCTGTGGTTGTTGTCATGCCAAACAGCAGCAGAGTTGTCCAGAGCAGAAATAGAGTGTGACCTGGCTAACAGGAAGGTCAGATGACTATTAGTGACTTACTTTAAAACCACAATCTGAAAGATTTGCAGTAATCAAGTTTTTCTGGTCAGGTCACATGGCCAGGAAAAAACGTATGAAACCACCCATGCGCCATCTAAAGACCTGAATTGAAAGGCACAAAGGGAGCATCAGCAAAGCATCTGGTATAACCCAGATGCCCTAAATCCCCATACTTATGCCTTTTTAATGAACATTCTGACTTGGCAGGAAATGACTAATAGCATCCCTGCTTCTGCTTCCACTACCCAAAATACCCAGAGGACATCCATAGCCTGGCAGACAGATACAGACCTGTCAGTCAGTCAGTCGCCAGTCACTCACTAACTCACTGACAGTTGACAATGCATGCCAGGCACACATACATATATAAATATGTTGTATTTCCATACACACTGAGTATACAAAACATTGGTCCACCACCTAAAGGACATCCAGTCAACTTGACACAACTGTGGGAGGCATTGGAGTCAACATGGGCCAGCATACCTGTGGAACTCTTTCGACACATTGTAGAGTCCATGACCCAATGAACTGAGGCTGTCCAAGGGCAAAAGGTGGGTGCAATATTAGGACGGTGTTCCTAATGTTTGATATACTCAGTGTACACACTGGATAGGTGCAGTGAAATGTGTTGTTTTACAGGATCATAGTAGTGGTACAGCGCCCCTGGAGCACATTAGGGTTAAGTGCCTTGCTCAAAGGCACATCAACAGATTTTCACTTTGTCGGCTTGGGTACTTTCGGTTACTGGCGCTAAAATTTTAACCACTAGGCTCCCTGCCTCCCTACCAGGGATCTAGCAAGTAAGAGTGCCACAAAACTCTCCAAGGGCCACAGCTATGGGATGTTGTGTTTAGCAGGCCATCATCGTCCTGACTGCCTCTGCAATCTCAGTCTTATCCTCTTTGATTGTAACTGCCAGTGAAAGTTATTTCACTTTATCTCTGATTCAGTCTTGTTACTCAGAGAGACAGAGCTTCTAACAACAACACTGCTGAAATAACTGATCACTATAACTGATCATTGACAATTTTGTCTTCAGTAATGATTCTCAAACGGCATATTCTGAATCGGTTTGATAGGTTATTAATAGCTTTTGTTTTCATGGAGTCCATTAAGCCATGACACAAGTAACCAAGTAATTTTGATGATGAAATAGGTAGACCAGGGATGGGCAACTACAGTCCTCGGGGGCCGGAGTGATGTTACACTTTTTCTCCATCCCTAGCAAACCCAGCTGATTAAACTAATGTTATTCTAAACTGAAGATCATGATTAGCTGATTATTGGAGTCAGGTGTGTTATCTGGAGCTGGGACAAGTGTGACACCAATCAGGCCCCCGAGGACTGGAGCTCCCCATCGCTGAAGTGGACTATAATAAGTGCACATTTTGAAGAGATTGCAGCCTAATCTTTCTGGGTAACTTGTCCAAACATCTCCATTTGATGAAGCATGGAATGTTCAAACAAGTTGAGCAGGTAGCTTACAGGTTGTCAGGTCCCAGACAGTCTTGTGGTGTTGACAACCGCAGGAATTAGCTAGTCAACCATATCCTTGAGGCACTCTTTACTGTCAGCATCAAAGAAGGATCTCTAGAGCAGTGTTTCCCAACGCCAGTCCCCCAACTTCACACATTTTTGTTGTTGTAGACCCAGACAAACTCACCTGATTCAAATTGTCAACTAATCATCAAGCCCTGAATGAGTTGAATCAACTGAGTTTTTCTGGAGTTACAACAAACTGGTGTGGTGTTGGGGGACTGGAGAACAGGAGTTGGAAATCATTGCTTGCACAGTCAAGGATGATAGGCTTACAGCAAAGATAATTAGGGGTGTTTGGTTTTTACGTACACCATAGACCTGAGATTACATAACCATTGTGGCCAAGTAGGCTCAATCAGATCAGTGGACAGTGACTGCTGGTTTCCTGCTACAGGTGTGCTACAGGTGTGGATGGACAGTCATTCATCATGCACAGGAATACATGAATTGCACTATAACGGTGACAAACCGTTAGGGCCTACATAAAGCTGTCCCAGCAGCAGAGTCCCAACAGCAGTCCCAACACCTTACCACTGCTACACTCGGCTATCAGCGGAGCCGTGTCTGGCAGCGAAACAGTTCAATCAGCCTCATTTACTGCCTTTAAAAAAAACATAGCTGACATATATGGCTGACTTGCTTAAACAAATGGTGTTTCTACTGACAATTGAGATGTACAAACTATGGCTTAAAGGGACAACAAGCGGATAAGAGGCAATCCGTAATTTCAATTAAGACAATGAGCGAGCTAGGATAGACGTAGTCAATAATACTAATTGTTCAGCACTTTTGAAATGTACAGCGACAGAATTCAGAGCATGGTCCACTCATTGTTGAATTTGCGATATCCAACTAGATAAATTTAAAAAATGTAAATGTCCAATGGCCGATGAGCACCGATACGTTTTATCTATAATTTCTCTTCATATGACAAGGATTAAAAAGGATTTGCCAGTAGATTGTCAACTTGATTGATGATGATGACTACTAGCTAAGATTTTGAAAGTATGACGTTGACATGATCAGTCCAATCAAAGCTACTGTAGATATAAAGTGATTTGACGTCATTTTATCTGTGGCCAATGATCTTGACCCTTCTTGGATGGGCACTGTAACTCTATGGCAGCACCCAAAGGGCTTGCATTTCGAGCTCTACCCTTAGATTTGGCGGTGACATAGTGTCCTGATGAGTAACAGAACATTCAGCCAATCACAGCGGAACTAGAGAACATTATCAACCCCAGCACTCCATATTTTCCGCTGGCTGCCCCACCACCACAAAAAATACTGAGCTAGGCTGCAACACCTGCATTTTGGAGCTGCCTTACTCAAGAAAGCAAAAAAGAGACCATGTTTGTATGCGGCTTTATTAACTCAATGTATATATTTTTTTTTACATAGTTTGAAAACTGATATGTGACCCGTATTAATGGCAAAATAACATGCAAAGCAGGCAACCCCCCAAATGTGGGGCTAAAAATGTGGGGCTTAGTGGCGACCACCCTGAAGCACTGTGTAGTATGTACTGCACTGTAACTGCAAAATAACTACAGTTGAACTGCAGTTTAATTACAAAATAACGGCACTACTACAGTTACAAAAGTGAGGATGCAGTAAATGTTAATTGATCTTTTGCTGGTGGGCGTAGGGAGGTGTGGCCCTTATTTTGTCCAATGACGTATTTTCAGAAAATATATCTGTCCATTAAGGATCAATCTGGGATTCAACAACAAAGTGGACACCCCACCACTTTTTGGTAAATAGCTGAGGGGGTGGAGAAATGTGTCCACTTTCAAATTCATAGACAGAGAAATGGATGCAAGGACTGACCATCCACAGCTGTGCCTCTGGAATCTCGGTCTTTTCCTCTTTGATTGTAACTGCCAATGAAAGTTATTTCACTTTATCTCTGATAGTCTTGTTACTCAGGGTGACAGAGTTTCTCACAACAACCCTGCTAAGATAACTGATTACTATAAAATATTACAAAATATATACAATTTGGTTGATAACAAAAAAACATCCTTTCTGAATTTAAAATCATCCAATAATGAATCATCTACAATATTACATGTAATCAGTTTCTCCAAGCCCTGTTATGTGCATGCATTGAAAAGGTTGTAGCCTACTCTTTCTGAGTAACGTGTACAAACATCTCCATTGTATGAAGCATGGAATGTTGAAACAAGTTGGAGAGGCAGCTTACGGTTAGTGTCAGGTCCCAGACAGTCTTGTGGCCTTGACAACCACAGGAGATAGCTAGTAAACCACACCCTTGAGCCACTCTTTACCACCAGCCTCAAAGGAGGATCTCTGGGAATCACTGTTCACATTGTCATGGATGATAGGCCTACATTAAAGATAACCAGGCGTGTTTGGTTTTACGTACACCATAGACCTGAGATGATGTAACATTCGTGGCTATCAAGAACCTAAAAGGGTTATTTGGCTGTCCCCATAGAACCCTTTGTAGAACCCTTTTTGGTACCAGGTAGAACCATTTTGGATTCCATGTCAGAGGGAACCCAAAAGGGTTGTAACTGGAACCAAACAGGGTTCTCCTGTGGGGACAGCCGAACCCTTTTGGAACCCTTTTTTGTACGAGTGTAGGCTCAAGCAGATCTGTGGGCGGTGTCTGCCGGTTGCCTGCTACAGGTGTGGTGCAGGTGTGGATGGACAGTCAGTCATCATGCAATGGAATGTGAGGTGTTTTCAATGAGGCAAAGCAGAACCTAAAAGGTTGGAAACAAAATGGTTTTACCTAGTACCAAAGAGAAACGAAAAGGGGTGGTTTCCTCTCACTAATCTATAGAGATGTATCAAAACAAACAAATATGTAGGTAACTCTTTAAAAAATCATTGACAGAGGCAGGCACAAGCTTGGCAGGCAACTTACAGGTAGCATCAGCTCTCAGACTTGTGGCCTTAATAACCACAGGAGGTAGCTAGTAAACCACACCCTTGAGGCACTCTTTACCGCCAGCCACAAAGGAGGATTATACATGAGATTATACATGAGATAAAATTGATAGTTTAATCATGTTTTAAAGCTTTACAGCAGGGATCATCAACTAGATTAAGCCATGGCTGATTTTTTTCTTGAGCAGATGGTCGGGGGCCGGAACGTAGACTGCAAATTGACCACAAGAAGTCCAAACAGATAATGTTTGACAAAAACTGAATCATTTCAAACCTTGCTTATATTTGTTCACGTGTCTCTCTATGATGCGTGGGAATACTCAGGAACAGATTTCTTAAATAAGAGTCACTTGGAGCTTTATTTCCTGCTGTTTGTACACTCTATTATGTTTGCTCATAACCACCCGGCCACCAGTTGGGGACCCTGCTTTACAGTGTTTGTTTACAATAAATAACAAATATTACAAATAATGTAGTAAAACAAGTTCATATATTGGGCTCTGATGGGTAACGCAGGTCATGAAGTATTTATAGGTTATATTCTTCAAGACTCAATGGCTAAATATCATTCATTTAAAAATCAAGGGAACATCTTTTGGTTTACCGGTAATTGTAACCCCAGATCGAAGCACAACTTCCATATGCTAAGAAATCACATTTTACTTCAATGTATAGTGTCTACATTAAATATTGAATTTGTTTACATCGACACAAGAAGGAACTTTACTGAACAATCCACATCTGTTTTCATTTAACCAAATTGTGTCAGGACTATCAGTTTTTTCGACATGGCTGCTATTAATTTACTGACGACTTTATTGCGCTGCATGGAAACGTTTACGCAGTCTTGCAACCAGAAGTGCCTGTCCAATGGTACGTAAAATTGCGAGTGTGGGTTGCACCGTTGCTACGGTAGGTGGGGTTTTTCGTGTGTATATATATATATATACATGGTTGTGCAAATTCCCAACCCCCCTGCAATCTCAGTCTGAGAAAGTTTCACAGTCACTACCTGTGGCCAGCTGGTAAGATATCCAATTTTTGATTCAATATACCTTCTGCAGGAAATTGAGCACCTCGACTTCCAATCCTAGATAACAATAATTTGTTGTTGTCATGAAACATTATATTTTGCATTTGGGAACTCTCCTTTTTCGGGACGTTGAAAACGTGTTTAGATGGGAAACGAACTTCCCTGTTTCTTTGTCGCTCCGATCTGGTAGCCAGTGTGGCTGTGGCGTAGTAGTAACATTTCAGAATGATTTTGAATCCTTATTTTCTGTAACGGTTGCATTTACCTGAGTGAGCAGATCATGATATGTCTTGAAAAGCATTGTGAACTAACAGAGTAAAAGTGACGAAACTGTTAAAGTTTTGAGTGCGTTCTACATGATTCCAGTTAGGCGCGGGTCATCACCAGATTTTTGTGCGAACATTGTGCGATAGATGGGGGCAGTTTGTTCTGCAGTGACATACATAAGCTGTACAGCCTCATAAACATATTTCTATCCAGTTGTTGTAGGCATATAATTGTATTCTATGGAATGATGATTAGCCGATATAAGCGGCAGCCTATCATAGGCAGAGACATTGTTTACTTTTGTGTTGGGGATGAGTCCATGAAATACAGTTTGACAAAATATATGCATGGTCTGGTACTGGTACTGTAGCATATTCTGGCATCAAAGAATTAGCTTTTAAACTATAATTATTTTAGAAATGCAATAGACTTTGGTGTCAATATAGAGGATATTATTAATACTGTACTGTGGTTATTACTGAATCCCCCTGTTTCTCTCTGCAGACCTGTTCCACCATGTCCTTCATTGCAGCCTTCCTGGAGCAGACCGTCTATCTGGGCATGCCCGATGACATGGTAGGGTTCTGTTCCACTTGCTTGGGGAATAGCCTTGAATCTGCAAATATTTACCAGGCTGTGTTTGTACATTTCTAGCCAGATAGAGACGGGGGAGGACAGAGTGAGAGCAAAAGTGATGGATGTTGAGGGTAAAGAAAGAGGGCCAGTCTGAGACCGAGTCATGGGAGGAGAGATGGTTGACCATACTTATCTTGTGATTCATAGAAGGAATTTAGTAGGTGGAGCCCTTCGGTTCAGAACCATTAGAAACCAAAAATGCACAATTCCTTCCCTTTCCCACTCTATCCCTATTCCTTGAATGGAATGTTTCTCCCTTTGCTTCTTAATTATTCTCTACATTTTTGTAAAGGTATCCATTGATTCACTGCATGGCAGCTAAGTGAAATTGTTCTCTGTCTCAGACCTTACTCAATCAGGGCACTGTGATTCCATACCCGCTTTTCAGTGCCGATGGGGATGCAGGCATCTTGGATAAGGCCATCAAGGCCAAAGGTGAGGTTGTCACACACACACACACACACACACACTAATAATGTTTGAATGTGTTTCATAGCACAGGAGCTTAGGTGAATAGAACTCACTCCGTGTGTAACATGAGGCAGCATAGGGGGACATTCTGAGAAGGAATGTGAGCATGTGTGTACATGTCTGTTTCTATTGTCTTTTGCAGGGGAGTAGTCAAAGATTTCTCACCGTACGCCTGGGGCCACACAGATTTTTTTGTGTTAGTTTAAAAAATGGATAAGGGCTCATGGATTAGGCTAGGCAATGGTGTTTCCTAGAGACGGGTTGGCTGTTTAGCAACAAAACCGACGAGTGTACAACTATTTGGCAAAACAGATGGGATTGGCTATACTTCGTCTGAAGTTGTTGGTTAGGTATCTAGCCAATTTTAGCCATATTAGCATAGACAGGACATTAGTCAAAACAAGACATGGTATCAATAAAAATATTAAACGAGATGAAACAAGTCACCCACGATTCCCTACATGACAGCTGTTTGTCATTTGTTGCTAGCTATCTGACCGTTCAGAATCATAACGCACACCTTCTGGCCACACCGACGCATGTTCATCATTTTCGTGACGTTGTCAGCCAACCCATCTATTGAACAAGTCCTTCCATCTTGTTTCTGTGATGTAGGTGTAGATGAGAACACCATCATTGATGTGCTGGTGAAGAGGAGCAACGCCCAGAGACAGCAGATCAAAGCTAGCTACCAAAAGGCTAGTGGCAAGGTAAGACGGGACACCTACTAGGTGCGTTTGGTTTAGCATGTGCGGGTGGCGGCTCGTGGGTGGAATTCGCACTTTAGGACTAATGGAACAATGCAAAACGTGCAAACTCCAGTCACCTGGTGCACCTGGAAAGCTTAAACACACACTTGTGTATGACTGTGGAAGTGTGTATCAACCCTCTGTATATGCAGCCTCTGGAGACTGCCCTGAAGTCGGCCCTAAATGGAGAGCTGGAGGATGTGGTTCTGGCACTGCTCAAAACGCCAGCCCAATATGACGCCCAACAGCTCAAACTGGCCATGAAGGTACACACTCACTCAGTCACTCACTCAGTCACTCACTACTACTAAGAATATACAATACTACTTAGAATACAAACAAATGTGTATCTTTCCCTCCGTTCGGGTGGCCTAGAGACGGTAACAGATATAATACAAATAATTATAGAGTAATGATTACCTTCTAAAGAGGACGCTGGGATGACATCATCCTGTTTTCTTGTTCTGCTGTTTAGTCAGACCCACCCACTTCCTAACACCCTACCCATAGTGACTCATTCTGCTTTATTATAGTGTTGTGTAATAACGGTGGGACTTTTAAAATGTGTG
Source organism: Oncorhynchus nerka (assembly GCF_034236695.1). Lineage (NCBI taxonomy): Eukaryota > Metazoa > Chordata > Actinopteri > Salmoniformes > Salmonidae > Oncorhynchus > Oncorhynchus nerka. Next base: position 22,559,762 of record NC_088422.1, on the reverse strand, counting down.
GGACTGTCTGTCTTCTTTATACAATGGGTGGAGCTGTTTTAATATGTGAGGAGATGGTAAGAAAAGGGGTGATGAGTACCTACTATACTTTTGGTTTCACGATACACAAGTCTGTGCATGTGCAGTATGTGTGATCCCAGCTAGCACATTTGGTTTCTAGGAAGTTGTGGGAACGTATGTTTTTGGTTTCCCATTGGTTCTGGTAACTAAGCCATATGTTTCCTGACTGGTAAAATGGTTGCAGGGAGGTTCCTATTGTCCCTTTAAAGTTTTCCTGTGAGGTTTTATTAATGTTCTAAGAAAGGAAATTATAGGTTATTTAAAGGTAATTTAATAATGTTCTGTGAACATGTTTCAATTAAACTTTTTGTTATACTGAACAGAAATATAAATGCAACATGTAAAGTGTTGGTCTCTGTTTCATTGAGCTGAAGCCTCCCCCCCAGGTTATTTATTTCAGATTTTTGGAACAAATTTGTTTACTTCCCTGTTAGTGAGCATTTCTCCTTTGCCTAGGTAATCCACCTGACAGGTGTGGCACATCAATAAACTGATTAAACCGCATTATCATTACACAGGTGCACCCTGTGCTGGGGACAAGAAAAGGCCACTCTAAAATGTGCCTTTTTGTCACACAACACAATGCCACAGGTCTCAAGTTTTGAGGGAGCATGCAGTTGGTTTGCTGATTGCAAGAATGCCCACCAGAGCTGTTGCCAGAGAATTTAATGTTCATTTCTCTACCATAAGCCGCCTCCAACGTTGTTTCTTGGAGAATTTGGCAGATTTTACAACTGGCCTCGCAACCGCAGACCATGTGTAACCATGCCAGCCCACGACCTCCATCAGGCTTCTTCATCTGCGGGATTGTCTGAGACCAGCCACCCAGACAGCTGATGAAACTCTGGGTTTGCACAACCGAGGAATTCCTGCACAAACATTCAGAAACAGTCTCAGGGAAGCTCATCTGTGTGCTCATCGTCCTCACCATTGTCTTGGCCTGACTGCAGTTCGGTGTCGTAACTGACTTCAGGGGGAAAATGCTCACCTTCGATGGCCCCTGGCACGCTGGAGAAGTGTGCTCTTCACGGATTAATCCAGGTTTAAACTGTACTGGGCAGATGACAGACGTGTGAGTGAGCATTTTGTTGATGTCAATGTTGTGAACAGAGTGCCCTATGGTGGGGTTATGGTATGGGCAGGTGTAAGCGACGGCCACCGAACACAATTGCATTTTATCAATGGTCATTTGAATGCACAGAGATAAAATGACGAGATCCTGAAGCCCATTGTTGTGCCATTCATCCGCTGCCATGTTTCAACATGATAATGCACAGCCCCATGTCGCAAGGATCTGTACACAATTCCTGGAAGCTGAAAATGTCCCAGTTCTTCCATGGCCTGCATACTCACCAGACACCAGGCCATTGAGCAAATTTGCAATGCTCTGGATTGACTTGTATGATAGCATGTTCCAGTTCCCGCCAATATCCAGCAACTTTGAACCGCCATTGAAGAGGACTGGGACAACATTCCACAGGTCACAATCAACAGCCTGATCAACTCTGTGAAGTAGATGTTGTGCTGCATGAGGCAAATGGTGGTCACAACAGATACTGACTGGTTTTCTGATTCACGCCCTTACCTTTTTTGTAAGGTATCTGTGACCTACAACTACATATCTGTATTCCTAGTCTTGAGAAATTCATAGATTAGGCCCTAATGAATTTATTTAATTTGACTGATTTCCGTATATGAACTGTAACTCTGTAAAATTGTTGAAATTGTGTTGTATTTTTGTTCAGTATAATAACACGGCTAACTTAGTTTGCGTTAACTCCAATCACAGGGCATATGGAACTTAATTTGCTAAGGCATTATTAATCATGCAAACACTTATTTTTTTAATTGTGGCATGGAGTCAGTCCGATTCGAACCTAAAATATTCTGTTCTCTATCCATAGAATTAGTTAATTGCGCCATACCATATATTTTTAACACATACAAAGCGGTTCATTTTAGTCTATTCAAACAAACACCATTTCAAAGGAAAATAAGCGCTCATTAAGATCAGGTGTGGACAATTAATACATTTGAATACATTTAAAGTTCCATTGTGTAACTAACTTTTTGGGTGACCCGACCAAATTCACATAGAAATGTGAGGTATACATCTGTCATTCTCGTTGAAAGCAAGTCTCTAAGAAGCAGTAGATCTGTTCTATGTGCACTTTCTCTATGCTTACCGTTAAGTTTTGTGTTTGCGTCTTTTACTTTTGTTTTTTTACACCAGTTTCAAACGGCTGAAAATATTATTGGTTATGGAAAATATATTTGTGACCCACCACCTCAATTCAGTCTTGTGTCAACATTTTAAATTGTGTTTTTTACATTGGATAAAAGTACAGACTCAGAGCTACAGTGGTATATCATACACTGCAATTAAGGAACAATTGGCAATTTCCGCTTTGAGAAAATGGTCCTTGAATGTTTTGGTACACCTACTAGAGCTCTTCTTTGTCTACACCCATTCAGCATCGTTCACACCCTCTTAAGCCCCACACATCTCTTTAAGGATTCACATGAGGCCATGTGCTAAACAGAGTGAGTAAGAAAGTAAACATCCAAAGATTTCAATACTAAAAGTGCTGAAAGTAGTATCAAAAATAGTAGTAAAAATACACTCTAGTCCTTGGCCTATATCCTAATCTGACTTTGCAGGTCCTGTTCTTCATATTGCCATTTCTGGTAAATACACAGTATATTAAATCAAAATGTATTTGTCACGTGTACAGGATAAAGGTGTAAACGGAACGGTGGAATGGTTATACAAATATTGTCTAAATTGATGGTTCATGTGAAAGAAATGCTATAACCACCAACCCAGCCACATCAAACTAAGTGGATGGGTCACTATTGTCTAGACATGTACACATGTTCATGAAATACAATAGATCACCATAATCACCCCCAGACACAGCTGGCTAACTTGATGGGTTATGTCATCGTCTGGCGAAGTGGAGTCTTCTGTTTAGACAGGTAGGTAGCTGAACAATAAACCATAATCCCAACCCATAGCTGCAGTACAAATTGATTGTTGTAGCTAGCCACCATGCATGAAATGCTGTAGTTTGAATATTCAGGTAGCTAACGCGAACCAACTAGGTTCAATGTTAGCTAGCTAACATTAGATTATAACTAGCAATGGAAATGGATTGCAGATCATCCACCTAACGTTAGGTTGCTGGCTGGCTAGCTAGCTATCTTTCGCTAGCTAGCTATCTTTCGCAAGCTAGCTAACCGTACGCTTTAACTTTAAATGGAAACAACTAATTTCTGACTAAATTAGAAACGTATAATACCTGAAAATGAAGCTAGACTCTTACCCGTATACATGGCTGAACACTTGTTTGTCCTGTTCTCAAGTCACTCCGGTTCACACGGACTGTGTGCAGAAAGTAGTCCGTCACAACCTTTTCCCACTGATCTTTGTCGATAGCGCCTGCTAAATTCAGGGCAGCAATTTTGTTGAGAGCAGTAGCAACACTTTTGCAGTTCTCCATTTGGCCTAAATTAGCTCTATAATGTTCTTTTGAACATTTCTAATGTTTTCTTGTGGTTTTAGTAAATGTTAAGGTAATGAAGAATAATTCATATAATATATGTGTGTATGTATGTATATATATATATATATATCTCTCTCTCAAGTTCCTTAAATGTGCTGAGAATGAAGCCAAGCAACTATCCTGCATTCCCGGAAGGTTGTATGCAAAATAACCATAGGACAACCATGCTCTCACCAAGCTCTAGGAAACATTTTGTTTTTAGAACAGTATATGCTAGCAGTGTGGTGTCTGGTGGTATAGTGATAGACTTGTAAGTGCAATACCCCCCTGTTTGCCTGTTTTGTTCCGTTTGAGGCATAATTAACATGTCCCTGCTCTTTGTGTTTGTGTCATCCAATCCTGGGCTCGTTTGTCTCAGCTTTATGACTGATGTGACCCTTTTGTCCTAGTTTACCCTTTGACCCTCTCACCTATTTCTCTCAGGGATTGGGCACAGATGAGGATACTCTGATTGAGATTCTGGCCTCCAGGACCAATAAAGAGATCAAAGAGATAAAGAAGGTCTATAAGGAAGGTGTGTAATGTGTTTATATCTGCAATATGTAAATGTCCTGTACGTGATGTGATAGTTACAAGTCAATAATCATGGCTTTTTTCTTGCTAGAATACAAAAAGGAGCTGGAGAATGACATCAAGTCTGACACAGGTGGAGACTTCAGGAATGCTCTGCTTTCGCTCTGCAAGGTGTGTGGTGTGTGTGTGTGTGTGTGATTGTTTAACTTCGGATGAATAGTTTGGAACAATAAACCCACCCTCCTGCCCCCCCTTCACATACTGTAGGCTACTAGGAATGAGGACACCATGGTGAACCAGGAACTTGCTGACAGTGATGCCAGGGTATGGAGAAAAGAGAGCGGGAGTGTGTTTGACTGTATATGAGAGAATTTAAGAAGTCAATGTGTAATGCGATTCCTGTATGTGATGCCTGTGCCTACTCTTATCGGTCCATAGGCCCTGTATGAGGCTGGAGAGAAGAGGAAGGGAACAGACTGCTCTGTCTTCATAGACATTCTGACCACCAGAAGTGCTTCTCAACTCCGCCAAGGTGAATATGTGACGGCACAGCTCTGTGAGCTTAAGTCTAATCGAAACATGGAAAGTTATGCTGCTTTGAAATTTGATCAACTTTTAAAACCACTAGGGGTGTCCAACAACAAGAAAATCTTTGTCGACCGAAAGATGTCCTTATTTATTTTTCCATATATACAGTGCATTCGGAAAGTATTCAGACCCCTTGACTTTTTCTGGAATTTTGTTACGTTACAGCCTTACTCAAATTAATTAAAACATTTTAGCTCATCAATCTACACACAATAACAATTTTGCAAATGTATTAAAAATACCAAACAGAAGTACCTTATTTACATAAGTATTCGAAATTGAGCTCCGGTGCAGCTTGTTCCCATTGATCATCCTTGAGCTGTTTCTACAACTTGATTGGAGTCCACCAGTGGTAAATTAATTTGGAAAGGCACACAACCTGTCTATTTAAGGTCCCACATTTGACAGTGAATGTCAGAGCAAAAACCAAGCCATGAGGTCGAAGGAATTTTCCGTAGAGCTCTGAGACAGGCTTGTGTCGAGGCACAGATCTGGGGAAGGATACCAAAGAATTTCTGTAGGGTTGAAGGTTCCCAAGAGTGGCCTCCATTCTTAATTGGAAGAAGTTTGGAACCAACAAGACTTTTCCTAGAGCTGGCCGCCCGGCCAAACTGAGCAATCGGGGGAGAAGGGCCTTGGTCAGGGAGTTGACCAAGAACCCGGGGGTCACTCTGACAGAGCTCCAGAGTTCCTCTGTGGAGATGGGAGAACCATCTCTGCAGCACTCCACCAATCAGGCCTTTATGATAGTGGCCAGACGGAAGCTACTCCTCAGTAAAAGGCACATGTCAGTGAGCTTGTAGTTTGCTAAATGGCACCTGAAGACTCTCAGATCATGAGAAACTTTGAACTCTTTGGCCTGAATGCCAAGCGTCACATCTGGAGTAAACCTGGCACCGTCCCTACGGTGAAGCATAGTGTTGGCAGCTTCATGCTGTGGGGATGTTTTTCAGCAGCAGGGACTAGAAGACTAGTCAGGATCGAGGGAAACATGAAAGGAGCAAGGTATAGAGAGATCGTTGACGAAAACCTGCTCTCGAGCACACAGGACCTCAGACTGGGGCGAAGGTTCACCTTCCAGCAGGCCAACAACCTTAAGCACACAACCAAGACAATGCAGGAGTGGCTTCACGACAAGTCTCTGAATGTCCTTGAGTGGCCCAGCCAGAGCCCGGAATTGAATCCGATCAAACATCTCTGGAGAGACCTGAAAGTAACTGTGCAGCGCCACATCCAACCTGACAGCTTGAGAGGATCTGCAGAGAAGAATGGGAGAAACCCCCGGAATACAGATGTGCCAAGCTTGTAGCGTCATACCCAAGAAGACGACAAAGTACGGAGTGAAGGGTCTGAATACTTATGTAAATGTGATAATTCTGAATTTGTATTTTTAATAAATTTGCCAAAATTCTAAAAACCTATTTTGGCTTTGTCATTATGGGGTATTGTGTGTAGATTGATTGAGGGGGGGGGGGACTATTTAATACAGAATAGAACAAGGCTGTAATGTAACAATGAAAAAGTCAAGGGGTCGGAATACTTTCCGAATGCACTGAATCTCTATCTTTATATCTAATGAAAGTGTATGTGTGGATATATATATATATATATATAATATACACTTTCATTATAATATAAAGATAAGAGATTTGCATTACAACCTGTAATTTAAATTGATTTTTATTTGGATTTCATGTAATGGACACACAAAATAGTCAAAATTGGTGAAGTAAAATGAAAAAAATTACTTGTTTCAACAAAAAAATTATAAACGTAAAAGTGGTGCGTGCATATGTATTCACCCCCTTTGCTATGAAGCCCCTAAATAAGATCTGGTGCAAACAATTACCTTCAGAAGTCACTTAGTGAATTAGATTGCACACAGGTGGACTTTATTTAAGTGTCACATGATCTGTCACATGATCTCAGTATATAAACACCTGTTCTGAAAGGCCCCAGAGTCTGCAACACCACCAAGCAAGCGGCACCATGAAGACCAAGGAGCTCTCCAAACAGATCAGGGACAAAGTTGTGGAGAAGTACAGATCAGGGTTGGTTTATAAAAAAAATATCTGAAATTTTGAACATCCCACGGAGCACCATTTTTTAAGTTTTATTATTATTATTATTTTTTAATGGAAAGAATTGGGCACCACAACAAACCTGCCAAGGGAGGACCATCCACCAAAACTCACGGACCAGGCAAGGAGGGCATTAGTCGGAGAGGCAACAAAGAGCTTCAAAGCTCTACAGCGGAGATTGGAGTATCTGTCCATAGGACCACTTTATGCCGTACACTCCACAGAGCTGGGCTTAACGGAAGAATGGCCAGGAAAAAAGCCATTGCTTAAAGAAAGAAATAAGCAAACACGTTTGGTGTTCGCCCAAAAGGCATGTGGGGGACACCCAAACATATGGAAGAAGGTACTCTGGTCAGATGAGACTACAATTGAGCTTTTTGGCCATTGTGGAAAATGCTATGTCTGGCACAAACTCAACACCTCACCACCCCGAGGAACACCATCCCCACAGTGAAGCATAGTGATGGCAGCATCATGCTGTGGGAATGTTTTTTTGTCGGCAGGGACTGGGAAACTGGTCAGAATTGAAGGAATGATGGATGGCGCTAAATACATGTAAATTCTTGAGGCAAACCTCTTTCCTTCTTCCAGAGATTTGAGACTGGGATGGAGGTTCACCTTCCTGCAGGACAATTACCCTACGTGTACTGCTAAAGCAACACTCAATTGGTTTAAGGGGAAACATTTAAATGTCTTGGAATGGCCTAGTCAAAGCCCAGACCTCAATCCAATTGAGAATCTGTGGAATGACTTAAAGATTGCTGTACACCAGCAGGAACCCATCCAACTTGAAGGAGCTGGAGCAGTTTTGACTTGAAGAATGGGCAAAGATCCCAGTGGCTAGATGTGCCAAGCTTATAGAGACATATCCCAAGAGACTTGCAGTTGTAATCGCTGCAAAAGGTGGCTCTACAAAGTATTGACTTTGGGGGGTGACTAGTTATGCACGCTCAAGTTTTCATTAATTTTGTTTTCATTAAGATTTCATTTAATCTTGTTTCGCAATATGTTGTGTAAATAAAATGATATAACCCCCCCCCCACAAAAAATATATTTTAATTCCAGGTTGTAAGGCAACAAAAAAAGAAAAATTCCAAGGGGGTGAATACTTTCTGTATGTATACAGTTGAAGTTGGTAGTATACATACACCTTAGCCAAATATATTTGAACTGAGTTTTTCACAATTCCTGACATTTTAATCTTAGTACAAATTCCCTGTCTTATGTCAGTTAGAATCACCAATTTATTTTAAGACTGGAATGTCAGAATAATAGTTGAGCAATTTATTTCAGCTTTTATTTCTTTCATCACATTCCCAGTTGGTCAGAAGTTTACAGACACTCAATTAGTATTTGGTAGTATTGCCTTTAAATTGTTTAACTTGGGTCAAATGTTTCGGGTAGCCTTCCACAAGCCTCCTATAATAAGTTGGGTGAATTTTGGCCCGTTCCTCCTGACAGCTGGTGTAACTGAGTCAGGTTTGTAGGCCTCCTTGCTCACACACACTTTTTCAGTTCTGGCCACAAATTTTATATAGGATTGAGGTCAGGGCTTTGTGACGGCCACTCCAATTACTTGACTTTGTTGTCCTTAAGCCATTTTGCCACAACTTTGGAAGTATGCTTGGGGTCATTGTCCATTTGGAAGACTCATTTGCGACCAAGCTTTAACTTCCTTACTGATGTCTTGAGATGTTGCAATATGTTCATATAAATTTCCTGACTCATGATGCCATCTATTTTGTGAAGTGCACCAGTCCCTCCTGCAGCAAAGCACCCCCACATGATGCTGCCACCCCCGTGCTTCACGGTTGGGATGGTGTTCTTTGGCTTGCAAGCCTTCCCCGTTTTCCTCCAGACATAACAATGGCCATTATGGCCAAACAGTTCTATTTTTGTTTAATCAGACCAGAGGACATTTCTCCAAAAAGTACAATTTTTGTCCCCATGTACAGTTGCAAACTGTAGTCTGGCTTCTTTATGGTGGTTTTGGAGCAGTGGCTACTTCAGCGGCCTTTCAGGTTATGTCGATATAGGACTTGTTTTACTGTGGATATAGATACTTTTATACCTGTTTCCTCCAGCATCTTCACAAGGTTCTTTGCTGTTGTTCTGGGATTGATTTGCACTTTTCGTACCAAAATACATTAATCTCTCGGAGACAACGCATCTCCTTCCTGAGTGGTATGACTGCTGCGTGGTCCCATGTTTATACTTGCGTACTATTGTTTGTACAGATGAATGAGGTACCTTCAGGTATTTGGAAATTGCTCCCAAGGATGAACCAGACTTGTGGAGGTCTATAATTTTATGATGTCTTGGCTGATTTCTTTTGATTTCCCCATGATGTCAAGCAAAGAGGCACTGAGTTTGAATGTAGGCCTTGAAATACATCCACAGGTACACCTCCAATTGACTCCAATGATGTCAATTAGCCTATCAGACGCTTCTAAAGCCATGATATAATTTTCTGGAATTTTCCAAGCAGTTTAAAGGCACAGTCAACTTAGTGTATGTACACTTCGGACCCACTGGAATTGTGATACAGTGAAATTATCTTTATGTAAACAATTATTGGAAGAATTACTTGTCAAGCACAAAGTAGATGTCGTAACCGACTTGCCAAAACTATAGTTTGTTAATAAGAAATTTGTTGAGTGGTTAAACAAGTTTTAATGAATCCAACCTAAGTGTATGTGAACTTCCGACTTCAACTGTATATATATTTCACACACACCTCTTGTAAAAATCCAAATAACTTCACAGATCTTTATATTGTAAAGGGTTTAAACACTGTTTCCCATGCTTGTTCAATGAACCATAAACAATTAAGAACCATGCAGCTGTGTAATGGTCGTTAAGACACTAACAGTTTACAGATGATAGGCAATTAAGGTCACAGTTGTGAAAACTTAGGACACTAAAGAGGCCTTTCTACAGACTCTGAAAAGCACCAAAAGAAAGATGTCCAGGGTCCCTGCTCATCTGCGTGAATGTGCCTTAGGCATTCTGCAAGGAGGCATGAGGACTGCAGATGTGGCCAGGGCAATAAATTGTAATGTCCGTACTGTGAGATGCCTAAGACAATGCTACAGGATGTACAGCTGATCGTCCTTGCGGTGGCAGACCACGTGTAACAACACTTGCACAGGATCGGTACATCCAAACCTTACACTTGCGGGACAGGTACAGGCAACAACTGCCCGAGTTACACCAGAAATGCACAATCCCTCCATCAGTGCTCAGACTGTCCTCAATATGCTGAGAGAGGCTGGACTGAGGGCTTATAGGCCTGTTGTAAGGCAGGTCCTCACCAGACATCGCCGGCAACTACATCGTCTATGGGCACAAACCCACCGTCGCTGCACCAGACAGGACTGGCAAAAAGTGCTCTTCACTGACGATTTGCGGTTTTGTTTCACCAGGGGTGATGGTCGGTTCGTGTTTATCGTCGAAGGAATGAGCATTACCCCGAGGCCTGTACTCTGGAGCGGGATCGATTTGGAAGTGGAGGGTCCGTCATGGTCTGGGGCGGTGTGTCACAGCATCATCGGATTGTAGCTGCAATGACAACGAGCTATCTCACCGCTGTGCGTTACAGGAAAGACATCCTCGTTCCTCAAGTGGTACCCTTCCTGCAGACTCATCCTGACATGACCCTCCAGCATGACAATGACATCAGCCATACTGCTTGTTCTGTGCGTCATTTCCTGCAAGACAGGAATGTCAGTATTCTGCCATGGCCAGCGACGAGCCCGGCTCTCAATCCCATTGAGCACCTATGGGACCTGTTGGATGAGGGCTAGGGCCATTCCCCCCAGAAATGTCTGGGAACTTGCAGGTGCCTTGGTGTGAAGAGTGGGGTAACATCTCACAGCAAGAACTGGCAAATCTGGTGCTGTCCATGAGTACTGCACTGCAGTACTTAATGCAGCTGATGGCCACACCAGATACTGACTGTTACTTTTGATTTTGACCCCCCCCCCCCCCCCCTTTGTTCAAGGACACATTATTCCATTTCTGTTAGTCACATGCCTGGAACATGTCTGAGTCCTTGTCCATTTAAAATAACATCAAATTGATCAGAAATACAGCGTAGACCATTGTTAATGTTGTAAACGACTATTTAAATTTTATATATATATTTTTTGAAGGAATATCTACATAGTAGTACAGAGGCCCATTATCAGCAACCATCACTCCTGTGTTCCAATGGAACTTTGCATTTTAATTTATAATTTTATAAGGCTAATTGATCATTCGAAAACCCTTTTGCAATTAAGTTCGCACAGCTGGAAACTGTTGTGCTGATATAAAGAAGCAATAAAACTGTCCTTCTTTAGACAAGTTGAATATCTGGAGCATCAGCATATGTGGGTTTGATTACAGGCTCAAAATGGCCAGAAACAAAGACCTTCTGAAACTCGTCAGTCTATTCTTGTTCTGTGAAATGAAGGCTATTCCATATGAGAAATTGCCAAGAAACTGAAGATCTCGTACAATGCAATGTACTACTCCCTTCACAGAACAGCGAAAACTGGCTCTAGCCAGAATAGGAAGAGTGGGAGGCCCCGGTGCACAATTGAGCAAGAGGCCAAGTACATTAGTGTTTCTCAAACTAGACACTGACGCCTCACAAGTCCTCAACTGGCAGCTTCATGAAATAGTACCCGCAAAACACCGGTCTCAACGTCAACCGCGAAGAGGCGACTCCGGGATGCTGGCCTTCTAGGCAGAGTTGCAAAGAAAGAGCCATATCTCAGACTGGCCAATAAAAAGAAAAGATTAAGATTGGCAAAAGAACAGACACTGGACAGCGGAACTATGCCTAGATGGCCAGCATCCCGGAGTCCCTTCTTCACTGTTGCTGTTGAGAATGGTTGTTTTGCGGGTACTGTTTCATGAAGCTGCCAGTTGAGGACTTGTGAGGCGTAAGTTTCTCAAACTAGACACTAATGTAAAAAACAATCAACTGCTTTTGCAACGCCCCAGTGTAGCACCGTTCGGCTGCTGGAATTCTGTGTTCAGTTTTAAAAAATCCCTTGCCTAATGCGACAACCACAGAGCGGGCTCAACTTGACTGGCTGCCGTAAATGCCATAAATTGTCCATCTTTCGCTTAAACAAGTTAACCACAAAGATACATTTTAGATAGGCCTACTGGAATTCGTAGCTCCAGTGCTGGTCAGTGCTTTGTCCTTGGCTAAACTAGGCTTGTAATTAAACATGTTTCAGACGTAGTCATATTTTACAGAAAATATACACGTTTGTTATTAAGACACATGAATGTTCACAAAGGCATTTCTGAAGAAATAATAACAATCTAACATCCCTACTGTGAAGAAGGAACCCAACTTCTTGAATCCCGTCTCCACACACACACAGAGAGGTTGTCTCAGATTTGGGATGTGCAAAAAATACATTTCCAAGTCACACATGCATCTAATATTCACTTGTACATGTGCGAAAAAGGACAAATCTAAGCGCCCACCAAATTATAATTTAAGTACACACACACACAAACACTTTATTTTCTCACCACCTGTTAATTACATTGTTACATTAGTGTTCTTTGTTTTTGTCATCAGTTAGACACTGAAGTCGGGCAAAATGTTTGTCAACGCACCACAAATGCTACTCGAATATAGATGTGCGAGTGGTTTTCCATTTTTCATGCACTGTATGTGCAACCACACATGACTTGATACTGTGTGAGTTTCAAGTACATCATTATTTTATTTTCTCTCTCTTTCAGCGTTTGAGAAGTACTCCAAGTACAGTAAGGTGGATGTGACAAAGGCTATCGACCTGGAACTGAAGGGAGACATTGAGAACTGTCTGACTGCCGTAGGTGAGATGTCACTGCCAGGAACAAGCCTATAATGTTCCAATGTCTTTTATATCATCTGTGCATCACCCTCAATCCATGTCTTCTGCTGTATCACACTCTTCACTGGGCATCAGTCCTATAACATTACACTATGTCCTTCCTTTTCCTCATGCAGAAAAAGGTCACGCTGTGAGCAAATGACCATTTATCTCTCAAGACTAAAATAATAATAACTTTTTAAATAGATGGGATGGCACATTATCCAAGGCAAATTCACTATACTACAACTCCTGCAATGCACTGGTCACCTCATGGCCATTCCGATACCCTTGCGACAGCTTTGGGGAATGCTGCCTCTTGTCTATGTTGCTCTATGATGTCATCTGACTGGTTTTGATATCTGTCTTTCAGTGAAGTGTGCTGGAAGCAAGCCTGCTTTCTTTGCTGAGAGACTCAACTTGGCCATGAAGGTGTGTTTACTGTTAAACATACTTACAGTGCGTTTTATGTACTAGACAAACAAACATTTTTTAAAGCAAAAAATTCTTATTGGACACATCAAGGTATTCCCTACCTGTTTCTGTCAATTTTTTACCTAATGAATGCATCTCAGTTTTAAGAGTTGACAATCTACAGAAGAACTAGAGAAAACGTTTATGCACATATACTATATAAGACAGCACAAATATATCTCGGTTCAAGCTAAGGACCTTGCACTATCTGGTTATAAATCTTCAGTTTGTGTGCCTGTGCCATACCCCAGGGTAAAGGAACCAGGACCAAGATTCTGACCCGTGTCATGGTGAGCCGTTCTGAAGTGGACATGGCCCGGATCAAACAGGAGTACAAGAAGACGTTTGGGAAAACCCTCTACCAGGATATTCTGGTGAGCAAACATCTCCACTGCCAAAGTGGCAATAAAAGACAAGGAACTGTTTTCCCAAACCCAGAGTAAGCATAGTACTAGACCTTAAAGCTTTTTCAACAGATCCTCCATTGAGAATGAGATTAAACCCAGGACTAGGCTTAATCAGAGTTTTAATGACATCACATTGTATGACATATTCTGATTTCTGGGTCCAATCCGAGCTAGGATAGAAGACTGACCATGTGTGAAATGGAGAAATATGCAATCTGAAAATATTTGTCAATATGTTATATTTAAGCAATATGGCCTGAGGGTGTGTGGTATATGGCCAATATACAATGGCTAAGGGCAGTTCTTACGCGCAACGCGGAGTGCCTGGACACAGCTCTTAGCCGTGGTATATTGGCCATATATCACAAACCCCGAAGGTGCCATATTGCTATTATAAACTCTTTACCAACGTAATTAGGACAGTAAAAATAACTTTTGTCATACCTGTGGTATATCACAGCCGTCAGCCAATCAGCATGCAGGGCTTGAACCACCCAGTTTATAATATGGTGTCTAAACATTATTTATATTTTGTAGAGTAACTCTGTGCTCTCTCTTACCCCCTTAGGATGACACCAATGGAGACTATGAGAAGATCTTACTGGCCCTGTGTGGAAGTGACAACTAACTTTCTCTCTTATCTCACCAGGAGACAATGTCTACCACAGTGCATGAGTGCCAATGGAGAATAATGTACATGAAACATTCCCCTCCAATGCCTCAAATGCTCTTGCCAAATATGTTTCATGACAACTATTTGAAATGGCAGTCCTGATGTATTTTCACTACATGCTAACAGCAATAAGCACAGTTAGCATGTTAAGCAGCATTGTATAATTTAGCCTAGCTTCAGCAGACTTGGTGATCCATAGTGCAATATCACACACCAAGAATATAGTGGCATTGTACCCTGGTTGGATAACTGGTCCTTTGTGAAAATAAAGCATTTTATGTGGATCCATATTGTCTGTTGAATTTGTTTGTGTATATATTTTTCATTCTATGCAACATTGCATGTTAATAATTAGGCTACAAAATAATACAAAAATAATGCTATCTATGAAAGGTTATAATTTGATAATAACCCATCGAGAATGAACCATGTCATGAGTTACATTTACAACATTGTAAAACACAGACATGGTGTGTATAACACAAATTAAGATCCAGCTCACTAGAATTTCGATAGACATGTGTATTAGGCCTACAGTAAGTAGCATGACCGGCTTTGGAAGGATGGTCCCGTGAGACTAGTTAAATATAAAGCCATTCTTGAGGAAGACCGAAAAGTAGAAGACACCTTTTACATTTTTTTTTTTTTTTAACGACTGACTTCTCAATCTTATAGACATAAGCCTAATTAACTATCGAACCAGGTCTCCTTTGAGAAATAGATTTTTATCTCAATGAGGAAAAACCTGTATTCAAAAAAAGAGGCAAAAGGTTACGAACATGTGTGTTCAGACCCGGGAGTCTAATCAGTAACACAATGTTAATCATGAGAGAAAAACGACATTTCAACAGTAGGTCTACATTCTCACGGTCATGGAGGAATGCAGTGTCATGAACCGCAGATATTGGCTACTGATAAGCGTTTGGATTAAACTGTTAATTTGATCTTCCCGCCTGAGCAACATACATGGTCACAAAAGAAAAGGATATGGCGTGCCAACCCAGTGCATTTTTGGATGGCGTTTCAAATAACAATGTGTTCAAAGAAGAAAAGGAAGGAATGTAACAGTTCAGTGCAAACTGTTTGCACATGGTGAAAGCTGCTGTCGACATCCATTGACTCGACCGCAAACCTGAAGAAACACTTGGAGGTAAGGATGACGATTGGCAGGTGTGGCGCGTTAGCTTTCTTAGCTAACTACTCTTTAGAGACAGAAAGGTTGTCTTCCCAATCTTACAGCATATATCAGGGATTTCAGAGAGCATTAGCTGACTAGTTAGTCAGATTTCTAGCTAACTAGTCTGTTAGCTAATTTGCTTGCCAACTCTCCTACACTATGTGGTATGCTGCTCACTTAACGTTAGCAAGATATCATAGCAAGTATGCTATTGTGCTAATTTGTTAACAATTTTGCAAATTAAATCTATTTGAACTAAGAAATCAGTTGTAGATAGTTGGGTAAGATTCACTGGGCTACATAGCCTAGCTAGCTAAATCAAAAGTTTGAAAAACATTTTGAAAGCTAGTTGCACCCCGTAACCCAGCATAGGGTGTTTACTGTCAGGGTTAGTTAACTAGCTATGGTTTCACCCAAATCAATTTAGACACGCTGCAGTTTGCCTGCTGTTCAATTGTTTTTTCAACCCAAGTAAATGCTGGTATTTAAAAAAAAAAAAAAAAAAGTATTTAACCTTTATTTAACTAGGCAAGTCAGTTAAGAACAAATTATTATTTACAATGAAGGCCTACCACAAGGCAAACTGCCTCCTGCGGGGAAGGGGCTGTGATTTAAAAATATATAGGAGAAAACACAGATCACGACAAGAGAGACAACACTACCTAAAGAGAGACCTAAGACAACAACATAGCATGGCAGCAACACATGACACAGCATGGTAGCAACACAACATGACAACAACATGGCAGCAGCACAACATGGTACAAACATGAATGGGCACAGACAACAGCACAAGGGGCAAGAAGGTAGAGACAACAATACATCACACAAAGCAGCCACAACTGTCAGTAAGAGTGTCCGTAACTAAAAGTATAATACTCCATTGTTTTTTATTTGAGTATTTCTAGATAAACAATATGAACCACCATAGACATCCTTGCATCCACAACTTTGTCCATGTGTGAGTGGTTACATGTTCCAACCCCAGCCCTGTGTTTTTTAGACCGGGGTAGGCTATAGAAAGTGAAACATATGTTTCAAGATGGTGGACAAACGTTGGGTAAAAGTACAATCCTTAATTAACACAATAACAAGGTGCTCACTCCACAGATGACATGGAGGAGTGCAGAGATGCACAGCCATCTACAATGGCCAAAAAGGGACCCCTTGTACATTATTGAAACAGGCAAAACTACAACCAAGAGGACCACACACCTCACAAAGCCAGGTTAATCACCTGGTATTTTACTTAATCATAGACGATATGCAACCCTTTTCACTAGTAGAGGTGCCTTCATTCTGCAAGCTAGTAGAAGGAATCAGTGGTGGGAGAAAAGTAATGTGCAGAAAAAGTTTGATGGAATGAATTGAATAGGAATTTGACTCCATGAAAGAAGCTCTCTCTACCAAACTCCAGACCGTAAAATCCGTCTGCACCACAGCAGATATCTGGTCTGCCCATAACAGAAGCTTCATCGTTATGACATGACACTGGATCGAGGAGGAGACCTTGGAGAGGAAGTCAGATTCTTTGGCTTGTACAGTCCTACAGCCACTCGCATCCTCTATTGATCTTCTTCTGGGAGATAAGTGTTTTCCTGGCTTTCTTATCCCAACAATACTAAGCTTGAAGTCTAAGCTCTCAGAGAAAATACCGCTCAACCCTTGAAAGAGAGAGATGTGGAGCACATTAGTTCAAGAAGCAGCTTCTATGGAGAATACACTCTGAAGAGGTTGATGAGGGAGCACAGAACAAGTCTGATGACTCAGAAGACATTGTTTTGGTGTTCAGAGTTGCAACGACAAGGGCCAGTGGCATTGCAGAGGATGAGGTGAGGAAGTTCCTCAAAGACAAGTCTTTGGACTCCTTGAAATCGTTCCCTACAGTCCGGAACTTGTTTCTGAAGTACAACACGACACTGCCCTCCTGTGCCCCAGTTGAGCGCCTTTTCAGCTATGGTGGAAACCTGTTTATCAATCTGTGAAACAGGATGTCTGATGCTCATCTAGAGCATCTCCTCTTGCTACAATACAAAAGCAATTTCTGCCTTCAATCATCTGAGTAGGCTAGCTTCAGAATAGGCCTACTGAAATGCCATGTCTGATATTTGGGTTTATTGCACAAAACAGCACTTTTTTTGCTTAAACATTTTTTTTAACTACTTGGTGGACTAAATGTGTGATTACACTGTTTTCTTCATATTTCTATTTCAAATTGTTGTTATTTCTCAGATGTTCTTATCCAGAACAACTTACAGTAGTGGGTGCATACATTTTTATTTTTGTACTGGTGTCTCTTGGGATAAGTGTTTAGCATCATCCATGCTGCTGTGTTACTTAAGCCCTTACTTATGTATTTATTTAACCTTTATTTAACTAGGCAAGTCAGTTAAGAACAAATATGACTAGTTTTAACATGTATCCTTTGTCCTACACATTGTGTTTGTGCCCACATTTTTAGACAGGTGTACATTATTTTTTATTTTTTTAACCTTTATTTAACTAGGCAAGTCAATTAAGAACAAATTCTTATTAATTAATCTATATAAATGGACAAGATCAGGATGAAGGATGAAGAATAGAGGCAGGTATAGAGGGCTTAAATACATTTGTGTCACAATGTTTTGTGATGTCTTTTAATGTGGCTCAAACATCCTGCAATAAATGTTGTTTAATTGGTCATCTTTATTTTCTTGTTTTATGGGTGAAATAATCAAAAAGTAACAAAGTAATCAGATTACGTTACTGAGTTTATGTAATCCAAAAGTTACGTTACTGAATACAGTTTTAGACATGTAACTAGTAACTAACAGATTACTTTTTAAAAGTAACCTACCCAACCCTGACTTTAAAAAAAAAGTTATATTTTGACTGTGAAATATAGCAACTTTAGTCTAATTGTCAACCCAAAATGCTTTACATTCACTGGATTAGGTTACACATGAAAATATCTATAATCATGCATGTTAGATGAAACAACTTATTTCTTAAATACCTCAGTAGTCTACTTCATAATAAAGCGCTATGAATTACTTTGACGCCCCACTTTGGTTGTGCCGTGGCGGAGATCTTTGTGGGCTATACTCGGCCTTGTCTCAGGATGGTAAGTTGATGGTTGAAGATATCCCTCTAGTGGTGTGGGGGCTGTGCTTTGGCAAAGTGGGTGGGGTTATATCCTGCCTGTTTTGCCCTGTCTGGGGGTATTGTCGGATGGGGCCACAGTGTCTCCCGACCTCTTCTGTCTCAGCCTCCATTATTTATGCTGCAGTAGTTTATGTTTCGGGGGGCTAGGGTCAGTCTGTTATATCTGGAGTATTTCTCCTGTCTTACCCGGTGTCCTGTGTGAATTTAAGTATTCTTTCTTTCAACTGTTCTGCCTGCGGCTATGGAACCCTGACCTGTTCACCGGACGTGCTACCTGTCCCAGACCTGCTGTTTTCAACTCTCTAGAGACAGCAGGAGCAGTAGAGATACTCTGAATGATCGGCTATGAAAAGCCAAATGTCATTTACTCCTGAGGTGCTGACCTGTTGCACCCTCGACAACCACTGTGATTATTATTATTTGACCCTGCTGGTCATCTTTGAACATCTTGGCCATGTTCTGTTATAATCTCCACCTGGCACAGCCAGAAGAGGACTAGCCTGGTTCCTCTCTAGGTTTCTTCCTAGGTTCTGGCCTTTCTAAGGAGTTTTTCCATAGGCACCGTGCTTCTAGTCCTGCATTGCTTGCTGATTAGGGTTTTAGGCTGGGTTTCTGTACAGCACTTTGAGATATCAGCTGATGTAAGAAGGACTATATAAATACATTTGATTTGATTGTGAAATGTCTGTGTAGATTTTGTATACAAACATGATGTTGTGGGTCATTTTGACCCGGAGGCTTTCATCTGTCTAGATATTTGCACAGGCCCAAAATAAACAAGTGTCTTTGATGTTTGTTTTTTATTTACTGGTTCTGGTTGCACTTTTATTATTACCTTTGGGAGAAAGGAAGCTTTCCCAAACTTCTCCTTCTCAGTGTGAGAACAGCAGATCTCTGGCAGACATTCAAAAATGAGCTCCAGAAAATGCTTGTTTGTGAGAAAGGAAATATTTTTTACAAAAAGTTATTAAATATGGAGTTTTTTAAATCAAATGTTCTTGTATTTCTTATTTCTGAAAGGTCTGACAAGACAAAATAAAGTATTGGCTGTTTTTACGTGATTCTTTGACTCTTCTTGAGTGTGTTTAAACTGTGTGGGTCAATCTGACCCATACCACAATGGACATCATTTTTTTCCAGCAAACCACAAGGGTTTTTCAGTTTAATCAAGACTCACACATCTTTCTCTGTTTAGGCCTAATCAAAACTGTACTATATCTGTGGTTCATGACACGGAATTCTTCCATGACCGTGAGAATGTAGGCCTACTGTTTTGAAATTCACAAGTTTGAATGTAATTTACTTACATGGTTAGCAATGTGTTATTGATTAGACCACCCAGGTCCGAAAAAACACACATTTTCGTACATTTTTGCCTCTGAGATGGTTCCATAGTTTTATGTTGGAATTTGAATTAGGCTTATGTTAGTAAGATTAAGAAGTCAGTTGTTTGTTCAAAACGTGTATTCTACTCTGTCTTCAAGAATGGCCTACATGTAATTGTAGTCTCACGTGACCATCCTTCCAAATTACGTCTTGCTACTGTAGACCCTGTCTTGTTTTGCACACTTTGTACAAAATAATAAAATGCAGGACTACAATATATTTCTTAACGTAGCTCTTTATTAGCTAGCTATAACTGGCATGTTCACGTCTCACAAACCAGGATCAAACTGACCATGATCTAACCATTTGGGTGGTCTTAACCAATCATAGCACAGTATGATATGGTGGTAAAATGCATCCCATTACAATTCAGTATGTTTACACATATGAATATTACAGACCTAATACAAATAATTACATCTAAATTCTAGAGTGAGATTAATCTCATTTGTATTACACAATGTCTGTGTTTTACAGTGTTGTAAATGTAACTTATGACATGGTCTGAGGTTGTACATTCTCGGTGGGTGATTATCAAATTATAACTTTCATAGACAGGCTACAGGCTAAATTGCAAAAAAATTATACTAATAATAAACATACGTTTTTTAGAATGAAAAATATATACACAGTCAAATTCAGACAATTTGGATCCACATAAAAAGCTTTATTTTCACAAAGGACCAGTTATTCAACCAGGGTACAATGCCACTGTATATTCTTGGCACGCAAATGGTTAAGTGTGTGATATATTGCACTATGGAATAGATCACCAAGTCTGCTGAAGCTAGGCTAAATTATGCAATGCTGCTTAACATGCTAACTGTGCTTATTGCTGTTAGCATTTAGCGAAAATACATCAGGACTGTCATTTCAGATAGTTGTCATGAACCATTATATTTTGCATTTTGGGAAGTGCACATTGAGGCATTGGAGGGGAATGTTTCATCATGTACAGTTTTCTAAAATGGTGTGAATGCCATTCTTGCTAGGTGAGAGAGGAGAGAAAGTTAGCTGTCACTTCCACACAAGGCCAGTAGGATCTTCTCATAGTCGCCATTGGTGTCATTCTAAGGGTGTAAGAGACAAGAGGTTGTATCACAACTGGCCGGGATTGAGAGTCCCATAGGGCGGCGCACAATTGGCCCAGCATCGTCTGGGTTTGCCCGGTGTATGCTGTCATTGTAAATAAGAATTTGTTCTTAACTGACTTGCCTAGTTAAATAAAGGTTGAATAAAATATGTAAAAATAAAATAAGAGTTACTCTACAAAATATAAACATATATTATTTTTCAGATGCCATATTTTCCCATTTCACACATGGTCAGTCTTCTGTCCTATCTCAGATTGGACACAGAAATCTGAATACTTCGTACAATCTGATGCATGTCCTTAAAACTCTGGACCCCGATTAAGCCTAGTCCTGGATTTAAACTCATTCTCAATGGAGGATCTGTTGAAATAGCTTTTAAATTTAGTACTATGCTTAATCTGGGTCGGGGAAACAGTTCCTTGTTTATTTTCTTTTTTTATTTCTACTTTGAGATGTTTGCTCACCAGAATATCCTGGTAGAGGGTTTTCCCAAACGTCTTCTTGTACTCCTGTTTGATCCGGGCCATGTCCACTTCAGAACGGCTCACCATGACATGGGTCAGATTCTTGGTCCTGGTTCCTTTACCCTGGGGTATGGCACAGGCACACAAACTGAAGATTTATAACCAGATGGTGCAAATTCCTTAGCTTGAACCGAGATCTGTTTGTGCTTTCTTGTACAGTATTTGCATGTTCTTCTGTAGATTGTCACATCTTAAAACAGGGTCGTTTTCTTTAGGTAGAAAATGGACTGTAACAGGTCCTTGGATTTGTCTGATAAGCAACACTTATTTTCATTTTAAAAACATTTTCTGTTGCATACCCTAATGAACACGACCCAGGGCAAACTCTTATCTGGCACATAAAACATACTGTAAGTATGTTTAACAGTAAACACACCTTCATGGCCAAGTTGAGTCTCTCAGCAAAGAAAGCAGGCTTGCTTCCAGCACACTTCACTGAAAGACAGATATCAAAACCAGTCAGATGACATCATAGAGCAGCATAGACAAGAGGCAGCATTCCCCAAAGATGTCGCAAGGGTATCGGAATGGCCATGAGGTGACCAGTGCATTGCAGGAGTTGTGGTATAGTGAATTTGCCTTGGATAATGTGCCATCCCATCTATTTAAAAAGTTATTATTATTTTAGTCTTGAGAGATAAATGTTAATTTGCTCACAGTGTGGCCTTTTTCTGCATGAGGAAAAGGAAGGACATAGTGTAATGTTATAGGACTGATGCCCAGTGAAGAGTGTGATACAGCAGAAGACATGGATTGAGGGTGATGCACAGATGATATAAAAGACATTGGAACATTATAGGCTTGGTCCTGGCAGTGACATCTCACCTACGGCAGTCAGACAGTTCTCAATGTCTCCCTTCAGTTCCAGGTCGATAGCCTTTGTCACATCCACCTTACTGTACTTGAAGTACTTCTCAAACGCTGAGAGAGAGAAAGAGAGATTGTACTTGAAATGTTCAAACAGTATCAAATCATTTGTGGTTGCACGTGCAGTGTACGAAAAAGGGAAAACACACGCACATCTAGATTGTAGTAGTATTCATCAGTGTCTAAGTGATGACAAAAATAAATAACCCTATAGATAGGGCTACAATGTAATTAACAGTTGTTGAGAAATAAGTGTGTGTGTGTGTGTGTGTGTGTGTGTGTGTAATTAAATAATGATAATCATTTGGTGGGTGCTTATATTTTTTTCTATTGCTCAAATAAGGAGATTTTAGCTAATACTTGTTAAATAATCAAAAAGGTATGGGTCCCAAAAAATGGACATGCCTAAAGATTATTTTACGATGAATAGATTAGATGAGTTTATTAGTCACATGCACAGGGTCACAGATGTAATCGTAGTGTACAGTGAAATTCTTGAGCGTACGTAAATGTTCGTTGGGGGGGTGGGGTAGAATATTCGTAGGGGAGCTGCAAAGGGGCAGGAGGGGGAGCAGGTAGCTGCCTAGTGACTATTCAGCAGCCTGATGGTCTGGGGGTAGAAGCTATTGGTCGGTCCGACAGTTTTTATCATAATACTCCTATACTGTCTGAGTAATGGAAGCGGGGAGAACAGGCTGTGGCTTGCTTGTCTGAGGTCCTTGATGATCTTCTTGGCCTTCCTGCAACACCTGGTGTTGTAGGTCTCCTGGATGGCAGTCAATAAGCACTCAATTGTACGTTCGGCTGAGCGTACCACCCTCTGTAGAACCTTGCAGTCAGTGGCGGTGGAGTTGCCGTACCCGGCCATGATGCAGCCTGACCGTATGCTCCCGATGGTGCTCCTGTAAGAGACTGTAAGGGCCCTCGGGCAAATGCCTAATATATTCTGCCTCCTGAGATTGAAGAGTCGCTGCTGTGCCTTTTCACCTCGATGTCCGTGTGGATATGACCATTTCAGCTCATTGGAGATGTGTATACTGCAATCAGTTACTTTGTTTTGCTGATGTTGAGGGAGAGGATGTTTACCTGGCACCATACCGTCAGGGTGCCTACGTCCTAGGCTGTCTCGTCGTTGTTGGTAATCAGGCCTGCTACTGTCATGCCGTCTGCGAACTTGGTGATGGAGTTGGAACGGTGTGAGGCCACGCAGTCGTGGGTATACATGGAGTACAGGTGGGGACTGAGGACGAACCCTTGAGGGGCCCCTCGTGTTGCGGATCAGTGGGGTGGAGGTAATGTTGCCTATCTTCACCACCTGGGGCGGCCTGTCAGGAAGTCCAGGAACCAGTTGAATAAGGAGTTCAGTCTCAGGGTTTTGAGTTTTGTGATGAACTTAGAGTGCACTATTGTATTGAAGGCCCAGCTGTAACTGATGAACAGCAGCCTCAGATATGCATTTATTTTGTTTATGTGTTTGAGGGCAGTGTGCAGTGCAATGGCGATTGCATTGTCTGTGGATCTGTCAGGTCAAGTGTGTCGGCAGGGAGGAGGTGATGGGGTCTTTGTGCAAAAGCAGTCGTTTAAAAAAAAAACTGCTACACTGGAAGTGTAATCTTTGGTCAGGGTGAGCAGAGCGCAAGCTACTTTATCCTATTGCTCTACAGCAGGATTTCCCAAACTCGGTCCCGGGGCCTCCCTTGGGTGGACATTTTTTTTTTTACCCCAGCTGATTAATATAATCAAATCTTGATGATGAGTTGGTTATTTGAATCAGCTGTGTAGTGTTAGGGCAAAGACCAAAACATGCACCAGGGGGGCCCCGGGACTGAGTGTGGGAAACCCTGTTCTACGGTGTGAGCCCACACGATAACCTGGAGTACTCTGATGAGAAGGACATAGGCTACTAATTGTGTGAGTTGACAAATTATCAGACAAGGCAAGTCAATCAAATAAACATTTTGTCCTTGACTTAAACACATTTGCATTAAAACATTTTTTTTTAACAAAATCAAACGTGGTAGAGCACTGCCTCATCTAATTGAAAAGTGCTGGGGAAAATGACTGCTCGCCACACGTTTGCCGGCCCTGCTCTCACCATTACCAATAATGGGAGGTTAGCATTTTTGGGGGGTATGATATTTATCCCTCTAACTTTCTCACTCATCATTGTTCACAATTAATTAATGATTATCTATAATCACAGTAGCATCCACATTAATATACTGGTCAGTATATAGATCATCTTTGCTACTGCAGATTTTTGGAAAGCTATGGACAACTGCAAAAGTGTTGCTACAACTCTCAACAACATTTCTGCCCTCAATTGAGCAGGTGCTATTTATCGACAAAGTTCAGTGGGGGAAAGTTTAAGTAGCGAGACTAGTTTCTGGAAGACAATGCCATGCTGACTTACCAGCGTTTACAATATGAATACTTAAATAGGTGTGGCTAAGGGTGTGAACGATTTTGAATGGGCTTAAACAAAGAGGAGCACTCTAGCAAGGGCATTTCTACTACCTGTCTCCTAAGTGGTTTTACAAGTTTAGCAGCATAATTTTCCATGTTTCGTCAAACTACAGTGTATGATATACCAGAAGCTCTGAGTCTGTACTTTTATTTAGCTCACATAGAGCTGTGCTGTCACATATTCACCTTGGCGGAGCTGAGGAGCACTTCTGGTGGTCAGAATGTCTATGAAGACAGAGCAGTCCGTTCCCTTCTTCTTCTCTCCAGCCTCATATAGGGCCTATGGATTGATAGAGTAGGCATAGGCATCACACACACAGGGATTCAATTACACATTGACTCTCGGTGCCAATGTCAAACGTTGATTTCTTTAAAAATTCTGACACACACAAATACACACTCTAGCTCTCCTCCATACCTTGGCATCACTTTCAGCAAGTTCCTGGTTCACGATGAAGTCCTCATTCCTAGTAGCCTACAGTATGTGAGGGAGAGAGTGGGGGCAGTGAGGTTGATTGTGCCATACTATTCATCTGAGGTTAAAGAAACTATAAATAAACACACACACCTTGCAGAGCGAGAGCAGAGCATTTCTGAAGTCTCCGCCTGTGTCAGACTTGATGTCATTCTGCAGCTCGTTTTTGTATTCTA
Organism: Oncorhynchus nerka; assembly: GCF_034236695.1. NCBI lineage: Eukaryota > Metazoa > Chordata > Actinopteri > Salmoniformes > Salmonidae > Oncorhynchus > Oncorhynchus nerka. Next base: position 22,534,224 of record NC_088422.1, on the reverse strand, counting down.
GCAAGAAAAAGCCATGATTATTGTCTTGTTGTAACTATCATATCACGTACAGGACGTCTACATATACATATTCACATATTACACACCTTCCTGATAGGCTTTCTTTATCTCTTTGATCTCTTTATTGGTCCTGGAGGCCAGAATCTCAATCAGAGTATCCTCATCTGTGCCCAATCCCTGAGAGAAATAGGTGAGAGGGTCAAAGGGTCAACAAGGACAAATGGGTCACATCAGTCATAAAGCTGAGACAAAAGGATTGGATTGGATGATTGGATGACAGAAACACATAAAGAGCTGGGCCATGTTCATTATAACCTAAATGGAACAGAACAGACTGAAGCATGGCACTACCTGCACCTACAGGTCTACCACTATGCCAGACACCTCCCAGCTAGCACATAACGTTGTGAACACTGTATGTTTCTTAGAGATTGGTGAGACCGTGGTTGTCCCATGGTTATTCTGCTTACAACCTTCCCATAACTTTCTGGGAATGGTGCTGGATAGTTGTTTGGCATTGAAACATTCTCAGCACATTTTAAGAAACTTCACTAAAATTATAATTCCATTGATAGAGATCAAAAGGTCAAAGGTTCAAATCTCACTGACTGTGCCAAAATAAAAAATAAATGTGTTTGCGTTATTAATGCTTAGGCAAATGAATTTCCATGTGTCCCGTCAGTGCTTGGAGTTCTAAACATTCCCAGAACCTCCCTGCAACCTAAAAATATACGTTCCCAGAACAAGACACATTTTCACTTCCGTTCTCAGAATGTTTAAAACAACATTCACAGAACCTCCCTGCAACCATTTTACCTGTCAGGGAACTTATGGCTTCGTTCCCAGAACCAATGGGAAACCAAAAACGTACGTTCCCAGAACTTCCAAGGAACCAAATGTGCTAGCTGGGCTCACGCACACTGCACATGCACAGACTTGTGTATCGTTAAACCAAAAGTATAGTAGGTACTCATCACCACTTTTCTTACTGTCTCCTCACATATTAAAACAGCTCCACCCATTGTATAAAGAAGACAGAAAGTCCCACACATTTTAAAAGTCCCACCGTTATTACACAACACTATAATAAAGCAGAATGAGTCAATATGGGTAGGGTGTTAGGAAGTGGGTGGGTCTGACTAAACAGCAGAACAAGAAAACAGGATGATGTCATCCCAGCGTCCTCTTTAGAAGGTAATCATTACTCTATAATTATTTGTATTATATCTGTTACCGTCTCTAGGCCACCCGAACGGAGGGAAAGATACACATTTGTTTGTATTCTAAGTAGTATTGTATATTCTTAGTAGTAGTGAGTGAGTGACTGAGTGAATGTGTACCTTCATGGCCAGTTTGAGCTGTTGGGCATCATATTGGGCTGGCGTTTTGAGCAGTGCCAGAACCACATCCTCCAGCTCTCCATTTAGGGCCGACTTCAGGGCAGTCTCCAGAGGCTGCAGATAGAGGGTTGATACACACTTCCACAGTCATACACAAGTGTGTGTTTAAGCTTTCCAGGTGCACCAGGTGGCTGGAGTTTGCACGTTTTGCATTGTTCCATTAGTCCTAAAGTGCGAATTCCACCCATGTGCCGCCATCCGCACATGCTAAACCAAACGCACCTAGTGGGTGTCCCGTCTTACCTTGCCACTAGCCTTTTGGTAGCTAGCTTTGATCTGCTGTCTCTGGGCGTTGCTCCTCTTCACCAGCACATCAATGATGGTGTTCTCATCGACACCTACGTCACAGAGACGAGATGGAAGGACTTGTTCAATAAGAAACGTTGTTGCATACTCTAATCCATGAGCCCTTATCAATTTCTTTATGAACGTTAAGTGTCTGTGTGGCCCCGGGCTTACGGTTAGGCAGCTCTGACTACTCCCCAGCAAGAGACAATGAAAACACGGACCCGGAAATGTACACACGGTCACATTCCCTCTGAATATCCTTCTATGCTGCCTCATGTTACACACGGAGTGAGTTCTATTCACCTAAGCTTCTCTGCTATGAAACACATTCAAACATTATTTGTGTGTGTGTGTGTCTGTGTGTGTGACAACCTCACCTTTGGCCTTGATGGCCTTATCCAAGATGCCTGCATCCCCATCGGCACTGAAATGTGGGTAGGGAGTCACAGTGCCCTGATTGAGTTGGGTCTGAGACAGAGAACAATTTCACTTAGCTGCCATGCAGTGAATCAATGGATACCTTCACAAAATGTAGAGAATAGTTCAGAAGCAAAGGGAGAAACATCCCATACAAGGAATAGGGATAGAGTGGGAAAGAGAAGGAATTGTGCAGTTTGTTTCTCAGACTCTTTGACCCTCTCTGTTGCTATCCTCAACATCTGTCTATTTTTCTCTCACTCTTCCTCTGTCCTCCGCCCTCCCCTAATCTTTATCCAGCTACAAAAAGTACCCAATTGTCAAAATGACTCAAGTAAAAGTTAATGTCATCCAGTAAAATACTACTTGAGTAAAAGTCTAAAAGTTTTTGGTTTTTAAATATACTTAAGTATCACAAGTAAATGTAATTGCTAAAATATAATTAAGAATCAAAAGTAAAACAAAAAGTTTAAATAATTTAAAATTCCTTATATTAAGAAAACCAGACTGCATGTCTTTCTTGTTTTTTTTTACATTTATGTTTAGTAAGTCGACCAGATCAGAGGCAGTAGCGATGACCAGGGATGTTCTCTTGATAAGTACACGAATTTGACAATTATTCTTTCCTGCTAAGCATTCAAAATGTAACGAGCATTTTTGGTTGCTAGGGAAAATGTATGGAGTAAAAAATACATTATTTTCTTTAGGAATGTAGTGGAGTAAAAGTCAAAGTTGCCAAAAATCTATAAAGTAAGATACCCCAAAAACCTACATAAATACTTAGAGTACTTTAACGTTTTTTATTATTTATTTACAAAAGTACTGTACATCACTGGCTACAAGTGTACAAACACAGCCTGGTAAGTTATTCCACAAGAAAGAAAAAGAATTGAGGCTTTCCCTCAAGTAAGTGGAACAGAACCCTACCGAGTCATCTGCCATGCCCAGATAGACGGTCTGCTGCAAGAAGGACATGGTGGCACAGGTCTGCAGAGAGAAACAGGGGGATTCAGTCATTTTTATTTTATCTTTATTTTACTAGGCAAGTCAGTTAAGAACAAATTCTTATTTTCAATGACGGCCTAGGAACAGTGGGTTAACTGCCTGTTCAGGGGCAGAACGACAGATTTGTACCTTGTCAGCTCGGGGATTCGAACTTGCAACTTTCCAGTTACCTTCCGGTTACTAGTCCAACGCTCTAACCACTAGGCTACCCTGCCGCCCTAATAACCACCGTACAGTATTAATAATATCCTCTATATTGACATCAAAGTCTATTGAATTTATAAAATAATTTTAGTTGAAAAGCTAATTCTTTGATGCCAGAATGCTACAGTACCAGTACCAGACCATGCATATATTTTGTCAAACTGTATTTCATGGACTCATCCCCAACACAAAAGTAAACAATGTCTCTGCCTATGATAGGCTGCCGCTTATATCGGCTAATCATCATTCCATTATATTCCTAGAACAACTGAATAGAAATGTTTATTTATGAAGGTGCAAAGATCTATTTCACAATGTTGGCAAAAAAGCTGGTGGTGACCACGCCTAACTGGAATCATGTAGATAGAACTCACTCAAAACTTGAACCTTTTCCTCAGTTAGTTCACAGTGCTTTTCAAGACATAACAGGATCTGAGGTATATGGATCCGTTATAGAAAATAATGAATCAAAAATCATTCTGAAATATCACAACTACGCCTCAGCCACACTGGCTATCTGATATGAGCGACGTGAGTTCCCTAGGGGAACGTTACACTGCATTTAGAATGTATTCATACAGCTGGGAAGTTAGTTTCCCATCTAAACATGCTTTCAAAGTCCCTAAAAAGGAGAGAATTGAACAAATGATTGTTACCTAGAATTGGAAGTCGAGATGCTCAATTTCCTGGAGAAGGTCTATTGAATGAAAAAAAGGGATATCTTACCAGCTAGACAAAGGTAGGGACGGTGAAACTTCTCAGACAGATTGCATGGGCCTTGGGAAGATGCACTCATATATTTATATACATGAAAAACCCCACCTAGAAGTGGTGCAGCCCACACTCGACGCTATCATTGGACAGGCATTGCTGGTTGCGAGACTGTAAAACTTTCCATACAACCCAGTAAAGTTGTCAGTGAATGAATAGCAGCCAGCAGTAGAAGAAAACTGATAGATATAACACAATTTGGTGACATGAAAACAGATGTGGAATGTTTAGTAAGGTTCCCTATTGAGATGATGTTAACAAAATCAGTATTTAATGTAGACACTATAAATTGAAGTAAAATGGGAGTTCTTAGGCTAGGGAAGTTGTGCCTCGATATGGGTGGCGCAATTACCGGTAGGCCTAAAGGGGTTCCCTTAAATGGGATTAGCTAGATTCCTTATTGGATTTTTAAGTTAATTAGCCATTGAGTCTTGAAGGATATAACCTATAAATATAACCTATAAATGAGCTGCGTTACCCATGAGAGCCCAAAATATAAACTAGTTTTACTACATTGGTTGTAAACAATGTAATTGTAAACAAACACTGGAGAGCTTCAAAACATGGTTAAAACTATCACTTTGATCTCATGTATAATCCTCCTTTGCAGCTGGTGGTAAAGGGTGTGGTTTACTAGCTACCTCTTGCGGTTGTCAAGGCCACAAGACCGTCTGCGACCTGACACTAACTGTAAGCTACCTGTCCAACTTGTTTGAACATTCCAATGGGGATCTTTGGACAAGTTACTCAGAAAGAATACACTACAACCTCTCCAAAGCTACTCTTACAGATACTTTTGAAAAACGAAATGATTACTGAATTACTTGAGTTACTTTTAAATTCAGAAAAAAATTCTGTTTTCAATTCAGCTTTGAAAAAAGGTGCATGTTTAAGTTTGTTCTCATTTACAATTTCGACCTGGCCAAGATAAAGCAAAGCAGTTCGACAGATACAACGACACAGAGTTACACATGGAGTAAAACAAACATACAGTCAATAATACAGTATAAACAAGTCTATATACAATGTGAGCAAATGAGGTGAGAAGGGAGGTAAAGGCAAAAAAGGCCATGGTGGCCAAGTAAATACAATATAGCAAGTAAAACACTGGAATGGTAGTTTTGCAATGGAAGAACGTGCAAAGTAGAAATAAAAATAATGGGGTGCAAAGGAGCAAAATAAATAAATAAATTAAATACAGTTGGGAAAGAGGCAGTTGTTTGGGCTAAATTATAGGTGGGCTATGTACAGGTGCAGTAATCTGTGAGCTGCTCTGACAGTTGGTGCTTAAAGCTAGTGAGGGAGATAAGTGTTTCCAGTTTCAGAGATTTTTGTAGTTCCAGTCATTGGCAGCAGAGAACTGGAAGGAGAGGCGGCCAAAGAAATAATTGGTTTTGGGGGTGACTAGAGAGATATACCTGCTGGAGCGTGTGCTACAGGTGGGAGATGCTATGGTGACCAGCGAGCTGAGATAAGGGGGGACTTTACCTAGCAGGGTCTTGTAGATGACAAAAAGTGAAAAGTGAAAGTCACCCAGTAAAAGACTAATTAAGTAAAAGTCTAAAAGTCAATATACTTACAGTTGAAGTCAGAAGTTTACATATACCTTAGCCAAATACATTTAAACTCAGTTTTAACAATTGCTTACATTTAATCATAGTAAAAAATCCCTGTCTTAGGTCAGTTAGGATCACCACTTTATTTTAAGAATGTGAAATGTCAGAACAGTAGTAGAGAGAATGATTTATTTCAGCTTTTATTCTTTCATCATATTCCCAGTGGGTCAGAAATGTACATGCACTCGATTAGTATTTAGTAGCATTGCCTTTAAATTGTTTAACGTATTGGGTAGCCTTCCACAAACTTCCCACAATAAGTTGGGTGAATTTGGCCCATTCCTCCTGACAGAGCTGACTGATGTAACTGAGTCAGGTTTGTAGGCCTCCTTGCTCGCACACGTTTTTTCAGTCCTGCCCACAAATTTTCTATAGGATTGAGGTCAGGGCTTTGTGATGGCTGCTCCAATACCTTGACTTTGTAGTCCTGAAGCCATTTTACAACAACTTTGGAAGTATGCTTGGGGTCATTGTCCATTTGGAAGACCCATTCGCGACCAAGCTTTAACTTCTTGACTGATGTCTTGAGATGTTGCTTCAATATATCCATAGAATTTTCCTGCCTCATGATGCCATCTATTTTGTGAAGTGCACCAGTCCCTTTTGCAGCAAAGCATCCCCACAACATGATGCTGCCACCCCCGTGCTTCACGGTTGGGATGGTGTTCTTCGGCTTCGTTCAGATAAGCCTGGATGAGTGGGACCACTCCAGGACTATAGGTGCAGACAGCTTCAGAAACAAACATCTGGTTATCAGAGCCCCCCCGGTGTTTGGATGGGAACGCATGAAGTGGAAAGGATGGTGTCGGGATCCAGGGTAGTAGTGGTGGGGCTTTAGAAGCGTGACTGCGCATCCAGCTTCACATTCTTGGATCCCAGCCGGTACGAGATGGAGAAGTTGAACCATGTGAACAGCAGTGCCCATCTAGCTTGCCTGGAATTGAGGCACTTGGCGGTGCGGAGATACTTCAGGTTCTTGTGGTCGGTCCACACGATGAACGGATGTTCCGCCCCCTCCAGCCAGTGCCTCCATTCCTCTAACGCCATCTTCCCCTGTGAGAAGCTTACGATTTCCCACATCATAGTTATTCTCTGTGGCGTTAAGGCGTTGGGAGAAGAAGGCACAGGGCTGTATCTTGAGGTCCAGGGCAGAACGCTGGAACAGGACAGCCCCCATTCCGACATCCGAAGCAACGTCCTTCACCACGAACTGAGGGGATGGGTCAGGATGAACCAAGATGGGAGCTGTGGTGAAGCGTTGTTTGAGGTCCCAGAATGCCCAGTCAGCATCTGGAGACTACGTGAACTGAACTGGGGGGAGTTGAGTGCTGACAGTGGGATGTCACGGTGCTGTAACCTCGGATAAAGCGGCGATAGAAGTTGGCAAACCCGAGGACAAATTGCAGCTGCACCCTGGAAGTAGGCTGGGGCCAATCCACCACCGCTCTCACCTTCCCAGGATCCATTTGTACACTCCCTGCAGCGATGACGTAACCCAGAAAATGGATGGTGGAGCAAAGGAACAAGCACTTCTCTGCTTTTACAAACAGCTGGTTCTCCAGGAAGCATTGGAGAACCTGTCGGACGTGAAGCACATGTTCTTGGGTGGAGCGGGAGAAGACGAGGATGTCATCAAGGTAGACAAAGACAAACCGGTCACGGAGAACATCATTAACCAGAACCTAGAACACAGTAGGGGCATTAGTAAGGCCAAATGGCTTGATCAGATACTCGTAGTGACCGCTGGCCGTGTTGAAGGCAGTCTTCCACTTGTCCCTGGTGCAGTGGTAGGTGTTCCGTAGATCCAGCTTGGAAAACACGGTGGCCCCCAGAAGCGACTCAAAGCCCGAGGAGATGAGGGGTAGCGGGTAGCTGTTCTTCACCGTTATGTCATTGAGAACCCGGTAGTCAATGCACGGGCGTAGGGTCTTGTCCTTCTTCTCCACAAAGAAGAACCCTGCCCCGGCGGGAGAGGAAGAAGGACAAATTAATCCTGCAGCTAAGGAATCCCCAATGTAGGTCTCCATTGTTTTGGTCTCTGGTCCCGACAGAGTGTACAGTCATCCCCGAGTCTAAATAGTGCTAGGGAGAAGGTAAATCCCGCAGTCATATGGTCAGTGAGGCAGAAGTGAAGTGGCCCGGGCAGAAAATGGCGGAGAGGTCCGGGGCAACTTCCGAGCCCCCAGGAAGACATCGTGGAGCAGGTTGTGCTGACTTTAGGCAATGGGCGTGGCAGAACGGGCTCCAGCCCATGATGGCACCAGTAGACCAGTTAATGAGGTGATTGTGTCACTGGAGCCATGAGAATCCCAATACCACAGGAATCTGAGGAGACTTAATCAGCAAGAACTGTATAGCCTTGCTTTGGTTCCCTGACACATGTAGGTTGATGGGAGTAGTATTGTGGGTGACCCGGCCCATAGAGCGCCCGTCCAGCGCTCTAACGTCCATGGGAATGGAGAGGGGCTGAGTGGGGATGACCAGCTCGGAAGCCAGAGTAGAGTCCAAAAAGCTCTCATCGGCCCTAGAGTTGATGAGGACCCGAAGAGATTTTGACTGGTTTCCCTACAGCAGAATGGCATGAAACAGAGTGTAAGTAAGGGAAGCAGAAAAGTTCTCCATATGGCCCAACAGAGTACTCGCTCCTACCGGTGAGCCTGGTCTTTTAATGGACAAGAGGACACAAAATGACCACGAGTCCTGCAATACAGGCAACTCTTAGTGTTGAGCCTGTATAGTCATTCCGCTGGAGAAAACCCAGCTCTGCCTAGTTGCATAAGCTCGAGAAGCGGTGACTCTGCTGTCTTCGGCGACTCTCGGGGAACCTGGGGTAACCTCGGGTTCTCTCGGCAACAGAGCCGTCGGGGACTTCCGAGATGGCGAGGAGGCGAGGAGAATCCTTGGACGGGCGAGCGTCATTTCCGTAGTCGCCCATCGATCTTGATGGTCAAGGCGATGAGGGAATCGAGATTCATCGGTAATTCCCAGGTCGCAAGCTCGTCCTTGATCTCCTCCGAGACTCAGTGTAGGAACATGTCGAACAGCGCTTCCTGGTTCCAGGCACTCTCAGCTGCCAACGTGCAGAAACCCAATGCATAGTCCGCCACACTGCGGGAGACCTAGCTTCCGGGCAGCCACTCTCCTGTAGAATGGGGAATCAAACATCTTCTTGACCTCTCCCACAAACTACGCCAGACTGACATATATGGCCGGCTGTTGCTCCCATACAGCTGTAGCCCAGGCGAGCACCCTCCCGGACATCAGCGTGATAAGGCACACTATCTTAGAACAGGCCACGGGGAAGGAAGAGGGCTGAAGCTCAAAGATGAGGGCACACTGAGCTAGAAACACCCAACAGGTGCCAGGCTCTCCATTGAAGCGTTCCGGGGGAGGTAAGCGGGGCTCCCCGGAAGGCGGAGTGACCGGTGAGGTGGTGCTGCTAACAGCCGAGTTACTGTGGGGCTGTGAGGTTACCGTCGTAGCAGGCTGCCTCCCAGCCAACCCGCGGAATTGCTCCAGAAAGAGGTCCAACGCCCGGTCATGGCATTCGGCCAAGGTGTGGACCCCTTCCATAAGGTCACGAAGAAATTTGTGCCTACCAATGGTGGCTCCTTGGGAGGAGATGGCGTTGCTCAGCTGGTCCGAGTCTGCTAGGTCAGTCATGGCCAGTTCGTATTATCACGTTTCAGGTAAGACCCAGATGCAGACAACGTCGAAGTAACAACCGTTTATTAGTCAAACGGGGGCAGGCAAAAGGCAGTTCAAGGGCAGGCAGAGGTCAGTAATCCAGATAGGTGGGGAAAAGGTACTGGACGGCAGGCAGGCTCAGGGTCAGGGCAAGCAAAGGTCAGTAAGCCAGAAAGGTGGGGCAAAGGTACAGTACGGCAGGCAGGCAGGCTCAGGGCCGGCAGAATAGTCAATACCGGGAAATCTAGGAAACAGGAACAATCGAGATACAGGAGCAGAGGGGAAAACACTGGACGAAACAAAATGAACTGGCAACAGACAAACAGAGAACACAGGTTTAATAAATACACAGGGGATAATGAGAAAGATGGGCGACACCTGGACGGGTGGTCAATCACAAGACAGGTGAAACAGATCAGTGTGTGACACATCATTTACAAACTAAGCATTTGTGTTTAGTGAGTCCGCCAGATCAGAGGCAGTAGAGATGACCAGGGACGTTTTCTTGATAAGTGTGTGAATTGGACCATTTTCCTGTCGTGCTAAGCATTCAAAATGTAACAAGCACTTTGGGTGTCAGGGAAAATATAAGGAATAAAAAGTTTAAATGTTTCTTTAGGAATGTGGTGAAGTACTACACCGGCTCCGACGCTCGTCGGATGTGACAGGGCTTGCAAACTATTACAGACTACAAAGGGAAGCACAGCAGAGAGCTGCCCAGTGACACGAACCTATCAGACGAGCTAAATATCTTCTATGCTCACTTCGAGGCAAGTAATACTTAAACATGCATGAGGGCATCAGCTGTCCCAGATGACTGTGACAACACTCTCCGCAGCCGATGTAAGACTTTTAAACAAGTCAACATTCACAAGGCCGCAGGGCCAGACAGATTACCAGGACATGTACTCCGAGCATGCGCTGACCAACTGGGAAGTGTCTTCACTGACATTTTCAACCTCTCCCTGTCAGAGTCTGTAATACCAACATGTTTCAAGCAGACCACCATAGTCCTTGTGCCCCAGAACACTAAGGTAACCTGCCTAAATAACTACCAACCCATAGCACTCACGTCTGTAGCCATGAAGTGCTACAGAGAGGCTGGTCATGGCTCACATCAACACCATTATCCCAGAAACCCTAGACCCACTCCAGTGTGCATGCCGCCCCAACAGATCCACAGATGATGCAATCTCTATTTGACTCCTCACTGCCCTTTTCCACCTGGACAAAAGGAACACCTATGTGAGAATGCTATTCATTGACTACAGCTCAGCGTGCAACACCATAGTGCCCTCAAAGCTCATCAGTAAGCTAAGGACCCTGGGACTGTGTGCTCAATCCCCTCCTGTACTCCCTGTTCACTCATGACTGCACAGCCAGGCACGACTCCAACACCATCATTACGTTTACCTATGACACAATAGTGGTAGGCATGATCATCGACAACGATGAGACAGCCTATAGGGAGGAGGTCAGAGACCTGACCGTGTGCTGCAGGGACAACAACCTCTCCCTCTACGTGATGAAGACAAAGGGGATGATTGTGGACTCCAGGAAAAGGAGGACCGAGCACGCCCCTTTTCTCATCGACAGGGCTGTAGTGGAGCAGGTTGAGAGTTTCAACTTCCATATTGTCCACATGACCAAAAACTAACATTGTCCAAGCACACCAATACAGTCGTGAAGAAGGCACGACAAAACCTATTCCCCCTCAGGAGACTGAAAAGATTTGGCATGGGTCCTCAGATCCTCAAAAGGTTCGACAGCTGCACCATCGAAAGCATCCTGATGGGTTGCATCACTGCCTGGTATGGCAACTGCTCGGCCTCCGACCGCAAGGCACTACAGAGGGTAGTGCGTACGGCCCTGTACATCACCAGGGCCAAGCTTCCTTCCATCCAGAACCTCTATACCAGGTTGTGTCAGAGGAAGGCCCTAAAAATTGTCAAAGACCCCAGCCGCCCTAGTCATAGACTGTTCTCTTTGCTCCCGGAGCGCCAAGTCTAGGTCCAAGAGGCTTCTAAATACCTTCTACCCACAAGCCATAAGACTCCTGAACATCTAATTAAATGGCTATTGACTATTTGCATTGCACTGTAGATGCCTCTCACCAGTCAAATGAACTGTAAAAAAACGTTCAAATTACTGCACCACATTCTAAGTTGCTTCAGCTGCTGTATGTTTCACCACAATCTAAGTTGTTTCAGCTGCTGTATGTTTCACCACAATCTAAGTTGCTTCAGCTGCTGTATGTTTCACCACAATCTAAGGCGCTTCAGCTGCTGTATGTTTCACCACAATCTAAGTTGTTTCAGCTGCTGTATGTTTCACCACAATCTAAGTTGCTTCAGCTGCTGTATGTTTCACCACAATCTAAGTTGCTTCAGCTGCTGTATGTTTCACCACAATCTAAGTTGCTTCAGCTGCTGTATGTTTCACCACAATCTAAGGCGCTTCAGCTGCTGTATGTTTCACCACAATCTAAGTTGTTTCAGCTGCTGTATGTTTCACCACAATCTAAGTTGTTTCAGCTGCTGTATGTTTCACCACAATCTAAGTTGCTTCAGCTGCTGTATGTTTCACCACAATCTAAGTTGCTTCAGCTGCTGTATGTTTCACCACAATCTAAGTTGCTTCAGCTGCTGTATGTTTCACCACAATCTAAGTTGCTTCAGCTGCTGTATGTTTCACCACAATCTAAGTTGCTTCAGCTGCTGTATGTTTCACCACAATCTAAGGTGCTTCAGCTGCTGTATGTTTCACCACAATCTAAGTTGCTTCAGCTGCTGTATGTTTCACCACAATCTAAGTTGCTTCAGCTGCTGTATGTTTCACCACAATCTAAGTTTCTTCAACTGCTGTGTTTCAAGCCCACTAAAAAGTGATTAGATACGGTGTTATTCTTAATAACTTTACACATTATTTAACAACTCAAAAAAGTAATATCAGCAGGTAGTTAAACAACCAGCATCTATGTAACATTACATATCATTCATTTTTCCCCCAGAATTCATAACAAATTACATGAAAATGTACAATAACTGCATATTTTTGTATTTTCTTTAGCCAATCTTAAATAACTTTCCACCATACAGAATGTAAGGCTACAATACGGTTCTCGCTAACACTTTATTAGATAGTCCATCTGTAGATGATCTACAGATGGACTATCAGTAACATTTAAACTATCTACTAACCCTAACTCTAGCTCCAACCCTAACCCTTATTCTAAAGCTAACCCTAACTGTAGCGTTAGCAATATGTTGTTTATTAACAGACAGTTTGATCCGGTTCTTTAATTGCACTAATAACTAACCCAGGCCAGCTGAGTAATCGGAAAACTAGCTACCTCAAATCAAAATGATACGCTAGCTAGCAAATGTACTTTACTGCTCAACTGCTCAACCGTTTTCCCATTTATTGTCCCCCCTATCCCTTATGCTACTGATCCAATCCCCCAACTCAATATAGCTACTAATCTGATCACTTGGGCTGTTCCCTGAGGGCCCCTGTGTCTGTGGCCTTCCAGATGTGGAGGGCTGTTCCCGGCAGAGAGGACCAGGAAAAGGAGGAAGGCAGTGGGGAAACCCACCCAGTCCGCCAGGGCACCGAACATCAGCTTCCCCAGTACCTCCAGAGTGGAGAGGAAACTGTAGTGGGTGGCCTGTAGAGAGAAGAGGAGAGGGTTAGGTAGAGACGAGCTCAGAGAGAGAAAAACTAGAGACCACACCGACACAGATTATCTAACATCCCAGACTCCAACTCTCAGGCCCACAGAAACACAACAGGGCAACATAGCCAACGCATCTCCATGGGTCTCCACCCTCCACTGACACCTAAATGTTCACACAATGGCAACCCTGTTCCATACACTCAGGTGTATGACATAAAGACTCTACAAATGAAACAATGTAAACTGCTAACCTCTTAACTGAATGGATTTATTTCAGCAGAAACCACTAAGACATCCGCTGTGGCATGCATAGTTATCAGTACAGTTCTGGCTATCCCTAACTCCACATGATCAAAGTGAGATGGATCTTAATAAGGGGAGGAGTGATCATGGTGAGCAGATGACTTAGATCATTAGAACTTTGGGGCTGTGAAAAGGCGACAAGGTCTTCCTTAGTTGTGCCTTTGACGCCATGTAACATAGCTCCTGTGTGGCTAATTGTAATTTAGCCAGTTACCTGACTCGGACAAATGTCACCGGCGACAACATAGGTGAGCTGCAAAGGAGACATTTCCCAGGCATCTTTGCTGGGTCTCAGTTTTGAGCTGGTTACACACAGTCTGAGCGCCTGTAGATCCGAGTTAAGTCCAGACCTTTTATTCGGGCTAACTTGTAAAAAGGATTCAGTTTGTCTCTCCTGGGTCATTGACAAGCACTCACGCTATCAGCTTTCTGTCACTGGATATGACCTTAAAAAGGTGTCACTGTCATGAGAACATTTCAAATTAACCCCAAAGGTTATTAGCTTCATTACGTTTTACTTCCTTAATTGCCCAGATACAGCCTTGTATCCTCCTTGGCGTTGTTTTCCTAGTCAACGACTCCTTGGTAGAAATGCGACAGCTCGTCCCCTTCAGAATTGATTGAGTGACGTTTGAAAGGCTGCGAACAGAACACCTCCAGGCAGCGATGGCCCAGTTTAAACAGGACAAAATCATTTATGTCAAAAAGAGAGGGGGAGGGAAATATAGATATGTAAAAGGAGAGAGAGAATTGGAAAGAGATTGAGAGAGAGATCCAAGCAGACCAGTGGGTGATGCTGTGAGGAAGGCTACCTGTTGACGTCGCAGGATATGATCTAACTCTAGGAGTTTGTTTCGCTCGCTTACATAACAGACCACCCCAGACGTCGTTGGGTTTTATAGAATCTCGTCTTCTTAAGTAGAAACGTCTTCTCCACGCGGAGGTAACAGGCTGAGAACCCCACTCTGTAAATGTGTTTACAAGAGAGAATCCTTCCCGCTAGCCATGATTGTCTGAGATAATGGCTGGGCTGGACATGCCGAGAGATAAGTTCAGATTGGTCTACCATCACAGGAGGTTGGTGGTACTTTCTTTGGGGAGAACGGGATTGTGTTAATGACTGGAGCAGAATTGGTGGGATGGTATCAAATACAACAAGCACATGGTTTGATTTTTAATGTACCCTTTATCTAACTAGGCATGTCAGTTTGGCAAGTTTGATGCCATTCCATTTGCTCCGTTCCGGACATTATTATGACCCCTTCCCTCCTTAACAGCCTCCTGTATCTGCCATGTAGCATGATTCTGTCTATAACATGAGCAGCTCAGTATGTTTCGATAATCCTTGCTACTGCTGCTTTAAAATATATATATATATAACGTTAGACATGGAGATCTGCAAATGTGTTGCTAATGCTCTCAACAACATTGCTGCCCAGAATTTATGTGATGACTACTTTATGCACATTGCCAGTGTGAACCGGAGTGACTTGACACAACAACGGGCCAAACAATGTGTAGCTAGCTACAAACCAAATGGAAGCATTCATGCATGTATATGGGTAAAGGTCTAGCTACATTTTCAGATATTATGTTCCTAATTTTGTCAGAAATACATTTATTGCTAGTTATAGCCCAATGTGAGCTAGCTAGCTAACATTGACCTAGTTGCTTAGCTTTAGCTATTTGCAGATTTATACTCCAGCATAATGCATAGTGGCTGGCTATAACAATCCATTTGTCCTGTAGATAATGGGTTGAGATTATGGTTCATTGTTTAGCTAGCTAGATAAAAAATATAATGATTACATGACCCATCAAGTTAGCCAGGTGTGTCTGGGGTGATTATGGCCATCTATTGTATTTCATGAACATGTGTACATGTCTAGACAATGGTGACCCATCAATTTAGCTAGATGTGGCTGGGGGGTGGTTATAGCATTTATTTCACATGACCCATTCATTTAGACAAGTGTCTGAGTAAGCATCATCTAATATTTATACAATATTTTTATCTGTACACTTTCAAAGTCAGATTAGGATATGCCAAGGACTAGATAAAGTGTATTTTTATCTGGAGTTTTTCCTTATTGTAGGCTACTACTTTCACCACTTTTAGTCTTGAAATCTTTGGATGTTAACTACCTTACTCACTCTGTTTACCACATTGCCTCATGTGAATCCTTAAAGAGATGGGTGGAGCTTAAGAGGGTGTGAACAATGATGAATAGGTGTAGACAAAGAGCTGTCCTGTAGGTGTACCAAAATATTCAAGGGCCATTTTCTCAAAAGTTGGGTTACAAGTTTATCAACTTTCAAAGCAGAATTACTTTCCAATTCTTCCTCAACTGCACAATATATAATTTTGTAGCTCTGAGTCTCTACTTTTATAAAAATGTTGCTACAAAAGACCAAATTGAGGCGGTGGGTCAAATATGTGATTATTTAAAATTACTGGGGGAAAAATGAAAATTTCTTTAATGCAGATGTGTGTTTCTCAGACAAAGGGCTTTACTTGGCCATGGGAAATTATGTTCTATGTTGACAGGTGTGTAGAGGACAGCAGGTAGCTTAGTGGTTAAGCGCATTGCGCCAGTCACTGAAAGGTTGCTGGTTTGAATCCCTGAGTTAACAAGGTGAAAATCTATTGATGTGCCCTTGAGCAAAGCTCTTAACTGTAATTGCTAAATTAAATTAATGTAGAGGGTGACTCTGCTCTCTGTGTAGAGTGCATCGCAGCTCTGGGTGTGGTGATGAGGCCGCCCAGGAAGTGCTCAAACTCAACACGGCCACACCTGAGGGGCGGAAAAAGAGCCTTGCTGCTGTATCAACACAACAGCCCAATGTTGCGAGACATTATTTCAGAGGTAGACTTACTCATGTTATCTACATTGGAGCTGATTATGCATATCACCCTGCACTAAGTGGTCTTCCTACTATGGGACACCGCCTCAGTGCTGACAGTGTAACTCTGGTTTATAGGCTCATGATTACTGCTTACAGTAGCTGTAGGATAAACAGATGTATTTGGTGCAATTAGGGGAACATAAATTAAATTACTTACATTGTGTTTTCCAAAGATCATGTACATTATCATGTCATTATCATTATCATGCAGCATTATGATGACTCATTGTCACAATGGTAGGGATTAACTGAGCTGGTCTTGGAACATTTACCAGCCATTGTTTCAACACAGCCTTGAAATGGGTCCAGAAGCCAAGATGATTTGGAATAGATTAAAATTGGATGTTTGTGAGAGAGAGCAGAGAGAGAGGTGGGGGGGGATCTGAGATTTGTAGATCTCCTAGTCTATCCTAGCAGCACTTTCCATCCTTTTTTTGACAACAATAAGTATTTAAATCCACGTCTGCCTGGCTGAGGTGCAGTGGTGTAAAGTGCTTAAGTAAAACATATTTGTTACTACTTAATTAAGTCGTTTTTTGGGGGGTGTCTATACTTTACTATTTATTTTTTTGGCAACTTTTACTTTATTCCTAAATAAATATAATGTACTTTTTATGCCATACATTTTCCGTGACACTCAAAAGTACTCTTTACATTCTGACAGGAAAATGGTCAAATTCACACAAGAGAACATCCCTTGTCATCCCTACTGCCTCTGATCTGGCAGACTCGCTAAACAAATTCTTTGTTTGTAAATTATGTCTGAGTGTTGGATTGTGCCCCTGGCTATCCATAAAAAATGTTAAAACAAGAACATTGTGCCGTCTGGTTTGCTTAATATAATAATTTGAAATGATTCATTTTACTTACACTTTTGATACTTGAGAACATTTGAGCAATTCCATTTACTTTTGATATTTAAGTATATTTAAAACCAAATAGTTTTAGACTCAAATATTATTTTACTGGGTCACTTTCACCTCATTTTCTATGAAGGTATCTTTACTTTTACGTGAGTATGACAATTTAGTACTTTTTCCACCACTGCTGAGGTGCATGCATGGCTTATGGGCTAATTCAGCACACCGAATGGATTGGGTGTATTATAAAATAAAGAATAAATCATTGATTGCATTTACATAGCGCCTTTCTAAATGCTCAAAGCGCTGTAAACTCACCTCTTCCACCACAAATGTGTGTATTGTACGTGTAGACCTTATGTACCTGGTCTCTATTGAAAAATAGATGTATATCTCAATGAGACTGACCTGGTTAAATAAAGGTTCAATAACCAAAAAATAACTAAATGTGGACGGGTTACACGTGACAAAATGTTTTATGTATAGGCCTAAATGTGGATGGGTTACACATATATTTATTTTTGTATAGGCCTAAATGTGGATGGGTTACACATATATTTATTTATTTTTGTATAGGCCTGAATGTGGATGGGTTACACATATATTTATTTATTTATGTATAGGCCTAAATGTGGATGGGTTACACATATATTTATTTTTGTATAGGCCTAAATGTGGATGGGTTACACATATATTTATTTATTTTTGTATAGGCCTGAATGTGGATGGGTTACACATATATTTATTTATTTATTTATGTATAGGCCTGAATGTGGATGGGTTACACATATATTTATTTATTTTTGTATAGGCCTGAATGTGGATGGGTTACACGTGACAAAATGTTTTTTGTCTAGGCCTGAATGTGGATGGGTTACACATATATTTATTTATTTATGTATAGGCCTGAATGTGGATGGGTTACACATATATTTATTTATTTATGTATAGGCCTGAATGTGGATAGGTTACACATATATATATTTATTTATTTATTTATGTATAGGCCTGAATGTGGATGGGTTACACATATATTTTATTTATTTATGTATAGGCCTGAATGTGGATGGGTTACACATATATTTATTTATTTATGTATAGGCCTGAATGTGGATGGGTTACACATATATTTATTTATTTATGTATAGGCCTAAATGTGGATGGGTTACACATATATTTATTTATTTTTGCATAGGCCTGAATGGGGATGGGTTACACGTGACAAAATGTTTTTTGTATAGGCCTGAATGTGGATGGGTTACATATATATTTATTTATTTATGTATAGGCCTGAATGTGGATAGGTTACACATATATATATTTATTTATTTATTTATGTATAGGCCTGAATGTGGATGGGTAACACATATATTTATTTATTTATGTATAGGCCTGAATGTGGATGGGTTACACATATATTTATTTATTTATTTATGTATAGGCCTGAATGTGGATAGGTTACACATATATTTATTTATTTATGTATAGGCCTGAATGTGGATGGGTTACACATGTATTTATTTATTTATTTATTTATGTATAGGCCTGAATGTGGATAGGTTACACATATATATATTTATTTATTTATGTATAGGCCTGAATGTGGATGGGTAACACATATATTTATTTATTTATTTATGTATAGGCCTGAATGTGGATGGGTTACACATATATTTATTTATTTATGTATAGGCCTGAATGTGGATAGGTTACACATATATTTATTTATTTATTTATGTATAGGCCTGAATGTGGATGGGTTACACATATATTTATTTATTTATTTATGTATAGGCCCGAATGTGGATGGGTTACACATATATTTATTTATTTATTTATGTATAGGCCTGAATGTGGATAGGTTACACATATATTTATTTATTTATTTATGTATAGGCCTGAATGTGGATGGGTTACACATGTATTTATTTATTTATGTATAGGCCTGAATGTGGATGGGTTACACATATATTTATTTATTTATGTATAGGCCTGAATGTGGATGGGTTACTGTTGGAGGAAATTATAGTTGAAATGATTAATTATGCATACATTAGATTAGAACCAGTTATTTTAATACTATTATGTATTATGCATATATCTTTTCTGACAGATAAGAATGGTCTTTGATGTTCCAGTAGTGGAGGAGAAGATGACTTTTAGACAGATTGGAATGTTTGTTTTATGAGGGGAGTAGAAGAAGATCTCCAGAACTGAAGACACTGCGCTATTGTGTGGATCGGAGAGGGTGTGGGAAACTGATGATGTCATTTTATGTTGTCTCTGTTATAATGTAAGGTTCTTTGTATTTTTGGTCAGTACTCTCTTGTAATAAACGCTGTTACCTGAATTTAAGACTGGGGCTCTGTCCATTCCTATAATAATAATATGGGTTTTACGATCCCATAGAATGCATTGACAGAGTATTTAATTCTGATTGGGAAATAATACAGAGGAATTTAGAATTCCACTAACAGTTACACATATATTTATTTATTTATGTATAGGCCTGAATGTGGATGGGTTACACATATATTTATTTATTTATGTATAGGCCTGAATGTGGATGGGTTACACATATATTTATTTATTTATTTATGTATAGGCCTGAATGTAGATGGGTTACACATATATTTATTTATGTATGTATAGGCCTGAATGTGGATAGGTTACACATATATTTATTTATTTATGTATAGGCCTGAATGTGGATGGGTAACACATATATTTATTTATTTATGTATAGGCCTGAATGTGGATGGGTAACACATATATTTATTTATTTATGTATAGGCCTGAATGTGGATGGGTTACACATATATTTATTTATTTATGTATAGGCCTGAATGTGGATAGGTTACACATATATTTATTTATTTATGTATAGGCCTGAATGTGGATAGGTTACACATATATTTATTTATTTATGTATAGGCCTGAATGTGGATAGGTTACACATATATTTATTTATTTATGTATAGGCCTGAATGTGGATAGGTTACACATATATTTATTCATTTATGTATAGGCCTGAATGTGGATAGGTTACACATATATTTATTTATTTATGTATAGGCCTGAATGTGGATGGGTTACACATATATTTATTTATTTATGTATAGGTCTGAATGTGGATAGGTTACACATATATTTATGTATTTATGTATAGGCCTGAATGTGGATAGGTTACACATATATTTATTTATTTATGTATAGGCCTGAATGTGGATGGGTTACACATATATTTATTTATTTATGTATAGGCCTGAATGTGGATAGGTTACACATATATTTATTTATTTATGTATAGGCCTGAATGTGGATGGGTTACACATATATTTATTTATTTATGTATAGGCCTGAATGTGGATAGGTTACACATATATTTATTTATTTATGTATAGGCCTGAATGTGGATGGGTTACACATATATTTATTTATGTATGTATAGGCCTGAATGTGGATAGGTTACACATATATTTATTTATTTATGTATAGGCCTGAATGTGGATGGGTTACACATATATATTCATTTATTTATGTATAGGCCTGAATGTGGATGGGTTACACATATATTTATTTATTTATGTATAGGCCTGAATGTGGATGGGTTACACATATATTTATTTATTTATGTATAGGCCTGAATGTGGATGGGTTACACATATATTTATTTATTTATGTATAGGCCTGAATGTGGATAGGTTATACATATATTTATTTATTTATGTATAGGCCTGAATGTGGATAGGTTACACATATATTTATTTATTTATGTATAGGCCTGAATGTGGATGGGTTACACATATATTTATTTATTTATGTATAGGCCTGAATGTGGATAGGTTATACATATATTTATTTATTTATGTATAGGCCTGAATGTGGATAGGTTACACATATATTTATTTATTTATGTATAGGCCTGAATGTGGATAGGTTACACATATATTTATTTATTTATGTATAGGCCTGAATGTGGATGGGTAACACATATATTTATTTATTTATGTATAGGCCTGAATGTAGATGGGTAACATAAGACACAACGTGTTATTTGTTTCGCTATGGGGTCATGGGGTCAGAGTGTGGCCGTTGTAGATGCATACGATGGGTATCCAGTAAAGTCCATCATGTGTAGCAAAGCGGATGGATCTGCGAGCCCAGTGGGTTTGTTCATAATAGTCTTGACTACCTGTGTGAGTCAGTGAGGTCACATGGAGGTGCCTGCCTTCATTCATCAGAGTCACACATTCATCTACCTCCTGCTCCCACTTTGTGCAAGGTGAAAGAAAGATATCGAGCTACGGATAGACAAACAGATGTGGCTTGTGGGGGACTAGAGACGCGTACAGGTCTAGATCAGTGGAAAAGGACAGGCTGGTTAGAGTCAATGGTGTATGTCCATGGTTAGAGTGTGTGTGAACTGATGACAATGCTGCCTAGTTAAGTTGTGGTCAGAGTGCAGCCTGGTCATCTCTCACCTTTCATGAGTGGAGAAGGTTCCAGCACGTTCAGGAGGGAGATCTGGAACACCATACTGACAGTCCGCATCACAAACACCCGCCTCAGAGAGCCAATACTGTGGAGACACACAAGACAGACAACCAGTCACAAACGCCATTTGACACACAATGGCGAAGAATGCTGTGGGGTATGTTTATGCTAACAATAACACTTATTTCCCTCTACAGTGGCAAACACCACCACACACCCACATTTACCCCCCCACACACACAAACCAGTTGATCTGTAGTTTTAGTCGTTTAGACGGTAAAATGTAAAACTTCCTCAGATAACACAAGACTCAGTCAGAGTTGGATTGAAATAAAAGTTTGTCAGACAAGTGTCGCTGTGTGGTTTTGAAGGAACAATTTTCTGCCCGAACGACGCTGTAAAATATTCAGCGCTGCCGCCATTATTAATGGAGAGTGACTTCACAAAGACAGGGAGACGGAGCATTGAATGACAGCTCAGAGAAGAGGTCTTCTCAGATCCCGAAATGATTGGATACGTGAAATTCCCATCCGACACCGACAAGACCCAGTTATTTTTGGAAAGATAATACCAGATTCGATTCGGATTCGAGGTGGACCAGATCCGACCCAAAATATGTCCAGGATGAGGGAGAATCAAAGAACATGATCTATGAGAGACCCTGCTTTAACTTGTGGAGACGGGGAAACAGTGGATTATTTTGTCACAGCCTTTTATGCCCTAGCAGAGCTATGCAACAATGGACTTTTGCATGGTGAGCTAATTATAGACAGGGTAGTCGTTGGGTTAGCAGATATGCATCTGTTAGAATGGATAGATAAATATCTCACGCTAGAAAGAGCCATTGAGATGGCGTGGGAAACTAAAGTTGCAAAATTGCCTGCGAGGTGACACAGTAATACCAAAAAGAGGCATGCTCGGTGGATAGAGTTATGCAGAAAGGCAGGCTGTATCATTGGAAACAGACATTTCAGCTGGAGAAAGCTAGCCATGGAAATGCTAAAGCTAAAGACAAAAAGTAGTGAAAGTGTCTAAACTGTGGCAAAAGCTGTGCACATCCAAGAGAAGTACCTAAGGTCCTGGTTTACGGACAATGGTCCTCAGTTCTCTGGAAGACCTATTTCGGACTTCGCTGCAGAGTATGGATTTTGTCATGTCACTAGCAGTCCAAAGTTCCTTCAAAGCAAAGGATAGGAGGAACACATCATTCAGACAGTGAAGAACCTCAAGAAAACAGCAGACCCTTACCTTGCTTTGATGGCCTATTGGTCAACTCCACTTCAGAATGGCTTCAGCCCGGCACAACTGCTGATGGGACAACTGCTTCGTACCACAGTGCCAATACTAAGTCAAACAAACAGAAACAAAAGACTGAGCTCTATGTAAAAAAAGAAAAACAGTTGACAAGTTGTAACATTTCGAGCTTACAGGTGGGGTAGATTTGTATTAAAATAAATGAGATGCATTTTGGTTTAAAGTTTACTGGAAATATTTTAAGTTCATGACTATGTTGAAATGTTCCAGAAGAACTAGTCAGCAACAGACCTTCTGACATAATGGCAGAATAATCCTTTGTTCTCTGAAAATGAGAGATCTGGTGTTTTTTGCATATTGCATCCTGTAATGTTAAGAAACGTCAACCTAGCAATACATTTGCCAACATAAAGATTCATTTTTATTTAAGTAATACATTTTTTACACTTTCTCTGTGCTAGTCCCATTGTCACGACCGTCGTCATCGTGGAAATGACCGGACCAAGGTGCATCGCCCTTGCTGTCTCTGCCTGGCTGGTTCCCCTCTTTCCACTGGGATTCTCTGCCTCTAACCCTATTACAGGGGCTGAGTCACTGGCTTACTAGGGCTCTTTCATACCGTCCCTAGGAGGGGTGCGTCACTTGAGTGGGTTGAGTCACTGATGTGATCTTCCTGTCTGGGTTTGGCGCCCCCCCTTTGGTTGTGCCTTGGCGGAGATCTTTGGGCTATACTCGGCCTTGTCTCAGGATGGTAAGTTGGTGGTTGAAGATATCCCTCTAGTGGTGTGGGAGCTGTGCTTTGGCAAAGTGGGTGGAGTTATATCCTTCCTGTTTGGCCCTGTCCGGGGGTGTCATCAGATGGGGCCACAGTGTCTCCTGACCCCTCCTGTCTCAGCCTCCAGTATTTATGTTGCAGTAGTTTGTGTCGGGGGGCTAGGGTCAGTTTGTTATATCTGGAGTACTTCTCCTGTCCTATCCGGTGTCCTGTGTGAATTGAAGTATGCTCTCTCTAATTCTCTCTTTCTCTCTTTCTCTCTCTCGGAGGACCTGAGCCCTAGGACCATGCCTCAGGACTACCTGACATGATGACTCCTTGCTGTCCCCAGTCCACCTGGCCGTGCTGCTGCTCCAGTTTCAACTGTTCTGCCTGTGATTATTATTATTTGACCATGCTGGTCATTTATGAACATTTGAACATCTTGGCCATGTTCTGTTATAATCTCCACCCGGCACAGCCAGAAGAGGACTGGCCACCCCACATAGCCTGGTTCCTCTCTAGGTTTCTTCCTAGGTTTTGGCCTTTCTAGGGAGTTTTGCCTAGCCACCGTGCTTTTACACCTGCATTGCTTGCTGTTTGCGGTTTTGGGCTGGGTTTCTGTACAGCACTTTGAGATATCAGCTGATGTACGAAGGGCTATATAAATACATTTTCTCTTTATTATAAATGTCTCCAACAAAACAAGAAACAACATAAACGGCCGTGACGCTTACTAGGGCTATACAGGCTACTAACACAGACAACTACCCACAACTAAGGTGGAAAAACAGGCTACCTAAGTATGATTCCCAATCAGAGACAACGATAGACAGCTGTACCTGATTGAGAACCATACCCGGCCAAAACATAGAAACAGAAAACATAGAAATAAAGCAACTAGAATGCCCACCCTAGTCACAACATGGCCTAACCAAAATAGAGAATAAAAGCCTCTCTATGGCCAGGGCGTGACACCCGTGGGAATCAAACCCACAACCCTGCGCCATGCTCTACCAACTGAGCCACACAGGACCATTTTTTTTTACACTGTTATTGGTTATTTTATAGACAAGTCTGTTAATAGTTATATATAGACAAGTCTGATGACATGACAGTAGTTACTGTATTTGAACAATCATATCATCAACACTCTCCTTTCCATAGGCCTAAGTAGGCTAAGCACCGCGCCACGATGTGAAATAGAAACATATTGCTGAACAGTGCTTGACTTGGGCAGAAGCACACTGGAGCTGAGTACCGGCACCTAAAATCTGGTACCAATTGAACTTCTGTTCCTCTTATAGAAAATTAGCTCAAAATTATTGTGGAGCTTCTGCACCAAAATATAAACAGTACTGGCACCCAAAATGAGTACCGGAACCTACAGTACCAGTGAAAAGTTTGGACACACTGACTAATTCAACGCTTTTTCTTCATTTTTGAATAATAGTGAAGACATGAAAACTATGAAATAATACATATGGAATTATTTAGTAACCAAAAAAGTGTTAAACAAATCAAATTGTATTTTAGATTTGAGATTCAAAGTAGCGGTTTAAGGCACCGCATCTCAGTGCAAGAGGTGTCACTACAGTCCCTGGTTCGAACCCAGGTTGTACCACATCTGGCCGTGATTGGGTGTCCCATAGGACGGTTGTCACGTGAAATACCTGGAAATCCAAAATTATATTTGAAGAAGAAAATATCCTGATGAAAATAAATACCCTTATGAAAATAATCACATTTGCTACACATGGCAGTTGGTTCAGTCAAAAAATCACACCCTGACCTTAGAGAGCTTTTTATGTCTCCATTTTGGTTTGGTCAGGGTGTGATGTGGGTGGGCATTCTATGTTCATTTTTCTATGTTTTGTATTTCTTTGTTTTGGCCGGGTATGGTTCTCAATCAGGGACAGCTGTCTATCGGTGTCTCTGATTGGGAACCATACTTAGGCAGCCTTTTCCCACCTGTGTTTTGTGGGTAGTTGTTTTCTGTTTAGTGTTCTGCACCTGACAGGACTGTTTTGGTTTTCCCGCTTGGTTTATTTTGGTCGAGTGTTTGTTGATCCAATAGAATCATGAACACTTACGACGCTGCTCTTTGGTCCGATCATTCATGCAACGATGATCGTTACAGTGGTGCACAATTGGCCAGTGTTGCTGGGGTGAACTGTCATTGTGAATAAGAATTTGTTCTTAACTGACTTGCCTAGTTAAACATAAAATAAATTGCTTTGATGACAGCTTTGCACACTCTTGGCATTCTCTTCACCAGCTTCATGAGGTAGTCACCTGGATTTCAGATGCATTTCAACTAACAGGTGTGCCTTCATTCGTGGAATTCCTTTCCTTCTTAATGTGTTTGAGCCAATCAGTTGTGTTGAAACAAGGTAGGGGGGTTATACAGAAGATATCCCTTTTTGGTAGAATACCAAGTCCATATTATGGCAAGAACTGCTCAAATAAGCAAAGAGAAATGACAGTCCATCATTACTTTAAGAAATTAAGGTCAGTCAATCTGGAACATTTCAAGAACTTTTAAAGTTTATTTTAAGAGCAGTCGCAAAAACAATCAAGCGCTATGATGAAACTGGCTCTCATGAGGACCGCCACAGGAACGGGAGACCCAGAGTTACATCTGGATAAGTTCATTGGAGTTACCAGCCTTAGAAATTGCAGCCCAAATAAATACTTCACAGAGTTCAAGTTTCCTAGTTAAATAAAGGTTAAAAATATATTTTTAAAATTAAACAGAACCATCTCAACATGAATTGTTCAGAGGAGACTGCGTGAATCATGGTAAAATTGCTGCAAAGAAACCACTACTAAAGGACACCAAAAAGAAGAAGAGACTTGCTTGGGTCAAGAAACACGAGCAATGGACACTAGACGGGCTGAAATATGTCCTTTGATCTATTTATTTTCATCAGGATATTTTCTTCTTCAAGTATAATTTTGGATTTGCAGGTATGTCACATATCTTCAGACAGATTCGAGGTCCGTGGCCACCGAGCGTGATCCGATCCCCAGATCTCAGGTAATCAGGTGATCCGACCCCCAGATCTCAGGTAATCAGGTTATCCGACCCCCAGATCTCAGGTAATCAGGTTATCCGACCCCCAGATCTCAGGTAATCAGGTTATCCGACCCCCAGATCTCAGGTAATCAGGTTATCCGACCCCCAGATCTCAGGTAATCAGGTGATCCGACCCCCAGATCTCAGGTAATCAGGTTATCCGACCCCCAGATCTCAGGTAATCAGGTGATCCGACCCCCAGATCTCAGGTAATCAGGTTAGGGTATATCTGTGAAGACCTCTAGCTCAGAGATGGCTGTCAAAGAGACGACACACACACACTGGGCCAGGAGAAAAAGAAAAAGAGAGGAAGAGAGAAAAAGAGAGAGAACCTTTCACATAAAACAGAGAAGGAAATTAAAAATAGTTCTCAGAGAAGATGAAAACCTCCAGGAGCGAGGGAACGCTAAGACAACGCACACGTAAACGTTCTGACATTACTATGTGACAGCTAAATTTATGGCAGGAGAAGGAGAGGGATAAACAGTGATATTCATCACATTTATATTCTATATTCCACAGCAGAGCTAACATCAACAGCTATCAGCTACTCTACTAATCACTATTCCCCACCAGCACCAGTTTAAACTATCGTACCCCATCAAAACCCAAAATATAAGCTTGTTTTACTCCTTTGTTTGTAAACAGTGTAGGCCTTATTGTAAATAAACACTGTATAGCCTCAAAGTATGGTTAAAACTCTACTCTATTTTGATCTCATGGGATGGTCATTCCTAGCTCTGTCTATGAATTTGAGAGTGGTTACATTCCTCCAACCCCATCCCTGAGATATTTACCAAAACACTGGATGGAGTAACACCTTTGTGGTTGCTTGAACAGCGGATTGCCCTTTTAAAGCCTGCAGGTATAATGTGTTATAACATGTTATAAGCACTATAAACCTTTATAATGTCTAATAATCTGTAGGTTACTGTTGCAGTTCATCACATTTCCTACACTGAAATAATCAACTCTTGATTCTTTACCAGTGTTTCTGTGTCTCTACAGCATTCAGTGCTCCCACTGCTTCAAACTCATTATTTCTTTAAAAGGGGAGTGCAGACAAACACAACAGGGCTGATTATTCAATTCTATAAATATTCGCAAAGCAACAATTGTCCATTTCAGTGGGGATTTCATTAGGCATCCACAAAGAAGAAACTAGTAGAGAGGGGAGTATGGGAGAAAGATAGAGAGTGGGAGAGAGACAGAGAGAGGGAGAAAGACAGAGAGAGAAAAAGAGGGGTAAGGGAGAAAGACACAGAGAGGGGTAAGGGAGAAAGACACAGAGAGGGGTAAGGGAGAAGGACACAGAGAGGGGTAAAGGAGAAGGACAGAGAGAGGGGTAAGGGAGGAAGACAGAGGGGTAAAGGAGAAGGACACAGAGAGGGGTAAGGGAGGAAGACACAGAGAGGGGTAAAGGAGAAGGACACAGAGAGGGGTAAGGGAGAAAGACACAGAGAGGGGTAAAGGAGAAGGACACAGAGAGGGGTAAAGGAGAAGGACACAGAGAGGGGTAAGGGAGGAAGACAGAGGGGTAAAGGAGAAGGACACAGAGAGGAGTAAGGGAGGAAGACCTCAGCTACCGACTTCAGCTTGTGCACAAACATTGGAAAAAAACTGTGCCAAAGACCAAAACGAACAAAATTTCATCATAATATATGCACAAACTGTTACAAACTTTTTTAGATGGAATGCAGGTGGACTCAAGAGACAGAGATAATAACAGAGAAACAGATAGAGGGAGAATGACAGAGAGAGGGAGAAAGAGAATGACAGAGAAACAGATAGAGGAAGAAAGACAGAGAGAGGGGGAAAGACAGAGAGAGGGAGAAAGACAGAGAGAGGGAGAAAGACAGAGAGAATAACAGAGAAACAGATAGAGGGAGACAGAAAGAGGGAAAATGTGGAGAGAGAAAGAGAGAGGTAAGGTAGAACGATGGAGAGAAAAATAATGGATAACAGAAAAAGACACAGAGAGAGAGAGGGGTAAGGGAGAAACATGAACAGAGAGAGAGAGAGGTAAGGGAGAAACATGAACAGACAGAGAGAGGGGTAAGGGAGAAACATGAACAGATAGAGAGAGAAAGAGGGGTAAGGGAGAAACATGAACAGACAGACAGAGAGAGGGGTAAGGGAGAAACATGAACAGACAGAGAGAGAAAGAGGGGTAAGGGAGAAACATGAACAGACAGAGAGAGAAAGAGGGGTAAGGGAGAAACATGAACAGACAGACAGAGAGAGGGGTAAGGGAGAAACATGAACAGACAGAGAGAGAAAGAGGGGTAAGGGAGAAACATGAACAGACAGAGAGAGAAAGAGGGGTAAGGGAGAAACATGAACAGACAGAGAGAGAGAGGGGTAAGGTAGAAACATGAACAGAGAGAGAGGGGTAAGGGAGAAACATGAACAGAGAGAGAGAGAGAGGGGTAAGGGAGAAACATGAACAGACAGAGAAAGAGGGGTAGAAAACAAAGTAATTTCCAAAGTTAGCCATCCCAGGAGATTGGGTGTGGTATCTCGTATGTCTAAAGGTTGGAAATAAGTTAGGTAGAGTGGGACTTTAGAAATGAAAACATAGCAATGTATCAACCTACATATCACAATATATTTCTCATTCTTTTGACTGCATTGGCAGTGTTTGACGGTATTCTATGTTTCTGAATAATACAAGCTATAAATATGTGCATAACCCTAGGATGGCAACAGATTCATTCTAATTGGTTTAATGTTCTTTCTCCTTTCGGATTGTTTTATATTCAACCAAACTATGACAAAACCGGTATACCTTGAAATATGATATATCACCCAGCCCTACACCAGTGTATTGACCAATGATTGATATCTATGCTGTTGACAAAATAAACAAACACTGACTGTGCAATCTAGGGGAGCAGAGTTATGGACAACCAAACAGGGTCACTTGTTGGTTTGGCTCCGGTATTGAAAAAGTCCTGTTATATCGTCCCAATACTGTCCTCTCTCTTTAGGCCTCTTTGCCGTTATCCATCGCTCTCTGTCTCCCTCTGGGCACCATGTGGTGGTTCTTCATTAATTCATCGCCCCTTCAGCCTCCCAGCCGTCCTCCTTTTTCACTCTTAAAAATGACCCCACATCCCTCCCCCCTCTTCCCCTCACCCATGCTTTGCCATCATCTCTCCCGTGTCTCATAGTCTATCCTCCAAGTATGGCTGTGCATGGAAGGGAGGGGACCAGTTTCCCACAACAGGAAAATAATCCTGCAGCAACAGGAAATTGTAATTATTGTGTGGATTATAATTAATGACACAACATTCAAAAACAAGCACATGTATGTACATGTACATAGAACATGTTTTCCCAACACCCAAACACACACACCAGTGTGATGCTGCGTCTTCCATTTCAATTTCCATGAAAAAAAACACCAAACATACAGACACACTAATCCTTACATAATCCCCTCCTGCTGCCAAACACCAAACTCTGTTCATATCAACTCTTGCTCTCACACACACACACACACACACACACACATATACACTGCTCAAAAAAATTAAGGGAACACTAAAATAACACATCCAAGGTCTGAATGAATGAAATATTCTTATTAAATATTTTTTTCTTTACATAGTTGAATGTGCTGACAACAAAATCACACAAAAATGATCAATGGAAATCAAATTTATCAACCCATGGAGGTCTGGATTTGGAGTCACACTCAAAATTAAAGTGGAAAACCACACTACAGGCTGATCCAACTTTGATGTAATGTCCTTAAAACAAGTCAAAATGAGGCTCAGTAGTGTGTGTGGCCTCCACATGCCTGTATGACCTCCCTACAACGCCTGGGCATGCTCCTGATGAGGTGGCAGATGGTCTCCTGAGGGATCTCCTCCCAGACCTGGACTAAAGCATCTGCCAACTCCTGGACAGTCTGTGGTGGATGGAGAGAGACATGATGTCCCAGATGTGCTCAATTGGATTCAGGTCTGGGGAACGGGCGGGCCAGTCCATAGCATCAATGCCTTCCTCTTGCAGGAACTGCTGACACACTCCAGCCACATAAGGTCTAGCATTGTCTTGCATTAGGAGGAACCCAGGGCCAACCGCACCAGCATATGGTCTCACAAGGGGTCTGAGGATCTCATCTCGGTACCTAATGGCAGTCAGGCTACCTCTAGCGAGCACATGGAGGGCTGTGCGGCCCCCCAAAGAAATGCCACCCCACACCATGACTGACCCACCACCAAACCGGTCATGCTGGAAGATGTTGCAGGCAGCAGAACGTTCTCCACAGCGTCTCCAGACTGTCACGTCTGTCACGTGTGCTCAGTGTGAACCTGCTTTCATCTGTGAAGAGCACAGGGCGCCAGTGGCGAATTTGCCAATCTTGGTGTTCTCTGGCAAATGCCAAACATCCTGCACGGTGTTGGGCTGTAAGCACAACCCCCACCTGTGGACGTCGGGCCCTCATACCACCCTCATGGAGTCTGTTTCTGACCGTTTGAGCAGACACATGCACATTTGTGGCCTGCTGGAGGTCATTTTGCAGGGCTCTGGCAGTGCTCCTTCTGCTCCTCCTTGCACAAAGGCGGAGGTAGCGGTCCTGCTGCTGGGTTGTTGCCCTCCTACGGCCTCCTCCACGTCTCCTGATGTACTGGCCTGTCTCCTGGTAGCGCCTCCATGCTCTGGACACTACGCTGACAGACACAGCAAACCTTCTTGCCACAGCTCGCATTGATGTACCATCCTGGATGAGCTGCACTACCTGAGCCACTTGTGTGGGTTGTAGACTCCATCTCATGCTACCACTAGAGTGAAAGCACCGCCAGCATTCAAAAGTGACCAAAACATCAGCCAGGAAGCATAGGAACTGAGAAGTGGTCTGTGGTCACCACCTGCAGAACCACACCTTTATTGGGGGTGTCTTGCTAATTGCCTATAATTTCCACCTGTTGTCTATTCCATTTGAACAACAGCATGTGAAATTTATTGTCAATCAGTTTTGCTTCCTAAGTGGACAGTTTGATTTCACAGAAGTGTGATTGACCTTTGAGCAGTGTATAAATGTATGTACCTGTTTCTTTGTACATAAATGCTATTCACACAGCTCAAAATTGCATTTTTTTTCCAAAAATAGGATTTTAAGTAGGCTAGATTCTGGACTCACTATCAAGTCCCTGGTAATAACCCACTCATTCCCTTTATTCATCAACAGATTAGTTGACCAGTATAGATCAGGGTCGTCACTACCACAGCCACAAAGCCATAAACCCTGCTTAACTTAAACAATTTCTCTTCTTAAAATGTGATTTTAACACTAACCTTTACCACACTGCCAACATTATGCCTAACCTTAAATTAAGACCAAAAATTTACGTTTTCATACATGTTTATGATATAGCCATTTTTTACTGTGGCTGTCGTAACGAGTGGAAAACCTAGATCTGGGCCCTCTTAGACATGAAAACAGTGACATCACGTGGTAAGAAATGAGTCCACAGCTGAATGGAGAAAAGACTCAGTCTTGCTTACCTCACAAATGAGGTTACAGGTCATCTGAGTTGTGTTCATTTAGGCACTAAACGGAAGAAAACTGACTGAAACAGCAAGGGGATTACTTGGATCGGACCAATATGAAACACTTAATTTTGTTCACCATTGCAAACTATTTTAATATGTTTTCTTTTGCATCCCCTAGTGAACACGACCCAGAGAAAGAGATGTTTAGAATGGTGTCATCAAGGTTGTATTCATTAATACCAAACGGGAGAAAACAGACTGAAACAGGGAGGGACTATGAGAGCTTGTCCAATAAGAAACGCTTGTTTTCATTTTCCATTGCAAAATGTTTTGCTACATTATGCACTAATGAATATAACCTCAAAAGGTTTTGTGTGCTTTCTCATAGGAGTCAAACAGACACTACCTGTATTGAAAACTCCTCTGTCACTTGAACTAGATGACCTAAACCCCACTTACATAGAGAATGAGTAGAGAACTCGTTAAGGCTATTTTAATGAAAAAGGTGGTGTTCAAATGCTGGGAAAGAACACAAGACAACTTCAACCAGTCTCTACAGTAAAGCTTTTCAACGTGGAGATAAATTATGAAGTGATGGAGGGGTTTTCAACATAGATATAATATATGGATTAATCGCTGTGCTTTTCAACACAGGCACAGAACCAGTGGAGGTTCCAGACCATTTCAACTGGAGGGTCCAAGCTGGGGCCAGTTGTACTGATAGAGAGGCCAGTTACATTAGACGTTACTGTTGTCATCGTTTTCTTCACTGCATTGCAGACATTAGCAGGCAAAATACCATGTTCATAATCATCATCGTTGCCACTGTCTAATAGCGGATGTAAAAAAAGAACGATAGCAAAAATTAGTTATGTAAAAATGATTTCATACACCACATTTAGGGGGGCCGCAAGGGGGTCCAAAATTGTTGTCACGGGGGCACTGGGCCCCCCTGCCCCCCAACCTCCCAGAACCGCCTCTGCACAGAACATTAATGGAGTAATCACCTAGACCTGTAGGACTACTATTAGAAGAAAACATGTTATTGCTAAGTCATTTATGGAATAGTGGGTTTCTTATGTAGTAGCCTTGTAGTGGATCAGCTTTAGTGTACAGTAGATGAGTGTGGAGGTTAGTGTTAAGACTTTTAGCTACTTCTCTAGTTGGTACAGTAGGTGAGTGTGGAGGTTAGTGTTAAGACTTTTAGCTACTTCTCTAGTTTGTACAGTAGATGAGTGTGGAGGTTAGTGTTAAGACTTTTAGCTACTTCTCCAGTTGGTACAGTAGGTGAGTGTGGAGGTTAGTGTTAAGACTTTTAGCTACTTCTCTAGTTGGTACAGTAGATGAGAGTGGAGGTTAGTGTTAAGACTTTTAGCTACTTCTCTAGTTGGTACAGTAGGTGAGTGTGGAGGTTAGTGTTAAGACTTTTAGCTACTTCTCTAGTTGGTACAGTAGATGAGAGTGGAGGTTAGTGTTAAGACTTTTAGCTACTTCTCTAGTTGGTACAGTAGGTGAGTGTGGAGGTTAGTGTTAAGACTTTTAACTACTTCTCTAGTTGGTACAGTAGATGAGAGTGGAGGTTAGTGTTAAGACTTTTAGCTACTTCTCCAGTTGGTACAGTAGGTGAGTGTGGAGGTTAGTGTTAAGACTTTTAGCTACTTCTCTAGTTGGTACAGTAGATGAGAGTGGAGGTTAGTGTTAAGACTTTTAGCTACTTCTCTAGTTGGTACAGTAGATGAGTGTGGAGGTTAGTGTTAAGACTTTTAGCTACTTCTCTAGTTGGTACAGTAGGTGAGTGTGGAGGTTAGTGTTAAGACTTTTAGCTACTTCTCTAGTTGGTACAGTAGATGAGAGTGGAGGTTAGTGTTAAGACTTTTAGCTACTTCTCTAGTTGGTACAGTAGGTGAGTGTGGAGGTTAGTTTTAAGACTTTTAGCTACTTCTCTAGTTGGTACAGTAGGTGAGTGTGGAGGTTAGTGTTAAGACTTTTAGCTACTTCTCTAGTTGGTACAGTAGATGAGAGTGGAGGTTAGTGTTAAGACCATCATTCCATCATCATTCATATATCATTGAGCTTGGCTTCATAATACAGTTTCTGTTTCTTTTTGTTGAGTTTAGTCACATCATTTCTCAAATTGCAGTAAGTCAGCTAGTCAGATTTGCAGCCAGACTTATTAGCCACTCTTTTTGCTCCTTCTCTTTCAACCATACAGTTTTTCAAGTCCTCCTCAGTCCATGGAGCTTAAACAGTTCTAACAGTGAGTCTCTTAACAGGTGCAGCATCTGGATGCACCTTATTAATCACATCAGACCAACAAATATTTTTAACATCATCCACATAAGTCGAAGCAAATTCTCGGCCCAGCTTTTGGAACTTTGGATTTCCTGGATATTGCCACTATATTGTGAATAGTGAATTCTAAATAAATCACAGACAGTGTCACCAGCAAAGCACCCCCACACATCACACCTCCTCCTCCATGCTTCATGGTGGTAACCACACACGCAGAGATCATCAGTTCACCTACTCTGCATCTCACAAAGACACGGCGGTTGGAACCAAAAATCTCAAATTTCCACTACTGATGTCCATTGTTTGTGTTTCTTGGCCCAATCAAGTCTTCTTCTTATTATTGGTGTCCTTTGGTTGGTTTCTTTGCAGTAATTCAACCATGAAGGTCTGATTCACACTGCACTTTCAAAGTTCTTGACATTTTCCGGATTGACTAACCTTCATGTCTTAAAGTAATGATGGACTGTCGTTTCTCTTTTACCAAATAGGGCTATCTTCTGTATACCACCCATACCTTGTCACAACACAACTGATAGGCTCAAATGCATTAAGAAGGAAAGAAATTCCACAAATTAACATTTAACAAGGCACACCTGTTAATTGAAATGCATTTCCAGGTGACTACCTCATGAAGCTGGTTGAGAGAATGCCAAGAGTGTGCAATGCTGTAATCATGGCAAAGGGTGGCTACTTTGAAGAATCTCAAATATAAAATATGTTTACCACTTTTTTGGTGACTACATGATTCCATATGTGTTATTTCATAGTTTTGATGTCTTCACTATTATTCTACAACATAGAAAATAGTTTTGAAAAAATAAAGAAAACCCTTGAATGAGTAAGTGTATACAAACTTTTGACTGGTACTGTACATTTGACTTCGACACCTAAACTATATTTCTCTCTATAAGAAAATATGTAATCTATTGGCCTGTAGTGTATTGCATTGGAACCAAGGGAGTGGGTGGTGTAAAAAGTGCCGCTGGGCATATAAAAGTGTCCACCGTGACATAACATCATATATATATTATACAGACCGCACTGATAATTCCTTTCAATACTTTTACTGCGGAAAACAGAATCGTTTTTTTTCTCTATAAGACAATATGTATTCCATATACAGTTATTCCCATTGTGGCCAATGGAATGGGTTGAGTAAAAGGCCAGCAACACTCTGTATTATTCAGAGCCCTATGAAATGACACCATACATACAGTATATACATTCTACAGACCCTACTGTGTATTTCCTACAATACTTTTACTGCGACACCCAGAATAGTTTTTGCTTTTTTAAACCAATATGTATTCCATATGGTGATTCATATTGTGGCCATTTATTTGACCTTGGAACAAGTTTTAAAACCCAGGTTTAATGCAAATGTAACTTAAATATGAACAAATAGGAATCATTGTTAATGTTAAGACAATAATTGTTCATATATCATGAGTAAATACAGGTTATTGAAACGTTTCTACTATTACTTGGGGGGCTTTTATTTGGAAAAGTTCTGAAATTCCGTGACCCGGATGTACTCTGTTAGTGTTGCTGACGAGACGCTGAAAGCAGGTTCTCCCTTTCCAGTATGTAGCCAGCTAGCTAACGACACAATTATCATAACAGATTGCACTCAGATTAACGTTTTATAATATAATATTTATAAAACTTCACCACGGAATTTGTTAGCTATTGGCACGCGCTGATACTTAACTTACTCTGAATTGGTAGTATGACATCGTTAGCTTGAATACTAGCTATTTGGCCATGCATGTTTATTGGTTTTTGCTTGTGGTATAACTAGCCAAGTTACCGAAACATCAGTTTAGCTTGCTACTATCGAAAGGTCAAGATTGGGGCGTAAACGGATATCTACACGGTCCCATGTGTTATACGTTTAATTAAAAGGAAGATGAACTAGTTATGATAGTTCATTATTGCTTGTGAATAAAGCTTGACAGCTGTCTGATGCATCAGTTTGCCAGAATCTATACTGAACAAAAATATAAACGCAACTATTAACGATTTCCCTTAGTTACAGTTCATATAAGGAAATCAGTCAATTTAAATAAATTCATTTGGCCCTATGTATGGATTTTACATGACGAGGCAGGGGTGCAGGCATGTGTGGGCCTGGGAGGGCATAGGCTACCCACTTGAGATCCAGGACCAGCCAATCAAAATGTGTTTTTCCCCACAAAAGGGCTTTATTACAGACAAAAATACTTCTCAGTTTCATCAGTTGTCGGGGTGGCTGGTATCCGACAATCCCACAGGTGAAGAAGCCGGATGTGGAGGTCCTGGGCTGGCATGGTTACACGTGGTCTGTGGTTGTGAGGCCGGTTGGACATACTGCCAAATTCTCTAAAATTACATTGGAGGTGGCTTATGGTAGAGAAATTAACATACAGTTCCCTGGCAATAGCTCTATTGGACATTCCTGCAGTCCATATGCCAATTTCACGCTCAAAACTTGCAATATCTGTGGCACTGTATTGTGTGACAAAAATGCACATTTTAGAGTGACCTTTTATTTTCCCCAGTACAAGGTGCACCTGTGTAATTATCATGCTGCTTAATCAGCTTCTTGATATGCCACACCTGTCAGGTGGATGGATTATATTGACAAAGGAGAAATGCTCACTAACAGGGAAGTAAACAAATTTGTGCACAAAATTTGAGATAAACATTTTTTTGGTGCATTTAGAACATTTCTGGGATCTTTTATTTCAGCTCATGAAACATGGGACCAGGACATTACATGTTGCGTTTATATTTTTGTTCAGTGTATAATGAAACCTGAGTTTCCTTCATTTAATACATATACTAAAACCCTAAACTATTTATCATGAGGGGAATTCCATTTGCTCATGATTTTATTTTTATATATTATTTTTTCATGTACCTTGGCAGTCGGAAGGTAGACAAGGTGACAGATACAGAAGGAGAAAGAGTATAGGGAGCAAGGTGGAATTTGGAACCCCGTCACTAGCTTGCATGTGTGGTCTGGAGTCTGCCGGACTAACTAGACCAGACTCCGGCACCCATTTGCTCATGTTTTCCGTCAGTGAAATGATCCCCTCTCTCTCTTCCCCATCTCTCCTAGGCTGATCGAACCATTTGATCAGCTCCTGGTGGAACATCGTCATGACCTGACGAATTGTCCCTTTCCTATTTAATCATGAATGACAAGCTGGTTTTTCTGGGCCTCCTGTACTTTGTGCAGGGGATCCCCTATGGTCTCCAGTCCTTGTTGCTCCCTGTCTACCTCCGTGGGGCGGGCCACTCCCTCACCCACATCGGCTTGACCAAAATCCTCTACTTCCCCTGGGTGCTCAAGGTCCTCTGGGCACCCCTGGTGGACCGTGTGGGCACCAAGCGGCGCTGGCTGGTGGCCACGGTCTCTGGCCTGGCGCTTACTTGTCTCTCCAGTGCCGCTCTGGCCCCGGAGGCCGACATCTGGGGAGTGGTGGGGACTCTGCTGGCCATGAACGCCCTGGCATCGATTCAGGACATCACAGTGGACGGGGCCGCTGTGGGACTGCTGAAGGGCCGTAGCGAGCTGGGCCTGGGCAACATGGCTCAGGTGGTGGGCTACAAGGCCGGCTCGGTGTTCGCCGGGGGCGGGCTCCTGGCTGTGATTGACGTGGCCGGGTGGGGCCCTATGTTTATGCTGTTGGCCTTTGTGTACTTCGGGGTGGCACTGTTTGTGTTGGGGGCCCCCGTGCTGGACAATGAGCTGTTGAGGGGCCAGGCAGAGGGGAGGAAGGGGGTCCAGTCGGACGCTGTGCATCCCTGGAGGGTGTGGCGGAAGCTGATGTCAGTACCTGGGACGCCCTGGACCATGATCTACGTTCTCACATACAAACTGGGTAAATCTGCTAGTCAGTCTGACAAACATGTACACTCACCTTCTCTAGCAACTAGAGAAGTAGCTAAAAGTCTTAACACTAACCTCCACACTCACCTACTGTACCAACTGGAGAAGTAGCTAAAAGTCTTAACACTAACCTCTACTCTCATCTACTGTACCAACTAGAGAAGTAGCTAAAAGTCTTAACACTAACCTCCACACTCATCTA
Source organism: Oncorhynchus nerka (assembly GCF_034236695.1). Lineage (NCBI taxonomy): Eukaryota > Metazoa > Chordata > Actinopteri > Salmoniformes > Salmonidae > Oncorhynchus > Oncorhynchus nerka. The sequence goes on along the minus strand of NC_088422.1, from coordinate 22,495,630 downwards.
CTGTACACTAAAGCTGATCCACTACAAGGCTACTACATAAGAAACCCACTATTCCATAAATGACTTAGCCAAAACATGTTTTCTTCTAATAGTAGTCCTACATTATTTAATGCAAAACATAGCAAAACATTTTGCAACGGAATACAAAAACAAAACGTTTCTTATTGGACAAGTTCTCATAGTCCCTGCCTGTTTTAGTCGGTTTTATTCCATTTGGTGCCTATTGAATACAAGCCTGATGACCTGTAGCCTCATTTGTGAAGTGGGTGGCAGGTAGCCTAGCGGTTAAGAGCGTTGGGCCAGTAACCGAACGGTCGCTTGTTCAAATATCTGAGCTGACAAGGTGAAAAATAAAATCTGTTTGTGCTCTTGAGCAAGGTACTTAACCCTAATTGCCCCTGTAAGTCGCTCTGGATAATACCGTGTGCAAAATGACTAAAATGTATAAATGAAGTAAGCAAGACAGTAAGCAAGACGGAATCATATTTTCTCCATTCAGCTGTGGTCTCATTTCTTACCACTGTTGCCCTGAACTATTTACTACAGCCACAAAGTAAAAAAAGGGCTATATTGTAAAAATGTACTTTTTGGTCTTAATTTAAGGTTAGGCATAAAGTTAGCAGTATGGTTAAGGTTAGGTTTAAAATATCATCTGTGTCTGGGGTAACTAACGATGACCCTAATCTAGACTGATCATCTTGTCTGTTGATGAATAAAGGGAATTTGTGTGTTATTCCCAGGGACTTGGTAATGAGTCCAGAACCTACTTAATGTTCCATTTTTTAGAAAATATGACATTTTGAACTCTGTGAATAGCATTTATGTACAAAGTAACAGGTATATATTAGGGCTAGTGAGATGTTAGGAATGTTGTCCTTTAAAAAATGTATTTGTCTCCAAGTTTATATTTGCAAGAGAAAACGTTCTATGATGAACACAGTTTGGTGTTAAGCAGTGTGTGTGTGTGTGTGTGTGTGTGTGTCTGAGAATTGGTAGGAACAGTGTTTGGTGTTAAGCAGCGTGTGTATGTATGTGTGTGTGTGAGCGAGAATTGGTAGGAACAGAGTTTGGTGTCTGGCAGCAGGAGGGGATTATGTAAGGATTAGTGTGTCTGTATGTCTGGTGTTTTTTTCATGGAAATTGAAATGGAAGACGCGGCGTCACACTAGTGTGTGTGTTTGTTTGGGTGTTGGGAAAACATGGTCTGTTTACATGTGAATGTGTGTGCCATTGTTTTTCCTGTATGTGTTCGTGTGTGTTTAAGAGAGAGAGTGTGTTAGGGGTGGCACAGTAATTGGATGATCCCAGGCAGACAGTAGACAGGAGAGTAAGACAGTTCGCTTGAGGGGTTCACCAGTATTGTCATCATCACCACTGTCACCCTCTCCATAGCAATCATTTTCATCATCGCCATTATCGTTAACATCCTCATCCTCATGATGTTTTCAATATTAACATAATAATCATATCTAATATAATCAGCATTTACAAATAACCGGCTTAGTTGTCCGCTCTTTATTTCAGAATAAAAAGGTCAGACTGTTTGTGTGCAACTGTCGGGTGAAACTCAACAATCTGTGTGAATGTGAGACTGTTTGTGTGTGAGATTTCAGAGTGAAAGGTCTGCCTTAAACCTCCCCCAACACACAAACACACTCATCTCAGACCCCTCTCCCACTCACTCTTAATGAACACAGCGAGTTTGCTCTGTGTAGAACCGCACAACCAATGAGAGGGAGCCGTTTGGATGACCCCTGTGTCATTTGAGGTCACGGACATGGGACTTGCTGTCTGGGCAGAATCCCAGAGAGAGAGTCGGGGGCAAAAGGGATAGAAGGAGAATGAACCTGTGTATTGTAGTCCGGGGAACACTGATGGAGGGATGGGCTAGTATTGGTAGATGGGAAAGTGATAGCGCTGCTCTTATTGGGTTTAGTACCCACTGATCTAGGATCATATTAATCTACCCTACAATAATAACCTTAACCACTAATCAAACAGAGAAAAACTGACCCTGTATCAGTCAGTGGTTAACTTGGGGCCAACGTCTACAGATGTAAGATCTTAATTTGATCACCCTGTTGTTGCAGGTAATTTCCACTTTAAAATGTCAGACTTGATTTGCACTAACAAAAAAATGTATCAACCCCTACAAAAATGTCCATTAATTATAATCCACACAATAATTTAAATGTCCTGTTGTTGCAGGATTATTTTCCTGCTATGGGAAACCGCCAACCTCTGCCATGCACAGCCATACTGGATAGACTGTGAGACATGGGAGAGAGGATGGCAGAGCATGGGTGAGAGAGAGGGGGGCCTGGGAAGTGGGGGGAGAGAGCGGTGTGGGGGGGATGTGGGTTAATTTTCCAGAGGGAGAAAGGAGGACGGCAGGGAGGCTGAAGGGGGGATGAATTAATGAAGAACCACCACATGGTGCCCAGAGGGAGACAGAGAGCGATGGATAACGGCAAAGAGGCCTAAAGAGAGAGGACAGTATTGGGACGATATAACAGGACTTTTTCAATACTGGAGCCAAACCAACAAGTGACCCTGTTTGGTTGTCCATAACTCTGCTCCCCTAGATTGCATAGTCAGTGTTTGTTTACTTTGTCAACAGCATAGATATCAATCATTGGTCAATACACTGGTAACGTGTAGTTAGGGCTGGGTGATATATCATATTTCAAGGTATACCGGTATGGATTTTTATAAAATCGTCTATAACAATATGTTGATACAGTGCTAAATAAATGAAAAGTCAGATTTGTCCTAGTTTGGTTGAGTAATAAGCAATCAGGAAGGAGAAAGACCATTAAACCAATTAGAATTAATCTGTTGCCATCCTAGGGTTATGCACTACTCATAAAACATATTTATAGCTTGTATTATTCAGAAACATAGAATACCGGCAAACACTGCCATGCAGTCAAAAGAATGAGAAATATATTGTGATATGTTATTTTGGCCATATCGCCCAGTCCTACATGGAATGTTAGGACCCCTGATTGGTGGAATGGTGTAGATCTCCTGGTGCTATGGAGCTCTGTAGTGCAACAGCTTTCTGTAGGAAGGTTAGCAAGGACAGTTATAGTTCATGTGGTTATGGGAGTAAAACATAGTTGGTAACGTAAGAGCATTTTTGCAAAGTGACCCATCTGGGTAGGGTGGGTGGGGTTCAAGTTTTTTTCCCATGCTTCAGCCTATTTCCTTAGGGGTTCAACAAACTCTGTGACACCCTGCAAAGTGCACACCTGTAGGGATTGCTGTTAGTGTGTGTGTGTGTCAATGGAAGGTGTACGTAGAACTGTAGCTTACTGATTTACTGGGCCTCTCTCTCTGTCTTGTTCCCAGGGTGTGTTTTGTGTCTTGTTTTCTCCTAAGTGTCCTCGTGATCCCATCTGATCCTGGCCTCTAGTGTCTGAGCTTCATGTGATCACTCTGTTACCCGACCGACCATTCTGTGTCCTAATTGACTCTCATGCTGATCCCTCATCCTGTTCTCTCTCTCTCTCACTATTTCTTTCTTTCTTTCTTTCTTTCTTTCTTTCTTTCTTTCTTTCTTTCTTTCTTTCTTACTCGTGCACAAACACCTATTGTTTCCCATTAGCAACCTGTCAGCCCTACTCTCCCCATCACCCCTCCTGTACCAAATTCCTCATTCTCCTCAGTCTCATTCTCCTCAGTCTCATTCTCCTCAGTCTCATTCTCTTCGGTCTCATTCTCCTCAGTCTCATTCTCCTCAGTCTCATTCTCCTCAGTCTCATTCTCCTCAGTCTCATTCTCCTCAGTCTCATTCTCCTCAGTCTCATTCCCTCAGTCTCATTCTCCTCAGTCTCATTCTCTTCAGTCTCATTCTTCCACATTTTGCCCCTTTTTCTGCATCCCTCCTCTATAAACCCAGTTTCTCTCCATAAATCATTCTCACTATCTATCTCCCTTACCCCACTCTCTCTGTATGTTCATGTTTCTCCCTTACCATTCTCTCTCTCTGTCTGTTTATGTTTCTCCCTTACCCCTCTCTCTCTGTCTGTTCATGTTTCTCCCTTACCCCTCTCTCTCTCTGTCTGTTCATGTTTCTCCCTTACCCCTCTCTCTCTGTCTGTTCATGTTTCTCCCTTACCCCTCTCTCTCTGTCTGTTCATGTTTCTCCCTTACCCCTCTCTCTCTCTCTGTTCATGTTTCTCCCTTACCCCTCTCTCTCTCTGTCTGTTCATGTTTCTACCTTACCCCTCTCTCTCTCTGTCTGTTCATGTTTCTCCCTTACCCCTCTCTCTGTCTGTCTGTTCATGTTTCTCCCTTACCCCTCTCTCTCTGTCTGTTCATGTTTCTCCCTTACCCCTCTCTCTCTGTCTGTTCATGTTTCTCCCTTACCCCTCTCTCTCTGTCTGTTCATGTTTCTCCCTTACCCCTCTCTCTCTCTGTCTGTTCATGTTTCTCCCTTACCCCTCTCTCTCTCTGTCTGTTCATGTTTCTCCCTTACCCCTCTCTCTCTCTGTCTGTTCATGTTTCTCCCTTACCCCTCTCTCTCTCTGTCTGTTCATGTTTCTACCTTACCCCTCTCTCTGTCTGTTCATGTTTCCACCTTACCCCTCTCTCTCTCTCTCTCTCTGTTCATGTTTCTCCCTTACCCCTCTCTCTCTGTCTGTTCATGTTTCTTCCTTACCCCTCTCTCTCTGTCTGTTCATGTTTCTCCCTTACCCCTCTCTCTCTGTCTGTTCATGTTTCTCCCTTACCCCTCTCTCTCTGTCTGTTCATGTTTCTCCCTTACCCCTCTCTCTCTGTCTGTTCATGTTTCTCCCTTACCCCTCTCTCTCTCTGTCTGTTCATGTTTCTCCCGTACCCCTCTCTCTCTCTGTCTGTTCATGTTTCTCCCTTACCCCTCTCTCTCTCTGTCTGTTCATGTTTCTCCCTTACCCCTCTCTCTCTCTGTCTGTTCATGTTTCTCCCTTACCCCTCTCTCTCTCTGTCTGTTCATGTTTCTCCCTTACCCCTCTCTCTCTCTGTCTGTTCATGTTTCTCCCTTACCCCTCTCTCTGCCTGTTCATGTTTCTCCCTTACCCCTCTCTCTCTCTGTTCATGTTTCTCCCTTACCCCTCTCTCTGTCTGTCTGTTCATGTTTCTCCCTTACCCCTCTCTCTCTGTCTGTTCATGTTTCTCCCTTACCCCTCTCTCTCTGTCTGTTCATGTTTCTCCCTTACCCCTCTCTCTCTCTCTCTGTTCATGTTTCTCCCTTACCCCTCTCTCTCTGTCTGTTCATGTTTCTCCCTTACCCCTCTCTCTCTCTGTCTGTTCATGTTTCTCCCTTACACCTCTCTCTCTCTGTCTGTTCATGTTTCTCCCTTACCCCTCTCTCTCTGTCTGTTCATGTTTCTCCCTTACCCCTCTCTCTCTCTCTGTTCATGTTTCTCCCTTACCCCTCTCTCTCTGTCTGTTCATGTTTCTCCCTTACCCCTCTCTCTCTCTCTGTTCATGTTTCTCCCTTACCCCTCTCTCTCTCTCTGTCTGTTCATGTTTCTACCTTACCCCTCTCTCTCTCTGTCTGTTCATGTTTCTCCCTTACCCCTCTCTCTGTCTGTCTGTTCATGTTTCTCCCTTACCCCTCTCTCTCTGTCTGTTCATGTTTCTCCCTTACCCCTCTCTCTCTGTCTGTTCATGTTTCTCCCTTACCCCTCTCTCTCTCTCTGTCTGTTCATGTTTCTCCCTTACCCCTCTCTCTCTCTGTCTGTTCATGTTTCTACCTTACCCCTCTCTCTCTCTGTCTGTTCATGTTTCCACCTTACCCCTCTCTCTCTCTCTCTCTGTTCATATTTCTCCCTTACCCCTCTCTCTCTGTCATTCTCCCTCTATCTGTCTCTCTGTCATTCTCCCTCTATCTGTCTCTCTGTCATTCTCTCTCTCTACCTGTCTCTCTGTCATTCTCTCTCTCTCTGTCTCTCTGTCATTCTCTCTCTCTATCTGTCTCTCTGTCATTCTCTCTCTCTATCTGTCTCTCTGTCATTCTCTCTATCTGTCTCTGTCATTCTCTCTCTATCTGTCTCTGTCATTCTCCCTCTATCTGTCTCTCTGTTATTCTCTCTCTCTCTCTCTCTCTCTCTCTCTCTCTCTCTCTCTCTCTCATCATCTCTCTCTCTCTCTCTCTCTCTCTCTCTCTCTCTCTCTCTCTCTCTGTCATTCTCTCTCTCTCTCTCTCATTCTCTCTCTCTCTCTCTCTCTCTCTGTCATTCTCTCTCTCTCTCTCTCTGTCATTCTCTCTTTCTCTCTCTCTGTCATTCTCTCTCTCTCTCTCTCTCTCTCTCTCTCTCTCTCTCTCTCTCTCTCTCTCTCTCTCTGTCATTCTCTCTCTATCTGTCTCTCTGTCATTCTCTCTCTCTATCTGTCTCTCTGTCTTTATCCCCCTCTGTCTCTCTCCCACTCTCTGTCTCTCTATCTTTCTCCCGTACTCCCCTCTCTACTAGTTTCTTCTTTGTGGATGCCTAATGAAATCCCCACTGAAATGGACAATTGTTGCTTTGCGAATATTTATAGAATTGAATAATCAGCCCTGTTGTGTTTGTCTGCACTCCCCTTTTAAAGAAATAATGAGTTTGAAGCAGTGGGAGCACTGAATGCTGTAGAGACACAGAACCACTGGTAAAGAATCAAGCATAGGAGGTTGGTGGCACCTTAATTGGAGAGGACAGGGCTCGTGGTAATGGCTGGAGTGGAATGAGTGGATTGGTATCAAATATATGAAACACATGGTTTCCATGTGCAACAACAGCCTGCGGTTTATTAGACATCATAAAGGCTTTAAAAGAACAATCTGTTGTTCAAACAACCACAAAGGTATTACCCCATCCAGTGTTTTGGTAAATATCTCAGGGATTGGAGGAATGTAACCACTCTCAAATTCATAGACAGAGCTAGGAATGACCATCCCATGAGTGACTAACTGTCCCTCCCTACCTTCAGGCTATGCTCAAACCCTACACCCCAACCCGAGCACCTCTGGTCTCCAGCTCCTGCTCAGCCCAGTCCAAGCTCTTCTCTTTCCTTGCACAACCCGATGGTGGAACTGGCTTCCCCCTAAAGCTAGAACAGCAGAGCCCCCCCCCCCTGCATAAAAATGCATTTTGCGAACTAACACTTTTCTTTCCTTACTAACTCTGACTTTGCTGATAGCTACTTTATTGAGGAAAAATGTACTTAAATGTACTTACTATAACTGTGATATGTGGTTGTGGTTGTCCCACCTAGCTATCTTAAGATGAATGCACTAACTGTAAGTCACTCTGGATAAGAGCATTTGCTAAATGACTAAAATGTAAAAATTAAATATGACATCAAAATTATAGTTAGAAGCATATTTTTTGGCTATTTTGATGCAGTGTTTGTTTACAATAAGACCTACACTGTTTACAAACAAATGAGTAAAACAAATGTATATTTGGGGTTTTGATGGAGTAAAAGAATTTAACTAAGCTCATGAGGCATTTGAACTACACTGAGTGTACAAAACATTAGGAACAACTGCTCTTTCTATGACAGACTGACCAGGTGAATCCACGTGAAAGCTATGATCCCTTATTGATGTCACCTGTTAAATCCACTTCAAATCAGTGTATATGAAGGGGAGGAGACAGGTTAAAAAATGCTTTTTAAGCATTGAGACATGGATTGTGTATATGTGCCATTCAGAGGTTGAATAGGCAAAAACAAAGATTTAAGTGCCTTTGAACAGGGAATGGAAATAGGTGCCAGGCGCCCCGGTTTGAGGGCTTTTCACGCTCAACAGTTTCCCATGTGTATCAAGAATGGTCCACCACCCAAAGGACATTCAGCCAACTTGACACAATTGTGGGAAGCATTGTAGTCAACATGGGCCAGCATCCCTGTGAAACGCTTTCGACTCCTTGTAGAGTCCATTCCCTGACGGACTGAGGCTGTTCTGAGGGCAAAATAGGTTTGTGTTCCTCATGTTTTGTACGCTCAGTATATATTCTTCAAGAATCAATGGGTGTATATCAATCATTTCAAAGTAAAAAAAAATGGATGTAGCAATGGCAGATTGTCCATTTAAGTAATGTCTTGCCTCAAACTATCTACCCTGTTGGATGATAAAAAGTTCCCCAGGTTTCAACCGGTGATGGTGGGAAGTAGTGAGCAATACAGTAGCTGATAGCTGTTTATGTTAGTGCTGCCTTGGAATATAGAATATAGACGCTGAATGAATATGCCATCACAGCAGCCTCTGTTTATCCCTCTCATTCTCCTGCCATACATTTAGCTTGGCTGTCACATAGCGCTGGCATAACGTGTGCGTTGTCGTAGCGTTCCCGTGTGCGTTGTCGTAGCGTTCCCGTGTGCCAGGAGGTTTTGAGCGTCTTCTCTAAGATCTCCGTTTGATATCCTTCTCCATTTCATGTGAAAGATTCTCTCTCTATTGTTGTTTTTCTTCTGGCCAAGTGTGTGGTGTGTGAGTGTGTCGTCTCTTTGACAGCAGTCTCTGAGCTGTCACTCAGCACTCCGTCTCCCTGTCTTTGTGAAGTCACTCTCCATTAATAATGGCGGCAGCGCTGAATATTTTACAGCGTCGTTCGGGCAGGAAATTGTCCCTTCTTCGAAACCACACAGCGACAGAGGCACTATTGTCTCACTGACAAACTTTTATTTCACCAGAAAGCTCTGTGACTGAGGCTTGTGTTATCTGAGGAAGTTTTACATTAGGCCCTTTTGAAAAATGACGCAGGATATTCATCGTTTTATTATTGATACTATCTAGGAATAGTGTATGTTGTTAGATTAAGAAAGCACCAATATAACATTGTCCAGTCTATTAAAGGTAACTGCTTTGTGCACTGTCACAGTGTTTAAGAAAGTTGGAGTTGTCATACACAGACAGGACATCCACTATTGTTTTCTTCTTCCTCTTTTCCTTTAACTAGCTCTGTCACAGGAAGGTGGATTGTGGGTGTTTTTTGAGTATGTTTATTCCCAACAATGGCTAATCCATCGTAGTTGACTCTTGGCTATGTTGTAGATAAAATGACTAAAACTACAGATGAACAGATTTGTGTTTAGAGTCTAACTCTCTCTTGTCTAACCTGAACTCCAACTGGTTTGTCCTATCTCTCTGTCTCTATCCACAGGTGAGCAGGGTGCGGTGACCATGTTCCCTCTCTTCCTTTTGGACCATCACATGACAGCCCGGGAGCTGGGGTTCTGGAACGGCATGATCGCCATGTGCTTCTCAATCTGTGGCTCCTCCCTCGGTGGCCTGCTGCTCTCCCAGTTCAGGTAGCGTTCAGAGGCAGCACTCTCCCGTTAGCGTTCAGAGGCAGCACTCTCCCGTTAGCGTTCAGAGGCAGCACTCTCCCGTTAGCGTTCAGAGGCAGCCCTCTCCCGTTAGCGTTCAGAGGCAGCCCTCTCCCGTTAGCGTTCAGAGGCAGCCCTCTCCCGTTAGCGTTCAGAGGCAGCCCTCTCCCGTTAGCGTTCAGAGGCAGCCCTCTCCCGTTAGCGTTCAGAGGCAGCCCTCTCCCGTTAGCGTTCAGAGGCAGCCCTCTCCCGTTAGCGTTCAGAGGCAGCCCTCTCCCGTTAGCGTTCAGAGGCAGCCCTCTCCCGTTAGCGTTCAGAGGCAGCCCTCTCCCGTTAGCGTTCAGAGGCAGCCCTCTCCCAGAGTTCCCGTTAGCGTTCAGAGGCAGCCCTCTCCCGTTAGCGTTCAGAGGCAGCCCTCTCCCGTTAGCGTTCAGAGGCAGCCCTCTCCCGTTAGCGTTCAGAGGCAGCCCTCTCCCGTTAGCGTTCAGAGGCAGCCCTCTCCCGTTAGCGTTGAGAGGCAGCCCTCTCCCGTTAGCGTTGAGAGGCAGCCCTCTCCCGTTAGCGTTGAGAGGCAGCCCTCTCCCGTTAGCGTTGAGAGGCAGCCCTCTCCCGTTGAAGCGCGTTGAGAGGCAGCCCCTCCCGTTAGCGTTGAGAGGCAGCCCCCTCCCCGTTAGCGTTGAGAGGCAGCCCCCTCCCGTTAGCGTTGAGAGGCAGCCCCCTCCCGTTAGCGTTGAGAGGCAGCCCCCTCCCGTTAGCGTTGAGAGGCAGCCCCCTCCCGTTAGCGTTGAGAGGCAGCACCCTCCCGTTAGCGTTGAGAGGCAGCACCCTCCCGTTAGCGTTGAGAGGCAGCACTGTGCCCATTTTAGCGTCCCTTTCTGTGGCAAAGATATCACGTCACCCCATCACCTCCCCTCATCGGGGTGTGTGTGTGTGTGTGTGTGTGTGTGTGTGTGTGTGTGTGTGTGTGTGTGTCTATAGCCCTCTGTGTGTTGTAGGAGAACAGCACGGGGAAATGCTTTGTAGCCTCCAGTGATGCAAGGAGACAGGCCCCAGCAGCAACACTAGGTCTTCTGTGTTCTACAGCTGATAATTCAAAGCATTCACCAATAATCAACTATTTCTATTGACCTAACATGAAGTGAACTAAATGTGTTATTTTTGAGAGAGATCACAGATCAGACTTTAGCCTAAAAGTCATTATAATCTGGAGCAGCACCATTTGCTCATGAAAAATGTCACTCCTATAGACTCTCCTTGACGTCATCTTATTTTCTAAGAATAATATTGAAGTTCCTAGCAAACGGTAGTAGAACATACGTTTGGAAAGGCAGCAGCTGCACAACAAAGCAGGGATGCCTCAGCTCTAGAGATTACAGTTCTCCTTTCAATTGCTAGTTAACCTTACATTTTCGCCAACTGCCATTACAGCACATACACTACCCTAACTCAACCTCCAATGCATAAAACAATACATGTGATGTAATGCAATCTATAAATAACAACAATACGTATGTATTTTCCCACACTGGGCATTGGCATGAGACATACATTATATATACAAAAGTATGTGGACACCCCTTCAAATTATTGGATTTGGCTATTTCAGCCACACCTGTTGCTGACAGGTGTATAAAATTGAGCACACAGCCATTCAATCTCAATAGACAATCATTGACAGTAGATTGGCCTTACTGAAGACTTTCAACGTTGCACCTTCATAGGATGCTTCCTTTCCAACAAGTCAGTTCATCAAATTTCTGCCCTGCTAGAGCTGTCAGGTCAACTATAAGTGCTGTTATTGTGAAGTGGAAACATCTAGGAGCAACAACGGCTCAGCCGCGAAGTGGTAGGCCACACAAGCTCATAGAATGGGACCGCCGAGTGCTGAAGCGTGTGACGCATACAAATCATCTGTCCCCGGTTGCAACGCTCACTACCGAGTTTCAAAATGACTCTGGAAGCAACGTCAGCACAAGAACTGTTAGGTGGGAGCTTCAGGAAATGGGTTTCCATGGCCTATCAGCCACACACGAGCCGAAGATCACCACACACAATGCCAAGCGTCGGCTGTAGTGGTGTAAAGCTTGCATTCATTGGACTCTGGAGCAGTTGAAAAGCGTTCTCTGGAGTGATGAATCACTCTTCACCATCTGGCATTCCGAAGGACGAGTCTGGGTTTGCCGGATGCCAGGAGAACGCTACCTGCACCAATGCATAATGCCAGCTGTAAAGCTTGGTGGAGGAGGCATAATGGTCTGGGGCCGTTTTTCATGGTTCATGCTAGGCCCCTTAGTTCCAGTGAAGGCAAATCTTAACGCTACAGCATACAATGACATTCTAGACGATTCTGTCCTTCCAATTTTGTGGCAACAGTTTGGGGAAGGCCCTTTCTTGTTTCAGCATGACAATGCCCTCGTGCACAAAGCAAAATGGTTTGTCAAGATCGGTGTTGAAGAATTTGACTGGCCTGCACAGAGCGCTGATCTCAACCCCATCAAACACCTTTGGGATGAATTGGAATGCCGACTGCGAGCCAGGCCTAATCGCCCAACATCAGTGCCCGACCTCACTAATTATCTTGTGGCTGAATAGAAACAAGTTCCCACAGCAATGTTCTAACATCTAGTGGAAAGCCTTCCCAGAAGAGTAGCGGCTGTTATAGCAGCAAAGGGGGACCAACTCCATATTAATGGTCATGATTTTGGAATGAGATGTTCCAAGTGCCGGTGTTCACATACTTTTGGTAATGTAGTGTACATCACATTATTCATTGCTAGCGCTCACAATGCTAGATTGGTTAATGATAAGCATTAGCATCGAGCTGAAATAGGCCCTATATGAAGAGAATACCAATGTCTTGTCTTTCTATAAAACGTCTGCAGAAGTCTGTGGTCTGTCCTGTTTTAATTACATCTCCATATGGTCTCTGATGCTGGCTCCCAGGTATTTGTCACACTACCCATAAAGAAATATGACCAAAAACAATGTTGTTTGGAATCTCTTTCACAAAAGCGCTGTCAAATTTTTGGGGTACTTCTACTCTTTCTTCCTGTCTAACTTTTTGAGAAGGCACACCTGTTAATTGAAATGCATTCCAGGTGACTACCTCATGAAGCTGGTTGTGAGAATGCCAAGAGTGTGCAAAGCTGTCATCAAGGCCAGGGGTGGCTATTTGAAGAATCTCAAATATTAAACATATTTAGATTTGTTTAACACCTTTTTTGGTGACTACATGATTCCATATGTGTTAATTCATAGTTTTGATCTTCATTAGAATTGTCACATTTTCACACACAGAGTTGCGTTCACCTGACACTGTACACCCAGTCCAGATTCCCACAGAATGACTCACCACCACTCTCCCCCACCTCCCAACATGCAAGCACACATACACACATTACACAAAGCCAATCCACCAAGCCATCTCAATGCTCTCAAATCAAATTTGAACATTTCTCCTGGGCCCCATCAGAAACGTCTGAGTGGCCAGAGACTGACCGCCTCACACAGATCCCCGAGAGCCTATATGGTATCGCAGACCAGCCCGTGTGAGGTGTCAGTAGCGAGGCAGGTTCTCCTCTCACCCCATCACTACTGCAACTCCTTAGAGAGACAGATTTGAAAGAGACAGATTTGAAAGAGTGTCATTGAGAAGGAGAGAATAAAAAATGAGGGAAACAATGTCTTTAGCATGTGTATGATAGCAGATTGGTTTTCCGTTGGAAAGGGTAAAGAAGGAGAAATGAGAGAGGTGTTGTAGAGCCTGTAGACGTAAAGACTGACAGAATGGACAGATACTATTTGGTATCAGATATAAGTATAGTGGTAATGGTAATGTCCATGTGGTAATGTCCTTGTCAGACGGTATAGATGTCAGATACCAGACAGTGACACGTGTCTGGTTCGTCTGATAGACAGGATCCTTTGGGGACTGATTGGCACAGTGGTAATCCCTGGGAGACACACACACACATACACACGCACACACACACACACATACACAACACAATGCTCTAAGGGGGTGAGAAGTGGGGAGCTCCTTGGGTTATTGATTACCCCATGAGCCATGCCTATCGGGAGACACAGCTCTTAGACTAACAAGGAATCAATTAGCGTCTGGGGACATGTCGTGGGTGTGTGTGTGCGTGTCACGGTTTCCGTTAGCCGGTAATAGCCGGCTTATGGCCAATAAATATTTTTTAAGCTGATAAATAAAATTTGTACCGGCCAATTGTCTGGGAGAGGGAAAAAAATCCCATAGCAAGATTATGCCTTTTAGCATAATCCATCGATTTCCATTGATGGAAATGCCAGTTGATGTAAATACATTTGACCAGTCATGCTTATTGGTCTATGGGTTCATTTCCATAATTTTGTGGAATTAAATTGGCATGTCTATATTTTTGTTAGTCATTATGTTTCTTATTTATCACACATGCACAGCATACAGAGCCTAGCGTACAGAGCCTAGCGTACGGAGCCTAGCGTACGGAGCTTAGCGTACGGAGCCTAGCGTACGGAGCCTAGCATACAGAGCCTAGTTTAAGCTGAACATATTTGACAGCACGAGACCTGCTGCTTCAGCTCCTGGTGCTGCTGGAGGGAAATGTGCTTTTATAAGCCCAATCATTGTGCAACAATTCTAACTCAAATCTTGTGTTAAAAACAATTTTGATAGCATGATAAAAAAGAGCTACTATTTTTATTTCTCAACTGGTATTGGAAGTGCACTTCCCATTCGCCATTCTAAGTGCCTATAATGGCAGGTAGGCTTCAGTGCTACCTGCTACCTTGAACCGTTTAGAAATTACAGCACTTTTTGTACATAGTCCCTTCATTTTAGGGGACAACAAGTATTGGGACAAATTCACTTATGTGTATTAAAGTAGTCCCATATTCCTAGCACGCAATGATTACATTATTTACCATTCATTTTTAAACGGTTCACCTGATATGGATGAAAATACACTCAAATTAAGCTGACAGTCTACACTTTAACTTCATAGACATTGTATCATTTCAAATTCAAAGTGCTGGAGTACAGTGCCTAAACAACTAACAAATTGGGGTTAGTAGATTGATATAGGCTTGTGGTTTGGTTGTTCATTACTCATCTTGTTGGCTGAGAAAAAGTAAAAGTGGTAGTTATTCTAACATCTTTAAATGGAATTCGGCAAGAAGGACCCACACCGTTTCATCCTCGAGGTTCATGATTTGTTAAGATGAATTACTATAATTTAAATGTGATTTCTGTCATTCTGAATACCGTGGGTGGACGACCTGATCATGTTACGCACCAAATACGTATGGGTCTGGTAAATTTCTCAAATGTCAGGTATCACAGTGCTAGCTGTGCCACGAGAGATCCTGGGTTCGAGTCCAGGCTCTGTCGCTGCCGGCCGCGACCGGGAGACCCATGGGGCGGCGCACAATTGGCCCAGCGTCGTCCGGGTTAGGGGAGGATTTGGCCGGGAGGGATGTTCTTGTCCCTTCGCGCACTAGTGACTCCTGTGGCGGGCCGGGCGCAATGCACGCTGACACGGTCGCCAGGTGTACAGTGTTTCCTCCAACACATTGGTCCGGTTGGCTTCCGGGTTAAGCGGGCATTGTGTCAAGGAGCATTGTGGCTTGGCTGGGTTGTGTTTCGGAGGATGCACGGCTCTCGACCTTCGCCTCTCGCGAGTCCGTACGGGAGTGGCAGTGATGGGACAAGACTGTAAAAACCAAATAGTTACCACGAAATTGGGGAGAAAAATTCTCAAATGTCCAGTAAATGAAAATGCTGCCAGTCAAATGTCTGGTAGCACATTTTCCTAATGGAAACCCTGGAGTGTGGGTGTGTGTGCTACTGTGGAAGGAAATATGGTGTTTGTTTTTGTTAGCATACACATACTACACAGTATTCTTTGCCTGTGTGTCTCCACAGTATTGGCTCTCTGATGAGGCGTGTGTTTGTGATGCGGACTGTCAGTATGGTGTTCCAGAGCTCCCTCCTGACCGTGCTGGAACCTTCCCCGCTCATGAAAGGTGAGAGAAGACCAGACCGCACTCTGTCCACAACTTGACTAGGCAGCATTGACCATGTTTACATGCGTATTCCGGATAGTATTCCGGATAGTAGCTCATATCCCGCTTAAGGTCTTGTTCTGGATAAGCCACTGTATCCCGCTTAAGGTCTTGTTCAGGATAAGCTGTTTACATGCACCTTTGATATCCCGCTCACGAATATCCCGGTTTCTATGAATAAATTTCTCATTTTAAGTTCATATGGGTGAAATTGAATAGTAATTGAAATCTGGACACTGGCTGTAGGCCTGTAACCTCTCACATGTAGAGTAATAAAATATTAACTCTGCAGAATTATGCATTTCTTGCAGTAAAATTAGACAACAAATGTTAATTTTGTGTCTAGAACAGGAGTGGAAAAGTCTGATTTCTTTCTTTCAGCATCATTTGAGAAAATATGAATGTGCGTGTAATGTTTTGTCTTTGACACTGTTATGCAAGCAGACAGTATTTCAACCACATAAAATATGCAGCCAAGACAAACTGAATTCTTATCAGAAACTTGTTTAGTCATTTTCTTAGCTTCCTTTCCTTAAAACCGGTCAAACTGATGACATTTGGACATTCTGCACCGGACCAATCTTTCCACTGTGTTGGAGTTATTGGGTTTTCTCCCCGGTTCCTAAACCAAACAACTTTACTGGTGTTAACTAGATTCATGCATTCATTCTATTGATATAAGTGATTATTCTGGTGAGCACTACTTTATTTAGTGTTCTGGGGCAACAAGTTATGACAGAAGCAAAGCTGCATGTAGGCTACGGTTTACAAACGGCATCAAGCTGCATCAAACTACGGTTTACAAACAAATGGCCTACCAAATGTCGGACATTTTAAGCAGAAGCTTGATTTAAAATATAGTAAATGAATTATATTAGGCACAATTATTATGGAATTATTAATGGTGGATGGAACTGCGCAGGTAGCCCACATTGTTCAGTGATTTGTTTGATAATCAGATAAAAAGATCATCACACAACACCATAGAATGCACAACACCATAGAATGCACAACACCCATGATTTGCACAACGGAGCCTGAAAAACAACAGTAAATGGCATAAGATGTTTACATACCACAGTATCTCATCAGCATATCCCAGGCATCTTATCTGGGTTTCTGATGACCATGATACAAGCTTTTTGCGGTTATTGTATATGGGATAATATCATCTGATCACTAACTATGGACATACACCATTGACTCTAACCAGCCTGTCCTTTTCCACTGATCTAGACCTGTACACGTCTCTAGTCCCCCATAAGCCACATCTGTTTGTCTACCCGTAGCTCGATATCATTCTTTCACCTTGCACAAAGTGGGAGCAGGAGGCAGGTGAATGTGTGACTCTGATGAATGAAGGCAGGCACCTCCATGTGACCTCACTGACTCACACAGGTAGTCAAGACTATTATGAACAAACCCACTGGGCTCGCAGATCCATCCGCTTTGCTACACATGATGGACTTTACTGGATACCCATCGTATGCATCTACAACGGCCACACTCTGACCCCATGACCCCATAGCGAAACAAATAACACGTTGTGTCTTATGTTACCCATCTACATTCAGGCCTATACATAAATAAATAAATATATGTGTTACCCATCCACATTCAGGCCTATACATAAATAAATAAATATATGTGAAATAAATAAATATATGTGTAACCCATCCACATTCAGGCCTATACATAAATAAATAAATATATGTGTTACCCATCCACATTCAGGCCTATACATAAATAAATAAATATATGTGTAACCCATCCACATTCAGGCCTATACATACATAAATAAATATATGTGTTACCCATCCACATTCAGGCCTATACATAAATAAATAAATAAATATATGTGTTACCCATCCACATTCAGGCCTATACATAAATAAATAAATATATGTGTAACCCATTCCACATTCACATTCAGGCCTATACATAAATAAATAAATAAATATGTGTAACCCATCCACATTCAGGCCTATACCCATCCACATTCAGGCCTATACATAAATAAATAAATATATGTGTAACCCATCCACATTCAGGCCTATACATAAATAAATAAATATATGTGTAACCCATCCACATTCAGGCCTATACATAAATAAATAAATATATGTGTAACCTATCCACATTCAGGCCTATACATAAATAAATAAATATATGTGTAACCCATCCACATTCAGGCCTATACATAAATAAATAAATATATGTGTAACCCATCCACATTCAGGCCTATACATAAATAAATAAATAAATATATGTGTAACCTATCCACATTCAGGCCTATACATAAATAAATAAATATATGTGTAACCTATCCACATTCAGGCCTATACATAAATAAATAAATATATGTGTAACCCATCCACATTCAGGCCTATACATAAATAAATAAATATATGTGTAACCTATCCACATTCAGGCCTATACATAAATAAATAAATATATGTGTAACCTATCCACATTCAGGCCTATACATACATAAATAAATATAAACCTATCCACATTCAGGCCTAAATAAATAAATAAATATATGTGTAACCCATCCACATTCAGGCCTATACATAAATAAATAAATAAATATATGTGTAACCTATCCACATTCAGGCCTATACATAAATAAATAAATATATGTGTAACCCATCCACATTCAGGCCTATACATAAATAAATAAATATATGTGTAACCCATCCACATTTAGGCCTATACATAAATAAATAAATAAATATATGTGTAACCCATCCACATTCAGGCCTATACATAAATAAATAAATATATGTGTAACCCATCCACATTTAGGCCTATACATAAATAAATAAATAAATAAATCCACATTCAGGCCTATAAATAAATATATGTGTAACCCATCCACATTCAGGCCTATACATAAATAAATAAATAAATATGTGTAACCCATCCACATTCAGGCCTATACATAAATAAATAAATAAATAAATATATGTGTAACCCATCCACATTCAGGCCTATACATAAATAAATAAATATATGTGTAACCCATCCACATTTAGGCCTATACATAAATAAATAAATAAATATATGTGTAACCCATCCACATTCAGGCCTATACATAAATAAATAAATATATGTGTAACCCATCCACATTTAGGCCTATACATAAATAAATAAATATATGTGTAACCCATCCACATTCAGGCCTATAAATAAATATATGTGTAACCCATCCACATTCAGGCCTATACATAAATAAATAAATAAATATGTGTAACCCATCCACATTCAGGCCTATACATAAATAAATAAATAAATAAATAAATATATGTGTAACCCATCCACATTCAGGCCTATACATAAATAAATAAATATATGTGTAACCCATCCACATTCAGGCCTATACATAAATAAATAAATATATGTGTTACCCATCCACATTCAGGCCTATACATAAATAAATAAATATATGTGTAACCCATCCACATTCAGGCCTATACATAAATAAATAAATATATGTGTAACCCATCCACATTCAGGCCTATACATAAATAAATAAATATATGTGTAACCCATCCACATTTAGGCCTATACATAAATAAATAAATATATGTGTAACCCATCCACATTCAGGCCTATACATAAATAAATAAATATATGTGTAACCCATCCACATTTAGGCCTATACATAAATAAATAAATATATGTGTAACCCATCCACATTCAGGCCTATACATAAATAAATAAATATATGTGTAACCCATCCACATTTAGGCCTATACATAAATAAATAAATATATGTGTAACCCATCCACATTCAGGCCTATAAATAAATATATGTGTAACCCATCCACATTCAGGCCTATACATAAATAAATAAATAAATATGTGTAACCCATCCACATTCAGGCCTATACATAAATAAATAAATAAATAAATAAATAAATAAATATATGTGTTACCCATCCACATTCAGGCCTATACATAAATAAATAAATAAATATATGTGTAACCCATCCACATTCAGGCCTATACATAAATAAATAAATATATGTGTAACCCATCCACATTCAGGCCTATACATAAATAAATAAATATATGTGTAACCCATCCACATTTAGGCCTATACATAAAATAAATAAATATATGTGTAACCCATCCACATTCAGACCTATAAATAAATAAATAAATATATGTGTTACCCATCCACATTCAGGCCTATACATAAATAAATAAATATATGTGTAACCCATCCACATTCAGGCCTATACATAAATAAATAAATAAATAAATAACTAATGTGTAACCCATCCACATTCAGGCCTATACATAAATAAATAAATATATGTGTAACCCATCCACATTCAGGCCTATACATAAATAAATAATGTGTAACCCATCCACATTCAGGCCTATACATAAATAAATAAATATATGTGTAACCCATCCACATTCAGCCCTATACATAAATAAATAAATATATGTGTAACCCATCCACATTTAGGCCTATACAAAAATAAATAAATATATGTGTTACCCATCCACATTCAGGCCTATACATAAATAAATAAATATATGTGTTACCCATCCACATTCAGGCCTATACATAAATAAATAAATATATGTGTTACCCATCCACATTCAGGCCTATACATAAATAAATAAATATATGTGTAACCCATCCACATTCAGCCCTATACATAAATAAATAAATATATGTGTAACCCATCCACATTTAGGCTTATACATAAATAAATAAATATATGTGTAACCCATCCACATTCAGCCCTATACATAAATAAAATATAAGAATTTGTTCTCAACTGACTTGCCTAGTTAAATAAAGGTAAAATAAAAAATAAATAAGTTGTTACAGCTGGAATTCACAATGGATTCAAAAAAAATAATCCTCACCCATCTACACACAATACCCCATAATGACAAAGTGAAAACATGTTTTTAGACATTTTTTCAAAATAATTGAAAATGAAATACATAAATATATTATTTACATAAGTATTCACACCCCTGAGTCAATACATGTTAGAATCACCTTTGGCAGTGATTACAGCTGTGTTTTTCTGGGTAAGACTCTAAAAGCTTTGCATACCTGGATTGTACAATTTTAAATTCTTCAAGCTCTGTCAAGTTGGTTATTGATCATATCTAGACATAGATGTTTAAGCCGTCAAAATTAAAGTCAAAACTTTAACTAGGCCACTCAGCAACATTCAATGTCATCTTGGTAAGCAATTCCAGTGTATATTTGGCCTTGTGTTTTAGGTTATTGTCCTGCTGAAAGGTGAATTTGTCTCCCAGTGTCTGTTAGAAAGCAGACATTTGCCTCTATCATTTTGGCTGTGCTTAGCTCTATTACGTTTATTTTTATCCTAAAAAAAACTCTCTATTCCTTGCCGATGACAATCATACCCATAACATGATGCAACCACCACCATGTTTGAAAATATGAAGAGTGGTACTCAGTGATGTGTTGTGTTGGATTTGTTCCAAACATAGCGCTTTGTATTCAGGACTTAAAGTTCATTACTTTAACAACAAAAAAATGCAAATTTACTTTATTGCCTTATTGCAAACAGGATGCATGTTTTGAAATATTTGTATTCCTTCTGTCATTTAGGTTAGTATTGTGGAGTAACTACAATGTTGTTGATCCATCCTCAGTGTTCTCCTATCATAGCCATTAATCTCTGTAACTGTTTTAAAGGAATTGTGAAAAACAGAGTTTAAATGTATTTGGCTAAGGTGTATGTTTTCCGACTTCAACTGTATACCCCTTGATTTTGGTGAATGTGACTGAGATAAGTACAAATGTCTAACATCATCAGTACATTGGCGCGGCAGGTAGACTAGTGGTTAGTGCGTTCCACTAGTAACCGAAAGGTTGCAAGATCAAATCCCCGAGCTGACAAGGTAAAAATCTGTCACAGCCATTAAACTCTGTAACTGTTTTAAAGTCACCACTGGCCACATTGTGAAATCCCTGAGCAGTTTCCTTCCTCTCCAGCAACTGAGTTTAGAAGGACGCCTGTATCTTTGTAGTGACTGGGTGTATTGATACACCATCCAAAGTGTAATTAATAACTTCACCATGCTCAAAGCAATATCAAATGTCTGCTTTTTATCTACTAATAGCTGCCCTTCTTTGTGAGGAATTGGAAAACCTCCCTGGTCTATGTGTTTGAAATTCACTGCTCGACTGAGGGACTACAGATAATTGTATGTGTGGGGTACAGAGATGAGGTAGTCAAAAAAAAAAGAAGATGTTAAGCACTATTATTGCATACAGAGGGAATCCATGCAACTTATTGTGACCTGTTAAGCACATTTTTACTCCTGAACGTATTTAGGCTTTCCATAACAAAGGTTGAACACGTATTGACTCAAGACATTTCAGCTTTTCATTTTTTATTCATTTGTAAACATTTCAAAAAACACAATTCCACTTTGACATTATTGAGTATTGTGTGTAAACCAGTGACACAACATCTCAATTTAAGCTATTTTAAACTTGGGCTGTAACACAACAAAATGTGGAAAAGGTCAAGGGGTGTGAATATTTTCTGAAGGCCCTGTATGTGGTGGAAGAAGAGGTGCGTGAAGAGGTCCGTTAACAGCGCTTTGAGCATCTCTCACAAACATCCCATTTTAATCTCGTGACTAAATTGAAGGAAAGCTGAAAGCAGAACAGAAGCTTTCTCAGTGACCTGTTTGAACCTATGTTGAGCTGTTCACTCTGGGAACCTCTGGAAGTGGAGGCCTCCCTCTTTAGAGCAGGAACAATGATGTCAAAGATTAAAAAATGTTTTGCTGTAAAATTCTCAATATTACATGAGTGCCCCATTTTCTCACTCTGATAAGCTGAGTTAGTGTCTCGCTCTCTGAATCCTGTGAAATGGAGAAGTCTTAAAAGTCGACATCTCCGGTGAATAATTCAGCGTCAGTGGGAGCTGTGAGACACTCTGTGTCGCCTGTGTTCTGCTGTCTTCAGAGAGGGAACAACTTGTTTGGGGGAACGCGAGGAGACAGCACCCCCCTCACTTCCACCTTTGTTGTCTCGGTTCAGCGACAGATCAGGCTCCACTGAAATACGCTGTGCCACTGAGCTCTCCTTCTCACACCATCCAGTAGGGACTTTGAGTGAAAAGAAAGAGGCAAATTTAGATAACACCGCTTTAAGACAGGAACGCAGCAGGTAGACTAGGGGTTAGAGCGTTGGGCCAGTAACCGAAATGTCACTAGTTCGAATACCTGAGTCGACAAGGTGAAATATCTGTCGATGCGCCCTTGAGCAAGGCACTTAACCCCTAATTGTTCCAGGGTCGCTGTTGATAATGGCAGACCCTGGCCTTGACCCCACTCTCCAAGGGTCTCAGGGAGAGTGGGATGTGCAAAAAACACATTCCCAATTCACACGTGTGAAATAGGACAAATGTAAGCACCCATAATGTTTCGCAATATTGTGTTGAGACAGTGTCAAGGCTGTTACTGTGTTTGCCCCTCAGGTATGGCCGTGTTGAGTTTGAGCATTCAGCACTTCCTGGGAGGCCTCATCACAACGCTCACTTTCACAACCATGATGCACTGCACACAGAGAGCGGAGGAGAGTGTACAGGTAAGAGTCACCCTCTACACACCTGTCAACCTAGAACATTGTTTCCCATGGCAAAGTCAGGTCCTTTATGTGAGAAACACGTATTAAAGACAGACATCTGAATTTTTTTCAGTGATATTAAATAATCACATACAGTTTAAGTCGGAAGTTTACATACACTTAGGTTGGAATGATTAAAACTAGTTTTTTTTACCACTCCACAAATGTCTTGTTAACAAACTATAGTTTTGGCAAGTCGGTTAGGACATCTACTTTGTGCTTGACACAAGTAATTTTTCCAACAATTGTTTCCAGACAGATTATTTCCCTTATAATTCACTGTATCACAATTCCAGTGGGTCACAAGTTTACATACACTAAGTTGACTGTGCCTTTAAACAGCTTGGAAAATTCCAGAACATGATGTTATGGCTTTAGAAGCTTCTGATAGGTGAATTGACATAATTGGAGGTGTACCTGTGGATGTATTTCAAGGCCTACCTTCAAACTTAGTGCCTCTTTGCTTGACATCATGGGAAAATCAAAAGAAATCAGCCAAGACCCCAGAAAAAAAATTGGAGTCCTCCACAAGTCTGGTCCAAGTGCCTGAAGTTACCACATTGATCTGTACAAACAATAGTACGCAAGTATAAACACCATGGGACCACGCAGCCGTCATACCTGTCATCTGTCTCCTAGAGATTAACGTACTTTGGTGCGAAAAGTTCAAATCAATCCCAGCAGCAAAGGGTTAGCAAAGGACCTTGTGAAGATGCTGGAGGAAACAGGTACAAAAGTATCTATATCCACAGTAAAATGAGTCCTATATCGACATAACCTCAGCAAGGAAGAAGCCACTGCTCCAAAACTGCCATAAAAAAGCCAGACTACGGTTTGCAACTGCACATGGGGACAAAGATCATACTTTCTGAAGAAATGTCCTCTGGTCTGATGAAACAAAAATGAAACTGTTTGGCCATAATGACCATCGTTATGTTTGGAGGAAAAAGGGGGAGGCTTGCAAGCCGAAGAACACTATCCCAAATGTGAAGCACGGGGGTGGCAGCATCATGTTGTGGGGGTGCTTTGCTGCAGGAGGGACTGGTCCACTTCACAAAATAGATGGCATCATGAGGTAGGAAAATTATGTGGATATATTGAAGCAACATCTCAAGACATCAGTCAGGAAGTTAAAGCATGGTCGCAAATGGGTCTTCCAAATGGACAATGACCCCAAGCATACTTCCAAAGTTGTGGCAAAATGGCTTAAGGACAACAAAGTCAAGGTATTGGAGTGGCCATCACAAAGCCCTGACCTCAATCCTATAGAAAATGTGTGGACAGAACTGAAAAAGCCTGTGAGAGCAAGGAGGCCTACAAACATGACTCAGTTTCACCAGCTCAGGAGGAATGGGACAAAATTCACCCAACTTATTGTGGGAAGCTTGTGGAAGGCTACCTGAAACATTTGACCCAAATTAAAGAATTTAAAAGCAATGCTACCAAATACAAATTGAGTGAATGTAAACTTCTGACCCACTGGGAATGTGATGAAATAAATAAAAGCTGAAATAAATCATTCTCTCTACTATTATTCTGACATTTCACATTCTTAAAATAAATTGGTGATCCTAACTGACCTAAAATAGGGACTTTCTACTAGGATTAAATGTCAGAAATGGTGAAAAACAGAGTTTAAATGTATTTGGCTAAGGTGTATATTTTCTTCCGACTTCAACTGTATACCCCTTGATTTTGGTGAATGTGACTGAGATAAGTACAAATGTCTAACATCGTCAGTGCATTGGGGCGGCAGGTAGCCTAGTGGTTAGTGCGTTGCACTAGTAACCGAAAGGTTGCAAGATCAAATCCCCGAGCTGACAAGGTAAATATCTGTCGTTCTGCCCCTGAACAAGGCAGTTAACCAACTGTTCCTAGGCCGTCATTGAAAATAAGAATTTGTTCTTAACTAAAATAAAATTATGTTGAGATGTGTCAGAAATCAAGTGCTATTTGTCATGGGGATGCATTTGCTCAGTTGTTAACATTTTTTGCCTGTGGCCCAATCTTTGAGGCTATGCACACATTTACAGTGTGAGGCTCTCATCCTTTTACCTCCACTGGGAGGAGATGATTTTTATATAAGAAGACAGAATTCTCTGAAACCCGGTGGCCTCTGAAATGGTCTGTTATGTTAGCGAGCAAAACGGAAACTCCTGGAGATTATATCCTACGATGTCAACAGCCAGGACAGGTAGCCCTCCTCACAGCAACAACACCCACCCCTGAGCTGGGACTAACAAGGCCATTTTCTTCTCCTAGCTAACTCTCTCTCCCCTTTTACATATCTATATTTCTCTCTCTCTACCCCTCTCCTTTTACATATCTATATTTCCCTCTCTCTACCCCTCTCCTTTTACATATCTATATTTCCCTCTCTCTACCCTCTTCTTTGACGTAACTTATTTTGTCCTGTTTAAACTGGGCCATCGCTGCCTGGAGGTGTTCTGTTCACAGCCTCTCAATCGTCACTCAATCAATTCTGAAGGGGACGAGTTACCACAGTTCTAACAAAGAGTCGTTGACTAGGAAAACTACAGCAAGGAGGATACAGGGCTGTATCTGGGCAATTAAGGAAGAAAAACCTAATGAAACAAAGCTAATAACCTCTGGGGTTAATTTGAAATGTTCTCATGACAGTGACACATATAGCTACCTTTTTAAGGTCATATCCAGTGACAGAAAGCTGATACTGTGAGTGCTTGTCGATGACCCAGGAGAGAGAAACGGAATCTCTTAAGCAAGTTAGCCCGAATAAAAGCACTTCACTAAACTCGGGTCTACAGGCACTTCAACTGTGTGAACCTGGCTCAAATCAGCACTTTTCTCAATACTGAGACCCAGCAAAGATGCCTGGGTAATGTCTACTTTACAGTTTGCTCGTTTCGTCACCGGTGACATTTGTCCGAGTCAGGTAACTGGCTAAATTACAATTAGCCACACAGGAGCTATGTTACATGGCGTCAAAGGCACAACTAAGGAAGACCTTGTCGCCTTTTCACAGCCCCAAAGTTCTAATGATCTAAGTCATCTGCTCACCATGATCACTCCTCCCCTTATTAAGATCCATCTCACTTTGATCATGTGGAGTTAGGGATAGCCAGAACTGTACTGATAACTATGCATGCCACAGCGGATGTCTTAGTGGTTTCTGCTGAAATAAATCCATTCAGTTAAGAGGTTAGCAGTTTACATTGTTTCATTTGTAGAGTCTTTATGTCATACACCTGAGTGTATGGAACAGGTTTGCCATTGTGTGAACATTTAGGTGTCAGTGGAGGGTGGAGACCCATGGAGATGCGTTGGCTATGTTGCCTTGTTGTGTTTCTGTGGGCCTGAGAGTTGGAGTCTGGGATGTTAGGTAATCTGTGTCGGTGTGGTCTCTAGTTTTTCTCTCTCTGAGCTCGTCTCTACCTAACCCTCTCCTCTTCTCTCTACAGGCCACCCACTACAGTTTCCTGTCCACTCTGGAGGTACTGGGGAAGCTGATGTTCGGTGCTCTGGCAGGGGGCCTGGTGGACTGGGTGGGTTTCCCCACTGCCTTCCTCCTTTTCCTGGTCCTCTCTGCCGGAACAGCCCTCCACATCTGGAAGGCCACAGACACAGGGGCCCTCAGGGAAGAGCCCAAGTGATCAGCTTTTTGTTCTAGCCCTTACTAACACATCAGATCAAGCTACTCAAGGGGTCGATAATCAGTTGACTCGTTGAACAAGCTGTGTGAGTGTAGGGTTGGAACAAAAACCTCCACACCCTATAGGTGCCCAGGACTAGGGATGGTGATCACTGAGATTGAGGAGGAGGAGGAAGTAGTGTGTTGCATGAGTGCGAAGCAAATTCTGTCGTACGTCGGCGTCCTAGAAAAACTCTGTATCTCACTTTTTTTAAACATAAATTGAAAGTTTCACAGAACATTCCACTCCATGTTCTGTGAAAGATTAATGAATCTAGTACTAATATAAGTAATTCAAAAAGCCATGTGAATTCCCATTAATATATGGCAACAACAACATTGTTTCAGATTCCTGAAAAGTAAACTTTTTTATACAAGATTTTTCCAGGACACTGATTAGTAGCTATATTGAGTTGGGGGATTGGATCAGTAGCATAAGGGATAGGGGGGACAATAAATGGGAAAGCTGTTAAGGGGTTGTTGGAGGCCATACAGTACCATCTGAGCCATTTTCATATTTGCCAAGGCTGCAGTAAAATGTAGTCCAGCAGTTATACTTAGTCATTGATTAGCCTGCGATGAAGGTTATATATGTCATATCAGTTTCCTTTTTGAACTTGTTCTGTGGTGACGTTTATGAATGAATCCCTACTACCTCTTATCAACACTGTAAGATACGCAGAAGAGTCTAGTGAGCAGTAGAATACAACATTTGCTAGCTAGTGTGCAATTTTGATTAGCGGTAGCTAGCTTGAACCATTACTCTGCTAGCCTAGGTTAGTTGTTAGCGCAATTAGAGAACCAGGTCAGACTTTATTTATATAGTCCGGATTTTCCATCTGTAGATGCTCTACAGATGGTCATACTATCAACAAACTATCTGTTGATAAGCAACTGCTTGCTATGGTTACTGTTAGGTTTAGGGTTAAGGTTAGGGTACGGTCTAAGCTTAGGGTTATGATTAAGTTTAGGGTTACAGCTAGGGTTAGTAGATAGTTAGTTGAAATGTTACTGATGGTCTATGTCTACAGATGGACTATCCAAATAAAGTATTACCGAGAAGAGTACTGTAGCCTTACATTTTGTATGGTGGTTAGTTTTACAAGATTGGCAAAAAAAACATGAAAAATGATATTTATATGTAATTTTACATAGATGCTGGTTGTTTTACTACCTGCTGATATTGCTTGTTTGAGTTGTTAAATAATGTGTAAAGTTCTTAAGAATAACACACACCTTATCTAATCACAGCAGTTGAAGCTGTGATTAGTCATTTGACTGGTCAAAAGGACTGAAATATTCAACCAATGCCTCACACTGATTGAATACCATCTGTCTTTTGTTTACCGTATCACACATTGTGATGGCTGAATTACAATATAACAGATAGTCACAGGGATGACAATCACAGGGGACAAGTCAAAGGGATGACAGTTCAGAAGTGGCATAGTGACACTAGGCCTAGGCAGTTTCAGATAGAACCAGAGCAGCCATGTTATGAACTGTCATGATCAGCAAGGTCACTTTGACCAATACAGCCAAGTCCACGCTAATGTAAAGCACCTGTTGCAAAGCACACCCCTGCCTCTGACACATGCTGAGAGATTGTCACAAAATAAAGCTGCTACCCAAATGTCATATCCTGTAATAATCCTCTACCTGAACGTACCTGTTTTTAATACTGTCACTTTGGCATCAGTCTAAAAAAGAATCATAGTAAGCACCTGTACATTTGAAAGATAGAAGCATAATTATGTCTTCCTCACACACGTCTATCCTCCTGATAACCACAGCTCTTTGTGTGGTGTGTGTGTGTGTGTGTGTGAGTCCATCTCCTATACCTCTCCCCTTGCTCCATGCAATACACCCACCACATTCTAGCTACAGCATTGATATTTCTCAGAAATCACAGGTGGTATTGGCATTTTCAACACACATTGATCAGGTTTGGTTCTCTGTCGGGGATTCAAAACACAGGTGTTTGGAACAATGACTACATGAATGACCATTTAATCAATAGACCCATTTAAATTCTAACGTAACATCGAGCGATGATGTCGCTACATGTGCAGTGTTCAGTTTTTCTGCAGTACAGCACTGTTGAGTATTACATTGCCTAATTTGTCTGTTTCAAGTCAGTTGTAATCCTTGTATTTGCTACAGGTGTTATGTACCAGATTAGGGAAAACACCCGTCTTCATCTGTACAATAGGTAACCTGGCAGAAAATCCAGATAACCCCTACCAGCCCAATGTTTTTCCCCTTGCCAGTTAAAAGGGCATAGCTTAACACACTTCCCAGATCATTTCATATTTGGTTATGGAAAATGATAGATACAATAAAGATAAATGACACGAAGATACATATTCATTCGACTCCCTTGAATGTGAGACATTCAGTATCCTGATGAATCACTTCAGTCCAATCAATCATACAAAGGCAGTTAACCCCTTCAAGTCTTCTCAGAGTTGTGGATTTGCTACAGCACTGATTTGCTACAGCACTGGCTGATGGACAGACATGTAATCATGGCATCGTTAGAGAGGGCTTTTCACAACACCCTGAACACTGTGATGCGGCCCTCAGCCAACGTGTCACGACAGGTTGTCTATGAGACACAGAGGGGGTTATGGGATGGAGTTGTAGTAGAGGGCAGAGGAATGAAGGGATGGGGAGGTGGGGTGCAGAGAGGGGTGGTTTGAAACATGGGGCGTCTTCTGCTATGGCCCTAATGGCTCAAACGAGGCTTTGAGAGAATAGGGTTGAGGCCAGGGATGGGGGCGAGAGGGGCCCACGACCCACTGTGAAGTGACTCAAGCACAACACCATATGAGCTGGCAGCCTGTCACATCTCCACCCATCAGAAAGGACTCTATAGGACCCTCTCTATTGGACTTTTCCCTACACACCAGCTTCTATCACTTTATACAGTAGTACTTCACTATACAAACTAACTCCCATTACCAAACACATCACCATAGACAACTAAGATAACTAGGCGTTTGGTTTTACATATGCCATTGACCTAAGATGACATAACCCTCATGGCCAGGTAGGCTCTAGCAGATCAGTGGGTGGTGTCTGCTGGATGCCTGCTACAGGTGTGGATGGATAGTCACTCATCATGGGCAGGAATGTGAGGTGTTTTCAATTATGGACAGCAGTGAAAAAGGGAAAACGGTTTCCTCTCACTAATGTCTACAGATTTATCACAACAAACAAATATGTAGGTAACTCTTAAAAAGACTGACACGGGCAATCCTCGTTACCTTGATACCTACTTTTTTTTTTAAATTAACAATGTTAATTTGGACGCAGTAATTGCAGTGTTTCCTCTAAATATCTACAGTTGAACTACAAAATGACGGCACTACTGCAGTTACAAACGTAAGGATGCAGTAATTATAAAATGTTAATTGATCTTTTGCTTCTGGGCATGTAACTGTGTGCCCCTTATTCTGTCCAATGAGGTATTTTTTGGAAAATATACGTGTCCATTAAAGGGGAAATCTGGGATTCAAACAACAACAACGCGGTTACCCCACAACTGGAAACATGTATCCACTTTCCAATTCATAGACAGAGCAATGGATGCAAGGACTGACCATCCACAGCGGTGGAATGTTGCGTTTGGCGAGCCGCCATCGGCCTGCAATCTCACTCTTATCCTCTTTGATTGTAACTGCCAGTGAAAGTTATTTCACTTAATCTCTGATTCAGTCTTGTTACTCAGAGCAATAGATCTTCTAACAACAACCCCACTGAGAACTGATCACTGATCATTTTGTCTTCAGTAATGATTCTTATAACGGTCAAGTGGCATATTCTTTCATCTATTTGATAGGCTATTAATAGATTTTGTTTTCATGGAGTCGATTAAGCCATGACACAAGATACCAAATTAATTGATGATGAAATATGTAGACTATAGTGCATTTGGAAGGTATTCAGACCCTTTCACTTTTTCAACATTTTATTATGTTACAGCCTTATTCTAAAAGTGATTTAAAAAACAAAAATCCTCATCAATCTACACACAATACCCCATAATGAATTTGAATTTTTTGCAAATATATTAAATATAAAAACTGAAATATGACATTTACGTAAGTATTCAGACCCTTTACTCAGTACTTTGTTGAAGCACCTTTGGCAGCGATTACAGCCTCAAATCTTCTTGGGTATGACGCTACAAGCTTGACACACCTATATTTGGGGAGATTCTACCATTCTTCTCTGCAGATCTCAAGCTCTGTCAGGTTGGATGGGGAGCTTTCTTCACAGCTATTTTCAGTTCTCTCCAGAGATGTTCGATCCGGTTCAAGTCCGGGCTCTGGCTTACTTCTACATAATAAACATGTTAAGACACATTATTGCACCAAACACAGTCTTTGGGATGACACAAACACACACACATGCATACACAACACACACACACACAATCTCCAATGAAGATAAAAGAGTGGAAAACATGTTCTCTCCTACTTGTCCTGACTTGTCCTGAAGCCACTCCTGCGTTATCTTGGCTCTGTGCACAGGGTTGTTTCCTGTTGGAAGGTGAGCCTTCACCCCAGTCTGAGGTCTTGAGTGCTCTGGAGCAGGTTTTCATCATGGATCTCTCTGTACTTTGCTCCGTTCATCTTTCTCTCGATCCTGACTAGTCTCCCAGTCCCTGCCGCTGAAAAACATCTCCACAGCATGATGCTGCCACCACCATGCTTCACCGTAGCAATGGTGCCAGGTTTCCTCCAGACGTGACGCTTGGCAGTCAGGCCAAAGTGTTCAATCTTGGTTTCATCAGACCAGAGAATCTTGATTCTCACGGTCTGAGAGTCCTTTAGGTGCCTTTTGGCAAACTCCAAGCGGGCTGTCATGTGTCTTTTACTGCGGAGTGGCTTCTGTCTAGCCACTCTACCATAAAGGCCTGATTGGTGAAGTGCTGAGGAGATGGTTGTCTTTCTGGTAGGTTCTCCCATCTCCACAGAGGAACGCTGGAGCTCTGTCAGAGCGACCATCAGGTTCTTGGTCACCTCCCTGACCAAAGCCCTTCTCCCCCGATTGCTCATTTTGGTCAAGCAGACAGCTCTGGGAAGAGTCTTGATGGTTGCAAACTTCTTCCATTTAAGAATGAAGGAGAAATCTGTGTTTTGGGGGACCTTCAATGCTGCAGAAATGTTTTGGTACCCTTCCCCATATCTGTGCCTCAACACAATCCTGTCTCGGAGCTCAACGGATAATTCGACTTCGACTTTGTGGCTTGGTTTTTGCTCTGACATGCACTGGCAACTATGGGGCCTTATATAGACAGGTGTCTGCCTTTCCAAATCATGTCCAAACGAGTTGTAGAAACATCTGAAATATGACCAATCGAAACAGGATGCACATGAGCACAATTTCGAGTCTCATAGCAAAGGGTCTGAATACTTATGTAAATAAGGTATTTCTATTTATAAAATTATTATTTTTAACTGTTTTCACTGTCATTACGCTGTATTGTGTGTAGATTGATGAGGACATGTTCATTTATTCCATTTTAGAATAAGGCTGTAACGTAACAAAATGTGGAAAAAGGGAAGAGGTCTGAATAATATCTGAATGCAATTGTTTCATGTCAGTTCATTGACCCGAAGCCAAGGTTATGGGACGTCAAAAACCTGTTCCCAACTTACTTGAATTTGATATGGTATTGCGGTGAAACCTTTTGAGTTTAATTTAAACTGCTACATTTCTCAATTTATACTAATCAATTAAAGCCATTGGTGATTTTTAATGGGTGACAGGCAAATTCTTTCATTTCTTCTTTAAGCCGCGATGAGTTGGTTATAAATTTGTATTAAGCATGCACCGCCATACACAGTTGTATCGTGTGACATAATTTTACAGTTCTTGTTTACAATGTCCTTCATAAATATTAATCTTCCCGTAAATGGATAGGTTTTTCCATCTCCATGGTTTCAAAATTCTCTATATTTTGCTACATTTCATATGAAAGTTAATAGTTGCAAAATTGCTAAACTTTTCCAGGATATGTACATCAACTTCACCATCCACCCATTTATATCGAGAGACCACATATCAATTAATCCGTAATATAGTACACTTATCATAGTTGGGTTTTAGTCCAGAGAAACTGGAGAAATTATCCAGTTCCTCAATGAGGCCCTTCAAGGTTAAGGACTCAAGAGAGAACTTGAATCATATGCGTACATTGATACTCTAATTCCTTAATTTTAGATGTGATTGTTATATTTAGATTTGATTGATAAAGCTAACAATTCAATGGCCATAATAAATACTGTATGTATGGTGACAGAGAGCAACCTTGTTTTATGCCTCTTGACACTTCAAAGTTCTCAGATGTAACCATTATCATTTTTTAAATATAAATAATTGTTGTACATGAGATTCTATAAAGATGAAAAAATCCAGGCACTTATAAACAGATTCTAGACATACTGTATCATACTGTATCAAATGCTTTCTCAACATCTCCTATAAAGATTATACCTGGTTTCCCTGTATTCTCATAGTTTCCCATTATTTCTAGTAGTTGTCTAATATTGTCTCCAATATATCTTCCTTTTAAGAATCCCGTCTGATCGTGATGAATAGTGTCCTGTGAGAGGGCAAGTGCCTCTGCTATCTCATTGGAATACTCATGCAGATTAGAGTACACCTCTAAAAATAGCTGACTGATTATGTTGGCAGGGAGTACAGATTCTATATTGAAATTACTTTTGTACAAATTAAATGACTATGGAATGTAGTGCTCTACTTGAATGCATATATTCCGCTAGTACACACAGTACAGATACCAGGATCTGATTTCAAGTCTGAAGATTAAACTGAGAATCCCTGATATGATGGTGCCACGAGCAGCAGGATGATCTGAAGAAATTGCAGATGAGTTCCATGCAAGACGCTGTTCTGCTCACACAGAGTATTTGCACATGTCCACTTCCCTCTGCACTTCCCCCTTTGTGCATCACTATCTTTAAATTCCTCCAGTAATGTAACATATTTTAAACTAAACATGGTCAGATATAATTAGAAGAAATCACTTGCTAGGCCTGTGCTACCAACATGAGGGTGAACAATGTACAGGTCCTGTCACCATTGGCTAAGGAAGCCATCCTAGTGTGATGCTCCCAATTCTAAAAGGTCTGTCTTCGATGACCTCCAAGGACCATTTGTCACTCACCAGAAGAGACATTGCATCACCAGCCCGAGCTGGATAGGTTTACTAATTGAATTTAAATCATGTAGAAATTGGTGCTATCGTCATGTGACCTGTGCTTCATGTGCATCCGCCTGGTGAGAGCCAACTGGGAGGGAGGGGAAAATTCCACTGCTGCTACTGTATCTATCCATCACCTGCATCTGTTCTGTAACTAAGGCAGGCCAGTCCCGGTGCCAGGATGAAGGGACTGAGGGGGCAGTTGAAATCGGCGAGGGGGCTACATTTTTGGGAGTTCTTGCATTGGAATTATATTGGAATCTGCTTACATCACGGTATACCACAATAAACATAAAGTTCAAATGCAGACACTCTGAGATCATTGAGTGCTTTTGAAGTGACAGGTTGGTGGGAAATCTGTAGCCCATCTCCTCTGAGCTGTATCAGTGTCAAATAGCAGCAGTCGTAAGGACAAAGATTCAGCAGGAGGCAGGCAGGTAGAGGTGCTGATGAGTGTTGGATTTATTTACTCAGTGCTGGTGTTTCAAAGATGACGGTAATACATATACAGTGCCTTGCGAAAGTATTCGGCCCCCTTGAACTTTGCGACCTTTTGCCACATTTCAGGCTTCAAACATAAAGATATAAAACTGTATTCTTTTGTGAAGAATCAACAACAAGTGGGACACAATCATGAAGTGGAACGACATTTATTGGATATTTCAAACTTTTGTAACAAATCAAAAACTAAAAAATTGGGCGTGCAAAATTATTCAGCCCCCTTAAGTTAATACTTTGTAGCGCCACCTTTTGCTGCGATTACAGCTGTAAGTCGCTTGGGGTATGTCTCTATCAGTTTTGCACATCGAGAGACTGCAAGATTTTTTTCCCATTCCTCCTTGCAAAACAGCTCGAGCTCAGTGAGGTTGGATGGAGAGCATTTGTGAACAGCAGTTTTCAGTTCTTTCCACAGATTCTCGATTGGATTCAGGTCTGGACTTTGACTTGGCCATTCTAACACCTGGATATGTTTATTTTTGAACCATTCCATTGTAGATTTTGCTTTATGTTTTGGATCATTGTCTTGTTGGAAGACAAATCTCCGTCCCAGTCTCAGGTCTTTTGCAGACTCCATCAGGTTTTCTTCCAGAATGGTCCTGTATTTGGCTCCATCCATCTTCCCATCAATTTTAACCATCTTCCCTGTCCCTGCTGAAGAAAAGCAGGCCCAAACCATGATGCTGCCACCACCATGTTTGACAGTGGGGATGGTGTGTTCAGGGTGATGAGCTGTGTTGCTTTTACGCCAAACATAACGTTTTGCATTGTTGCCAAAAAGTTCAATTTTGGTTTCATCTGACCAGAGCACCTTCTTCCACATGTTTGGTGTGTCTCCCAGGTGGCTTGTGGCAAACTTTAAACAACACTTTTTATGGATATCTTTAAGAAATGGCTTTCTTCTTGCCACTCTTCCATAAAGGCCAGATTTGTGCAATATACGACTGATTGTTGTTCTATGGACATTGTCTCCCACCTCAGCTGTAGATCTCTGCAGTTCATCCAGAGTGATCATGGGCCTCTTGGCTGCATCTCTGATCAGTCTTCTCCTTGTATGAGCTGAAAGTTTAGAGGGACGGCCAGGTCTTGGTAGATTTGCAGTGGTCTGATACTCCTTCCATTTCAATATTATCGCTTGCACAGTGCTCCTTGGGATGTTTAAAGCTTGGGAAATCTTTTTGTATCCAAATCCGGCTTTAAACTTTTTCACAACAGTATCTCGGACCTGCCTGGTGTGTTCCTTGTTCTTCATGATGCTCTCTGCGCTTTTAACGGACCTCTGAGACTATCACAGTGCAGGTGCATTTATACGGAGACTTGATTACACACAGGTGGATTGTATTTATCATCATTAGTCATTTAGGTCAACATTGGATCATTCAGAAATCCTCACTGAAGTTCTGGAGAGAGTTTGCTGTACTGAAAGTAAAGGGGCTGAATAATTTTGCACGCCCAATTTTTCAGTTTTTGATTTGTTAAAAAAGTTTGAAATATCCAATAAATGTCGTTCCACTTCATGATTGTGTCTCACTTGTTGTTGATTCTTCACAAAAAAATACAGTTTTATATCTTTATGTTTGAAGCCTGAAATGTGGCAAAAGGTCGCAAAGTTCAAGGGGGCCGAATACTTTCGCAAGGTACTGTATATATATATATATACACACAAAGTTCTGACTTCAAAATGTCCACATTCAAAAGAAAAAGCCTCTCATCAGGCAACACCTGTCTTAACCAATAATGAACAGGTGGGGTCTACCAGGCTCAGATACAGCCGCCCCTTGAGTTACCCAAAAGGGAACTAACTAGACTAGAACATCCCCAAATGGGCAATTAAATACATTTTGCCACACCTATTCTTGGCGTACAGGCCAGGGATGTCTATGCACACTAAAGGCTGCACGTTCACACAACATTAAACATGATAGAGAAACCGAACACATGTGAAGTTACTTGTTAATCCCAACATATTCACCCATTCATTTAGAATGTGTGGTTTTGGGAATGTTGATAATTCATTAAATACCATTCTCTCCATACAAAAAAATAAAATAAATGGACAGTAAACTGGTAGATGCAATTCAATAAACCAAAAGTTCACCGTTTGTGTGCCCTTCAAACAATATGTCCACTTGGAAAATGAGAATGGTATGAATGTATATTATATTTAATGAACTATCAACATTCCTAAAACCCAACATTCTAAATGAATGGGTGAATATGTTGGGATTAACAGTAACTTCACATATTAATATATATTTCACAGGGTATTGACAAACATTGACAAACAACAAATAGTGCGCACGAATTGGTAGGAGTCGAGAGAGACGTGTCTATAGACTGTCTTCACCACACACCCCTCCCCTTATTCCAGTCTCAACATTTTAAATGATTCTCGAGGCACATTCCTCACACATAAGCAGTAACCTCAAACATTGTCAGGAAGTAGCAGTGGTCATTTTGACTTCAACTGGAAACATTACGGTTCAGTATTTCTGATTTAAAAGCACACACTACCCAAAGTAATGGACATGTGACAGCAAGGCAGAATGGCACATTCCAAAAGAGCACTGGGTACATGATACATATTGACCAACATGGTATGTCCATTTGGTGAATATAAAAGTTTCCCTGAGGCAGATGAACACTTTGCCCTAAACACTATCCACTAACCTTTTGATGCGAGGGCACAAACTTCCCCGTGTGGGCCTTTGTTGAAGTACGTAAGGGAGCATTCTCCCCCAAACGATGCACAGTGGACACTGGGGGTTGTCTCCAGACCTCCCAGCAGTGACACTTCTTCTGTGCCACTCCCAGGAACATTTTACAGTGCAATCATTTTCTCTCCAAGCCTCAGGAAAGGGTCAGAACACACCCTCTCCTCTCCAGGCTCTGGGGAGAGCTCAATCATAATCAATTCATTGTCAATCAATGTTGGGATGAAAACCTCCCACACCATAGAGTGCCCACCATAGGAACAGCAGAGGAGTAGGAAGGAGACAGTTCGGCCTCCAACACAACGTCTTCACCAGGGCCCGACTGGTAAACTTGACCCCACCATTTTAAATCAAAATAAAATATTACAGGCGGAGGCATATCACCTTATTCACTTAGAAGCGCTTTTCCCACTTTTTATGGAACCCCAAAGGAGTCATACCAAACCACCCCAGTGGCTTTCAATAGCCCCCCCTACGCACACCGTAGCGCTGCTCTGTCCATTGTGCTGACACAGCGTAGCGGAGATACAGATTTTTGGGGGGAACTTTTTTACTGTTTTTATATAGTGACATAAAACTAAAACTGAGGAGGAACAAGTTTGAACTGAGGGGCTAAGTCCCCTTTAGCCCCCTCTTGGAGCCAGGTATGAGGCAGGCTCCAACCTTATACAACCCTATACATCCAGGTCAGCCGTTGTAGTTCTGGTTCTCAGTCAGAGTATCTGCTGTCTCAGCTCTATATGTAGAGTTAAGGTTTCCTAACTAAGAGCATAGGATCTATTGATTAGCGCATAGGAGTGCATTGATTGTTTGCAAGCATAAGGTACCAGCCACAATGGCATTCTGCATTCTTAAAATGGTAGCACTTTACATTACAGCACGGAAATAACATGGTAGTAGTGTGGTAACAAGTTCTAGTTACTCACTATGAAGACATTCATTTGTCCAGATTCACCATAAAGCTACAATATGTAACTTTTTGGGCTACCCAACCAAATTCACATAGAAATGTGAGTTATAAATCTGTCATTCTCATTGAAAGCAAGTCTAAGAATCTGTAGATCTGTTCTATGTGGCCTATTACTATGCTCCCCGTTCTTAAGTTGACTTTTTGCATCTTTTACTTTCGGTTTTGTATACCATCTTCAAACAGCTGAAAGTACAATATCTTAGGTTATTGAAAATATATTTCACAGCAGTTTAGATGGTACAATGATTCTCTACAATATACATTGCTTGTTTTGTCACATAAACTGAAAGGTAAACTATAAGAATTTTAGCAACCAGGAAATGGCAGAGCAATTTCTGCATATTGCACCTTTCATTTCAGTATAATTATATTGTTTTTCAGAGTAATACACCTTATCAAGGGGTAACAATACAAGAGCCCTTAAAATCGTGTCAATTATATTGTAAGGTAAATGCGATACTTTTCTAGCTTTAGAAAGTCCACAGCAAGGTCCATAAAATGTATAATATATAGCAGGAGTATTCAAATCTTACCCTACGAGGTCCGGAGTACTGCTGGTTTTATGTTCAACCTGATAATGAATTGCACCCACCTGCTGTCCCAGGTGTAAATATAAGGGAAATAAAGGTTCATCCTTTACATCCTCAACTCATTGTGATGTTATTTACAGCAACCATCTAATGTTGTTCATGATGAAGGTGAAACAAATATAACCAGCAGTTGCATCATTCAATGCTAATAGACCATTTGCCATGGTGTGCTCAAATTCTCTGTATGCTGGCTGTTTGTGGCCGTCCTGTCACGAGGTGGAAAAGTGACAACTTATTTTAGGTCTGGAAGACAATAGTTTCAACAAACATATGGGCATGGCTTTCTGATAGTTAGATTTGACAAATGTTCCATAAATGACATTCTGTTACTTTTCAGTTGAAAAACCATGCTAGTTGAAATGACAGACAGGAGGCAGGCTTCCATTTTTTCAAGATCTCAATTTAGCACAACCACCATGTGCTCTCACCAAGCTAAGCGGCTACATCAGTGTTTTCCAAACTCGTTTTTTGCCGAAAAAATACACAGCTGATTCAAATGATCAAAACTTGATTAGTTAATTATTTGAATCAGCTGTGTAGTGTTAGGGCAAAAAAATAAACTTGTACCCAGGGGGGGGGGGGGGGGGGCAGGACCGAGTTTGGGAAACACTGCACTACATGCTGAGACAAAGGCAAAGGGTGCGTTCCTCAGCCCAGGTGCATGTATCAGGTTAACCTGGTGCCTGACAGAACAGTCGATGACTTGGCATACAACTTTTATTTGATGCATGCTACGTCTGAGCAGGGGATCCCGACCACAACCTTGGTTCCTCCATACACTTCCTGTGTGCGGACGCCTGGAAGACAAAGACAAGGGGGTTTAAATACACTGACTTAAAGTCGCATGATCTGTCGATTAACCAATAGAACTGCTAGTTAGATAAAACATGCAAATAAGTCACACCTGTCTCTGGGTGTTTCAATCTGTGAACTCAGAGGAGACTGGTGGGATTTTTATTACCTTTATTTAACTAGGCAAGTCAGTTAAGAAAAAAATCTTATTTTCAATGACGGCCTAGGAACAGTGGGTACTGGGTAGAACAACAGATTTGTACCTTGTCAGCTCAGGGACTTGAACCTTTCGGTTATTAGGCAGATGCTCTAACCACTAGGCTACCCTGCCACCCCATTTGATGGTACTGTAGTGGCTCTGGATTTGGCTGCGGCACCCTTTCTCCTGAGCTTTCCATCTCCCATGGAAAAAAAGATATAACTAAAACGCTTCCCTCTACATTCTACAGACAATGTGTGTGTGTATGTGTGTCAGATAGACCTATATTGAGAGGATCTGTAAAACTAATAATAATACAACACATACAGTATTATATATTGCTGCTGTTTCAGAGAGAGAAGGGCATCCTGGCCTCCAGGTCACCCTGAGCCTGCACACACAAGACACACGCAGGCACGCACACACGCAGACATACATGCACGCACGCACACATGCACAAACCCACAGACGCACACACACACAGACACACAGACACACACACACACACTCTGTATCATCCCCAGTCACATGGTCTCCACCTCATTGACTTCCTCAAGTCATCATCATCCCCTGCTAAGAGTTATCATAGCTGCCCCTCCATGACATAACCTTACCCCAGCCTGTTGTATAAATAATAAAGACATGAATCGACAACGCAATCCAAAGCAGAGTAACTCATTTTAATAGAAAGGACATGGATTGTACTTAAAACCATCTACTGCATCTTGCCTATGCCGTTTGGCCATCGCTCATTCATATATTTTTATGTACATATTCTTATTCATTCCTTTACACTTGTGTGTTTAAGGTAGTTGTTGTGAAATTGTTAGGTTAGATTACTTGTTAGATATTACCGCATGGTCGGAACTAGAAGCACAAGCATTTCGCTACATTCGCATTAACATCTGATAACCATGTGTATGTGACGAATAAAATGTGATTTGATTTGGATTGACGTGGATGTTGTAACACCTTTCAGAGTTCATACAGGGAAATCTAAAGATAGTCTGGTCCCAATGTGAATGTTTGTTTTTATTCATCAGAAGAACACATTTAAGCTTTGGATTGATAAACACTTGGGAAGGAGATGATGATGGTGAGGATGATGAAGAGGAGAAGGGGAAGGAAACAAAGTGGCATTGTGCTGGGATAGGATCAGACCTGGAGAGGTGTCCATGTCTCTTATTATTCTAAATCAAACAAAAGGTCAACACCTGATGATCCGGCCCGCCCCTTATCTCCCAGCTCAGGTTACCCAGCAGGCCATTCTGCCGTCCGCGAGACAATAGCTGCGCAAAAAGACGACACCTCTTCCCCCTCGGGGGACTCCGAGGCGACAAAATGGAAGAAACAAGACTTTTGTTTGCTGGGATTAAAACATGTTGCAATCTCTACCTCCCTGTTCCTTCCCCGATGGTAGACGTTGCAACAGTCAGAGAACCCTCTCTCTGTCGTTCTGTTCCTACTTTTTAAATAAATGGTTTTTATTTGGTCTGTTTACAGTTGTTTTGGGGTGCATTTGTATAGCTTACAGTTTGGCACAGGCTGAATGGGGCCTGAATGGGGTCTGATTGGAACCATAATAGGGCCTGATGGGGCCTGTCCTTTCCCTGAACGTCTATGTGATACGCATATAAAGTTGATGTTATTGACCACCTCTGTGTCCCATCTTAATTGTTACTGTGTGAAACGGGCATCCCTTCCTCCTGAACCTACTCTGGATGATGACAGTCAAGGAATTCAGAGAAAGACACAAAACAGTTGAATTGTCATTTACTAGCAATATTGGTTTCTATATACTGCAATATTGGTTTCTATATATTGCAATACCGCAACACTGTTTTCTATATATTGCAATACCGATTTCTTTATATTGCAATATTGCTATACTGGTTTCAGTCAAACTAATTTTTTGCTTCACCACAGATCTTCCAGCTTTATTCCATAATCAGACAGTTGTTCTATCCTAAAGGTAAATAACTGACGATAACTGTCAGTCTATAACCGTGTGACTAAATGTGTCAGGACAACATAGGGAATGTTCTCTCTCCTCATCTCCTTCTCAAAACCCATGAGATGAGAAAGCCAGAGGTCCCTCCCCTTTGACCTTCTCCTCCAATGGGTTTTGAGAATCAGACGAGGAGGGAGGAGAGAGGACACGAGGTGTATACAATTGAGATCTTCACAGAGATCCATACATCAGTCACAACAATGGTAACTGTGGCAGGAGGGTCTCCCCTCTGCAGGGAATATCCTGCCAGTCTGGCACCTGCAGTGGGAGGTCTCTCTCTTATCAGCACTGGTGGATGCAGACCACTTGTCCTTCCCTCCTCTGCTTCTTTCACCACATTCCATCCCTCTCACCTCATTGAAAATGAAAACCCTGCCGTGTTCTGCCTGATGAGAAGTCAGTTGGGTCTTCCTGGATAAAACTCATGTGAGTTCAACGACAACACGGTAAGAAAGAAAACAAACTGCCAAATACATTGTCCACAGAGAAATGCCTATGGTGCATTACATAGGACTATGTCGGTTTCCTGTTATCGTCTTTTCAATGGTCTCAAAACTATACAGACCTGTTGCTCTGCAATCTGTCTCGTCAGCGTGGGCCTATACGCTTCCCTCCTCCCCCTATCTCTTCACCTGCTATACATACAGGCAGATACTGACGGAGGGGGAGAAAGTGCAAAGGGGAGGTTTATTGAGTGCACATGTACTGTAAACACCTCTAATCCCCCTTCAAAGCACTTGTTGTGTCGTTAGAACATTCACTAGAATAACCCTCAGCCATCACACACTCCCTGACAAGAGGGACCTGCTCATTCCCCCTTGGCAGTCCCTGAGAACAGTAGGCTTGGTGAACCTGGAAAATCTTCTTCCATTTTGGCTCCAAAGGGGCAGTGGTCATATGTAAACAAAGCAGAGATAATGAGATATTTACTTTACATTTCCAGTGTGTGGGCTCGGACACAAGTTTTATTAGGAACGAATGGATATTTAAGTGGTTGCAGGCAAGCATTAGGCATACACACACACACACACACACACACACACACACACACACACACACACACACACACACACACACACACACACACACACACACACACACACACACACACACACACACACACACACACACACACACACACACACACACAAACAGACTGATACATGCACACTCACACACAGGCTTATGCACATTATTGTTTAGATTCATATTATCATTACAGTTTTTCTCAGTCGCTTTGGTGCATTTCTTAGATCAAAAGTGCAATTCTTGATACTACTTGTACAAATTCCAAATCATCTAGTCACTTGTGCACATCATTAAAGCAATTTTTTATTCCTTTGAACAAATTGCAATTGATAATGTACAAGTGTAAGCTTTATTCCACATTATCAATTGCTCATGTCATGTTGATCAAAATATAGTAGATGGTTCTCTGTTGAATAGTCTTACCCCTCAAAACATCTTGGCATTAGTTCCTTGCATAAGCCATAACATGCAAAATTGTTGAACTATTTGTCATAAACTGTCAAGCATAGTTTTACACATTTCTATTAGACTTTTTGTACAAAAATGTGAATTGATGAATCGTGCAGGTGAAATTGACCCTTATTCATGAAGGAATGTAAAGTGTTAGTTCAACCAACAATCAACCAGTTGTCTAAATTTCTCAAAGGTGCATCTCATGAAGAATCAATTGGCAAGCATATATAGACAGACCACAACACAGAGTTGTAATTTTCCAATAATGGATGGACCAGGAAACGAACAGGGTCAACAGCCAAGAGGAGCAAGGATGCGTGGTGGAAGGCATAACAGAGGAAGAGGCAGAAGAGGACATAGGCGCATATCTGATGACATAAGGGCCACTATTGTAGACCATGTTGTCAATCATGGCCTTACAATGGCTGAGGCGGGTCGAAGGGTGCAGCTGAATATTGTGAGATCAACCGTGTCCTCAATAGTTCAAACGTTTCGAAGGGAGAACAGGTATGTCCACCAATGTACAGTGCACTGTTACTGTATATAAGCAGTATACTGTATACTTCCTACAATGCTTCATATTACAGTAGTCCAGTAGTATTTCACAGCAGACAGAAATATACTTTATACAGATACATACTGCACCTTACATGCACCCACCTGTATGTTTTACAGTAAAATGTGTGTTCGCATAGTTTTTGTCTATGTGAAAGTGTGCGATGCATCACTGCATTTTTCCCCACATAGGACTGCAAGATTACCTCAAACCGGTGGCAGAGGACGCCTTTTCACACCTCAACAGGAGGAGGCTATTTGCACCATGGTCCGAGCAAACAATGCCATGAGACTCAGGGAAATACAAAGGGCCATTATAGAAGACAACGATGTCTTTGAAAACATCCATACGGTTAGCATCTCAACCATCGACAGGGTGCTGCATAGAAACCAGATGAGTATGAAACAGCTGTACCGTGTACCATTCCAAAGGAATGAGGACAGAGTTAAGGAGCTACGGTACCAGTATGTACAGGTAAAACATATATCTATGTAACTACTTTACAGCAACATTTTATAGTGATACATAGTACAGTAAGCATAAACTGCACACATTTCCATTGCTGTGGAGGGAACATGCAATATATGTACATTTTATGTCACTCTTCCTTACCAAAACAAATTCAACTGTGTGTTCTGGGATATAGCGTATAATGGAGTTGGAATCAAGTGAACCCTCTCACAACTTTGTATACGTGGATGAGGCTGGCTTCAACCTGACCAAATGCAGAAGGCTGGGTCGGAATATCATCGGTCACAGAGCTACTGTGGATTTGACAGGCCAACGGGGAGGAAATATCACCATGTGTGCTGCTATTTCGTAGCATGGTGTCCTAACCCATATCCCCCTTATAGGGCCATACAACACCCAGCATCTACTCAACTTTTTAGAGACTCTCTACAGGGCTCTCATCCCTGATGATGAGAGGGGT
This sequence comes from Oncorhynchus nerka, assembly GCF_034236695.1. Lineage (NCBI taxonomy): Eukaryota > Metazoa > Chordata > Actinopteri > Salmoniformes > Salmonidae > Oncorhynchus > Oncorhynchus nerka. The sequence goes on along the minus strand of NC_088422.1, from coordinate 22,450,966 downwards.
CTGTTTAGAGAGGATTTGCCAAAGTATGTGGTCATTTGTGATAATGTGAGTTTCCATCGAACAAACATCATAAGGCAATGGTTTGTGACCCACTCGAGGATGCTCATAGAATTCCTCCCACCTTATTCACCATTCCTTAACCCAATTGAGGAGTTATTTTCAGCATGGAGGTGGAAGGTGTACGATCGTCAGCCACACACACAGATGACCCTGCTGGCTGCAATGGATGCAGCATGTGAGGACATCACAGTAGACGCCTGCAGAGGATGGATAAGGCATTCCAAAAGATTCTTTCCACGTTGCATTGGAAGGGAAAATATCCGGTGTGATGTGGATGAGAATATAGGGCCGACAGACAGGAACGTCTGGATGTGTAGAGACAGCACAACAGTGCTGCGGGCAAAGTTGTGCCTTAGGGGTGGTTTCCTGTGTTTCTTTCTAATTTAGTTTTTTTTCCTTTGTGCCCCTTGGGTTGTCCAGTCTCTTTCAATCAATAACCCACATACAGTAATATGTAAATAGTACTGTTGAAATTGATATATGCCATAGAAGTGCAGACTTGTGCATTTTCAATACAGTAACTGTCATCCAAACTGTAGCCTAAGTTTATATCAGGTAATACTGTCAAAGTACACCGTTACATTGACAACATGCCTAAACATTTTGATGACCTTGTTCGTGAACAATGACTCAATGACTTATCATTCTGATGACACTGACATGATCATTGGCATGAATATTTACTTTTGAGAGATGTACTAAGGATTTTTAGTGACTGACTAGCTTTAGAAACATATCTATTGTATATTGCAGTTTGTACAAATTGTTCTGAGAAATGCACTTATTATTTTGCACATGTTAGGGATGATGTGAAAAATGCACCAAAGCGACTGAGAAAAACTGTAATGGAAGCGTTGTTATTTTGCGATCTCTCGCTCTATACATGGATAACTGTATATGTTCTTCAAGGAGGAAAAAAGGCTTACGTAGTCATGCTCAGAAACACCTGACCTAATCTAATTCAGCAGCTAAAACCCCTGACAGCAGTCGACAAACATCCAGCACAAAATAACATTCTTACAGTAACAAAGTACACACAAATAAAGAGAGAGAGAGAGAGAGAGAGAGAGAGAGAGAGAGAGAGAGAGAGAGAGAGAGAGAGATACAGAGAGAGAGACATAGAGAGAGAGAGAGAGAGACATAGAGAGAGAGAGAGAGAGAGAGAGAGAGAGAGAGAGAGAGAGAGAGAGAGACATAGAGAGAGAGAGAGACATAGAGAGAGAGAGAGACATAGAGAGACAGAGAGAGAGAGAGAGAGAGAGAGAGAGAGAGAGAGAGAGAGAGAGAGAGAGAGAGAGAGCATATCAGGTTAAAAGATCAGAGAGGCAGTGTTTTGCTGATGTAGACAGCTGGACGTGGGTTCTCTAATCTGTCTAAATATGATCTGCCCAGAGAGGGCTTGTCAGAATGAGCAGAAGGCCCAACCATGGGGCTGTGACAGCCAGACACAGGATGGGACTAGAGGAGCGCGCTGTGTGTGTGCGTGTGAATGTGTGTGTGTCCACACTGTTCCTGTGTAGGCTGTGTATGAGGATGTCCTTCAGACAGAGTGACTGGCCCGGTGCATGAAATCAATGCCTCTAATGAGTAGGGTTGCTTCATGGGAGGAGTTACAGGAGCTGTCGTGTCTGTGTGTGTTTTAGGAGGGCAGTGTGTGTGTGTGTTTTAGGAGGGCAGTGTGTGTGTGTGGGGGGGGGGGGGCATGTGTATGTTCTCTATCTGATGGAGGGTGTGGGTGTCTGGGGGTGATGTGTATGTATATGTGGGACGGTGGGGGGTTTGTGATGGGGCTTGAGTTTGTGTGTTGGGAATGAGTTTGCGTATCTATGTGGGGGGGTGATGTGCGCCGGGTTTGTCAGTGTGGTCTAAGTAAACTGATTCAGACAGGCTGCCGGGCTGGTGATGGGAACTGTTGGATGGTGATGGGAATGCTGCTTAATTGGGGTAATCGGCTGGCTTTTAGGGACCTGCTCGTTAGGGGCGCCCAGTCTCGTCCTCACGCCCACCCTCGCCATGGACAGACAGACAGCTGAAGTGACAGCCTCATCTCTCCCAGCGCCTCTCCATGTCCAACTAGACTCCCTCCCATAGTCTCACACGTCAAGCCTGAGTTTGGCAGGGATGTCCTATAGTAACATTAACGATGTTTAACAAGGCTTAATGTCTCCCACTCCAAATTATATTCATCCAGTGAGATTGAGTGTTAACAATCTCTCTATGATCATGTCTTCTATTGTGTATCTCCGCTGAGGAGAAAACCAGGCTTGTTATCTTGGAAGTCAAAATCAAGTGCTGGAGTTAAGTGGTAGCACAAAGACGTTGCTTGAGTTTGATCCTAGGGTCTGTAAACATAACCTTCTTTTTCCTTGTTAGCTAGCCATCTACAGCTACCAAAATCATGTCAAACTCGTCAGCTGGAATGATAGCAAACTAGCTTCATTTTCGTTTTCTGTTAGCTATTTTCTATTGACATTTATTTGAATATATCAATAATAATGATGCTGGTACTTGATTTCACCTGGCTCAGAAAAGTTGTTGTCTTGTCAGGACAACGTTCAGTCTCTATGGTAAATGGGAGATTACATTTCTAAATTGAAACATTGTTGCCGAGGTCACAGCGGAAGACAGCAAGATTAGTACAAACCCCCACTGTTGTAAACCAAATACTAGGTTAGAAGCACGGGTAAATAGTGTGTTAATAAAAGCTTTATTGCTTTTCTTTTTTCATTTGCCATGGCAGATCAAGAACAGTGCAGTGATACTAAGATAGAACATTAAACAAGTATTTTTGGTTCGTACCCGTGGTATACCATCTGACACATATGACTGGAATGCTGTTTCTGCCAATTAGCAACCAGGATCCAAACCACCCGGTTTATACATGTTACATATATGACATATGTTGTATACAATATATGACAAATATGACATGTGGCGTATATCTATGCGTTCTTTCCAAAGCCATGCTTGAAGTCATTGTTACACAAGTTATTGAAGCATCTAAGCATGAGTGGAGCTGTGCAAGAGTTGGTCTCAAGGAGAACACTACATAGGGAAACCTATAACTGGCTGTGCTGCTCCTCCCTATTGTTTCTGAGATCGCTGTATTGCTGTAACTGGACAGAGAGATAGAGAGGCTCAGTCTGCATGCTGCAAGAGGACGTTTTTTGTTGTTTCAAAAGCCACTACTAAAGCATTGATGACTTACCCCATGGGCACTTTGGCCTAACCTTGACCTTGTAGCAGCATCCCTCTGCTTACGACATTCCTCCCTGTTGTCTATCCACATTATCACATTATCCATGCATTCATAATTATGTTTCATTCCATGTCTCAACCTCGTCTATGGAATGAGAGAGGAGGAGGAGATGGGAAATGAGTCTTTGATTCCTGTCCCCCCTCTCTTAAAACAAAAGGGGTTTTATCTGTGTTGTTATCGGACGGTCTGAAAGCGTAAGTAGAGATGCCGTCCCCACTGACACAAGGTCAATACATATTGTTTATGGAAAACAAAAGGATAATTGTGATGTCATGTCTAGACAAAATGCAAATGAATATGAGTTTATAAACCTCTACGAGCGGGTATACAGTATTTACGCGGCCACGCAACACAACTCACGCACACAGACATACACAAACACACACACGCACACAGACATACACACACACGCACACAGACATACACAAACACACACACGCACACAGACATACACAAACACACACACACAGACATACACAAACACAGACACGCACACAGACATACACAAACACACACACACAGACATACACAAACGCACACACGCACACAGACATACACAAACACACACACACACAGACATACACAAACACACACACACAGACATACACAAACACACACACACAGACATACACAAACACACACACGCACACAGACATACACAAACACACACACACAGACATACACAAACACACACACGCACACAGACATACAAAAACACACACACACAGACATACACAAACACACACACACACACAGAAATACACAAACACACACACGCACACAGACATACACAAACACACACACACACAGACATACACAAACACACACACGCACACGCACACAGACATACACAAACACACACACACAGACATACACAAACACACACACGCACACAGACATACACAAACACACACACACAGACATACACAAACACACACACGCACACAGACATACACAAACACACACACGCACACAGACATACACAAACACACACACACAGACATACACAAACACACACATGCACACAGACATACACAAACACACACACACAGACATACACAAACACACACACACAGACACACACACAGACACGTGTAGACGAAGTGTAATGATTATGGTAATGATAACAATCATCCTCCTCATCACCAGCATCTCTTCTGCGATTTACAAAATGTATATGAATTAACTGTAATCCACAACTATTCATCAGATTACTCATGGCTGGTGGGGGGGGGGTCCATCTGCAGATCATTAAGGTTTGGGAGAGGGTAAAAAAAAAATGTGTGCCTATTACTGGGATTGAACAAGAGACCCTCAGAGCCTAAGCTCACGGTTTATGGCCATCCGCCATCCCCCTCCAGAGAACAACATGGAAAGCCTACTTGATGGTAATAGCTCTCACCTAGTGGCCGGTCTTGAAGGCATCTCCCGAAGTCCCTTGTGCCTGGACAGACGTCAGATTTCTAAGTGGCACATGAAAACACAACCCCCACACACAAATAACCCTAACCCTAACCCTAACCCTAACCCCATAAAATTCAAAACATAACACCTAACCCTAATTCTAACCCTAACCCTAATTCTAACCCTAACCTTAATTCTAACCCTAACCCTAATTCTAACCCTAACCCTAATCCTAACCCTAATTCTAAACTTAACACTAAGCCCCCTAGAAATAGCATTTGACCTTGTGGGGACCAACAAGTGGGAACTTGTTGTGGGGACTTGTTGTGGGGAAAAAAGAATAGCTAAACACGTCCACCACACACGCACACACACACACGCACGCACGCGAGTGCGCGCGCGCACACACACACACACACACACACACACACACACACACACACACACACACACACACACACACACACACACACACACACACACACACACACACACACACACACACACACACACACACACACACACACACACACACACACACACACAACCAAACAGACATACTACACAGGCCTTCTGAATTAATAGGGTACCATTTTGGAACATCTCAGTGGGTTTAACTGTTTTATTTGCATGCTACAGTGCATTTGGAAAGTATTCAGACCCCTTGACTTTTTCCAAATTTTGTTTTACGTTACAGCCTTTTTCGAAAATGGATTAAATAGTTTTTACAATCTACACACCATACCCCTTAATGACAATAGTAAAAACATTAATTTATAGCCACCCTACTTTACTCAGTACTTGTTGAAGCACCTTTGGCAGCGATTACATCCTCTAGGCTTTTTAGGTAGGATGCTACAAGCTTGGCACACCTGTATTTGTAGAGTTTCTCCCATTCTTCTCTGCAGATCCACACTCAAGCTCCGTCGGATTGGATGGGGATAATTGCTGCTCAGCTATTTTCAGGTCTCTCCAGAGATGTTTTTTTTAAATTATTTTTTGTAAAAATTTTACCCCCTTTTTCTCCCCAATTTCGTGGTATCCAATTGTTGTAGTAGCTACTATCTTGTCTCATCGCTACAACTCCCGTATGGGCTCGGGAGAGACGAAGGTTGAAAGTCATGCGTCCTCCGATACACAACCCAACCAGCTGTACTGCTTCTTAACACAGCGCGCATCCAACCCAGCTACACCAATGTGTCGGAGGGTACACCGTGCACCTGGCAACCTTGGTTAGCACACTGCGTCCGGCCCGCCACAGGAGTCGCTGGTGCGCGATGAGACAAGGACATCGCTACCGACCAAGCCCTCCCTAACCCGGACGACGCTAGGACAATTATGCGTCACCCCACGGTCGCGACCGGTTACGACAGAGCCTGGGCGCGAACCCAGGGACTCTGATGGCACAGCTGGCGCTGCAGTATAGCGCCCTTAACCACTGCGCCATCTCCAGAGATGTTTGATCGGGTTCAAGTCCGGGCTCTGGCTGGGCCACTCAAGGACATTCAGAGACTTGTCCCGAAGCCACTCCTGTGTTGTCTTGGCTGTGTGCTTAGGGTCATTGTCCTGTTGGAAGGTGAACCTTGGCCCCAGTCTGAGGTCCTGAGGGCTCTGGAGCAGGTTTTCATCAAGGATCTCTGTACTTTGCTCCATTCATCTTTCCCTCGATCCTGACTAGTCTCCCAGTCCCTGCTGCTGAAAAACATCCCACAGGATTATGCTGCCACCACCATGCTTCACGGTAGGAATGGTGCCATGTTTCCTCCAGACGTGACACTTGACTTCAGGCCAAAGTGTTCAATCTTGGTTTCATCAGCCCAAACAATCTTGTTTCTCATGGTCTGAGAGTCTTTGGGTGCCTTTTTGCAAACTACAAGCGGGCTGTCATGTGCCTTTTACTGAGGAGTGGCTTCTGTCTGGCCTCTCTACCATAAAGGCCTGATTGGTGGAATGCTGCAGAGATGTTTGTCCTTCTGGTAGGTTCTCCAATCTCCACAGAAGAACTCTGGAGCTCTGTCAGAGTGACCATCAGGTTCATGGTCACCTCCCTGACCAAAGCCCTTCTCCCCCGATTGCTCAGTTTGGCTGGGAGGCCAGCTCTAGGAAGAGACTTGGTGGTTCCAAACTTCTTCCATTTAAGAATGATGGAGGCCAATGTGTTCTTGGGGACCTTCAATGCTGCATACATTTTTTGTACCCTTTCCCAAATCTGTGCCTTGACACAATTCTGTCTCGGAGCTGTACAGACAATTCCTTCAACCTCATGGCTTGGTTTTTGTTCTGACATACACTGTCAACTGTGGGACCTTATAAAGACAGGTGTGTGTGCCTTTCCAAATCATGTCTAATCAATTGAATTTACAACAGGTGGACTCCAATCAAATTGTAGAAACATCTCAAGGATGATCATTGGAAACAGGATGCACCTGAGCTCAATATCAAGTCTCGTATTTCTGTAAAAATAAAAATATGATTTTAAAAAATATATAATAAATAATTTTTCGCTTTGTCATTACGGATTATTTTGTGTAGATTGATGAGGAAAATGTTTTATTTATCCATTTTAGAATAATGCTGTAATCTAACAAAATGTGGAAAAAGTCAAGGGGTCTGAATACTTTCCGAATGCACAGTATGTGAGGTTCTAAACAGACTGAATCAGGTGACCTCTGTTCCGTTGCAAAAGGTTTTAAAACGTGTTCCTTTGTGTGCCCTGATAAACCCGTTTCCACAGCTTTCAGACATCTGTTGGCGAGTGAGAGGCAACGGAGCAAGTTACAGTTTCATTGAGAACAATTGTCATTTGATGAACTATTGTTAGGTGTGTATTGATTTTGATCTGCTGTAAAAGCGGAACAGTTTCCCCTCCACTTTGGAGATGCAGCGAGGACTGGGGCAGTGGAGACAGATGGTTGTCATTGTGTGAGAGCTTGTTTGCACATTTATGTAATGGAGGCAGAGGAACATACCAGACATATGTAGTGGACAGCAGGACTCATTGAGTCGAACTAAAGGCTGCACGTTCAACCAAAAACCACACACACACACACACACACACACACACACACACACACACACACACACACACACACACACACACACACATTTGTTTTTCTATCTTCATGTGGACCTGTATTCCCATTCAAAATCCTATTTTTCCCAACCCTAATGTTAACCCAAACCCTAAACCTTACCCTCTAATTGTAACCCTAACCCTAACTTTGTCCTCGTGGGGATGTGAGACATGTCTCCATGAGGGAGAATTTACTTGTTTTACTATCCTTGTGGGGACTTTGGGGGATTTCAGGTCTCCAGGAGGCTAGAAGAACAAGAACACAAACACACAAACACTTCTGCCCTGACAATTACAAACATAATACTTATTATGATATTTGCCCTGTTATATACAAGTGTGTAATGGGAATGTGTTTTTTTGCATATCCCAACTTCCCCCAAGACACGTGCAGGGACTGTGGTCATGACTAGGGGTGTCATTGTACAGCACCCCTGGATAAATTAGGGTTAAGTGCCTTATCGGCTCCAGTGTTCAAACCACCAACACTCTAACCACGAGGCTACCACCCGCACATACCACACATACCACCTATATGTGTGCTCATGTTTTATGTCAGGAGAGTCGTTTCCTGTGCAGATACATTGGATCATTTGTGCACTTATTTGTGTGTGTGAGTTGTATTGTGTTTACTGTACTGTATGTGTCTGTGTCTGTGTGGACGCGTCTGTAGTATGAATTGGATGAAGGAAAGGAGGAGGTATACGAGCTGTGGTCGCCTTCACTTTATTTTGGTACAGGAATTGACAGATGCATGCAAGAGGATGTGAAACACAGACAGAAATAGAGAGAGAGAGAGAGAGAGAGAGAGCGAGAGAGAGAGAGCGAGAGAGAGCGAGAGAGAGAGAGCGAGAGAGAGCGAGAGAGAGCGAGAGAGAGAGAGAGAGAGCGAGAGAGAGCGAGAGAGAGAGCGAGAGAGAGAGCGAGAGAGAGGGAGAGAGAAAGGAAGAGAGAAAGAGAGAGAGAGAGAGCGAGAGAGAGCGAGAGAGAGGGCGAGAGAGAGAGAGAGAGAGCGAGAGAGAGAGAGAGAGAGAGAGAGAGAGAGAGAGAGAAAGAGAGGGAATGAGAGAAAGACAGTCAGAAATAGTGAGCTAGTGAAGTGGACTAGGAGACAGATGAAGAGAGAAAGACAGCCAGAGATAGTGAGCTGGTGAAGAGGACTAGGAGAGACATATGAAGAAAGACAGCCAGAGATAGTGAGGTAGTGAAGAGGACTAGGAGAGACAGATGAAGAGAGAAAGACAGCCAGAGATAGTGAGCTAGTGAAGAGGACTAGGAGAGACAGATGAAGAGAGAAAGAGACAGCCAGAGATAGTGAGCTGGTGAAGAGGATTAGGAGACAGATGAAGAGAGAAAGACAGCCAGAGATAGTGAGGTAGTGAAGAGGACTAGGAGAAACAGATGAAGAGAGAAAGAGACAGCCAGAGATAGTGAGGTAGTGAAGAGGATTAGGAGACAGATGAAGAGAGAAAGACAGCCAGAGATAGTGAGGTAGTGAAGAGGACTAGGAGAAACAGATGAAGAGAGAAAGAGACAGCCAGAGATAGTGAGCTGGTGAAGAGGATTAGGAGACAGATGTAGAGAGAAAGACAGCCAGAGATCGTGATCTAGTAAAGAGGACTAGGAGAGACAGATGCAGAGAGAGATGTCCTCCCCTCCTCCACAACTGAGTCTGGACACCCCCGCCCCTCTCTGGCCCCGCCTCTCTGTGTGCAGCGCCCTAACCGTTCCTGACAGCCAGTCACTCATTAGGGCTGCCGCGCACTCTGTTCCTGTGTCCGCCGGCTTCCAGCCCCCCAAACAATGTGTGTGTGTGTGTGTGTGTGTGTGTGTGTGTGTGTGTGTGTGTGTGTGTGTGTGTGTGTGTGTGTGTGTGTGTGTGTGTGTGTGTGTGTGTGTGTGTGTGTGTGTGAGTGAGAGAGAGTACACAGAAGACTCAGCTCTGCACTGCTGCCGCCTGGGTTATTGCTTGCTGTAGCTGGAGATGAGGAGGGTGGGGGGAAATCAAGCCCTATTCACCGGCACAAAGACTAAATTAACCAAATTGGCAAATGGTACGCGAAACTGCCTCCTGAACATTCTGTGCTAGTCAGAGGTTGCCATAGAAACTCTATATTTGATGTGTGTGTATCAGGAAATTATTGAGTCACACATGATTATCAATTGATTCCGCTAAGGGCACACAGTCTGATTCACACAGTCAGACAGAGACGAGTCATGTGCATTTTGACTAACTCATTCATTCTCAGTGCTACTCACTCACTCACTCACTTGCTCATTCACTCTCTCACTTACCTCTGTCTCACCTCTGTCTTTCAAACTCACAAACACATTTACCTTTAATGTATGTGGTTATTCAAGAGCTTAGGACTATAAGGTTCTATCTGCAAATAGATGATTCTGGCTTTACATTTCCAAACGCTGTTTGGTTTGAATGGTGTCAGCTATTTTTATATTGTATTCTTTTGAACTTAACAACATGAATTGAACTATTTAAACTACTGTATAGCTAGAGAACATTGAACACAACAAGGCTATATCAATAACACAATTTTGACAAAAATGCAGATACCTTATTGTCTGAAACTCTCGCATTGTCTTTTACGTAGCTTTTCCGAGAACACTCACAGTTGAAGAGTTTTAAATGTGTGTTTAGTGTTGCGGTGAGTGCCCTTGAAGGAGAGAATAAAGTGCTATGAATAAACATGACAATAGTTTCCCCCGTCATCCCATTCATAGCTGTCATTTGTTAGTAATTACACTACTTATACCTGGGACATACTTGGGATAGCTTTTATCAGAGACGAGGAGAAACTAGAGCTTCTGTCACAACTGCCTGCTGCTGAACAAAGAGGAAAAGGAGAGTGAATGAACGGCATCTCAAACCACGTGATTTCCTATGACAGTGCAAGCAAACTCTTCTGATGCAGAATCTTGCCGTAAAATGATGTTTGTCAAGAATGCAGTAAACTCAGCTGTGTGTGTATGTGTGTGTTTTTGTGTGTATGTGTGGGTGCGTGTGTGCGTACATGCGTGTGTGTGTAAATGTGAATGTGTGTATTGGTGTCTCTCCCGGCCAGTCAATGAAATATCGATCATCTCTACTGAAAGAGGGACAGACGTCAAGGGCAAACAGCCAGCAGATCAATGTGTGTGTGTTTGTGTGTGTGTGTGTCCAAACTTCATGTATAGACACCATGAACTCTTCTGCAGTCCTGACGGCACCGTAACTGTGTGAAAATATATTTTTGTTTTGGGTTAAGTTTAGTTTGAGTAAAGTTCTTATTGCCTTCAATACAGCCCTGAACTGATGTTTGTTTATGCTAAGTTGTAACTGTCTTATATTGTGTTTTGAGGTTAGTTTGAGTAAAGTTATGCCTTTTGGCACACAGCAGAACTGTAGTTTGGGACTCAGAGCATAGTTTAAAGATAAACTTCAGGTCTGACTGATGAGTTCACTCTTTCACTCTCTTACCCTCCCTCTGTCTCTCTCCTTCCCCTCCCTCTATGTCTGAGCCCCCCTGAGTCACAACAACAGGCACCAAACAGATTGAGCATCCCCTTACGAGGAAAAAATGCCCCATTTTCATGTCTTTGAATCTGACATTTTTGGCACATTAAATATTGGATATTAATAAATGAAATGTAATGAACTGACATGAAAGCATAAATAAGTCCAATGGTACAATGCAAGAAAAGTATAAAAGAAGAAGAAATTGCTCAACTTTTCTTGAACTCCAATTAACTATTGCTTTCTTTAGTCTACAGAGATTATTTTTCATGTTCACTTATTCAAACAAATATTGAATAATTAAAAGCAGGGGGGAAAAAACAACATAAGAATCAAAAGGAAAGTTCATGCCAGCGGAGGCTCGCCTACGGACTGAAAGATGAAGACCATTTGAATAAGTTCAATTATTTTGGGTCATTTACTGTAATGAGTTGTCCATCGGGTGTTTTTGTAACATTGAAATAATCATAATGTCTTCCTCTGTTGAGCGCTTAGAGAATGCGTTTGCAGTCCAGCAGAAGACTATTTTAGTAAGCCGTCTATTTCCAAGACTGAAAACTGCAACCATCTCCCTGTGAGAGCAGTCTACCTGGTAACAGTAACAGTTTTTTTTACAGTATCAAAAAACTATATTAATGTGACCCTGGGAAAAATAGCCTCTTTGTAACAAATTAACAATGGGTTTGATTTAATTGAGTCTAAATCATCAGTAACAGACACAACACCAGAGTAGTGATGTATCTATGTATACAGTAAACAGATCTGAAACTGTTGTATATAATGTATATATTCTTACAACCAGCTGCCACCCTTTTGCAAGTGTTTGGATACACCTGAAAGGGATCTGTAATGTGCTTTTTTATGGGTATGCTTTACAATGCAATATTACTGGTTATTGATGTATTGTTAAGTTAACATTCATGAGATTAATTGTAATGCAGCAGCAGAAACTCTTTTGCACAGCCTTTCAGGTGATTCCCAACACTGTCAAAAATGGTGAGTGTACTTGCATATTTTGAAACGCTTCATTTTAAACAGTGTTTGTATGTACTATAACACGTGTATGTGTCAGAGTGTGTACGTTCAGAATGTACAGTATGCATGTACTGTATGTGTCGCGGCTCTCGTCGTAATGAGGATCGGACCAAAGCGCAGCGTAGTAAGTGTTCATGATTTTATTTGATCACAAGAGGGAAAACCGAAACAGTTCTGTAAGGTGCTTAAACTATACAGAAAACATCTACCCACAAAACACAGGTGGGAAAAAGGCTGCCTAAGTATAATTCCCAATCAGAGACAACGATAGACAGCTGTCCCTGATTGAGAACCATACCTGGCAAAAACATAGAAATATAGAAACTAGAATGCCCACCCTAGTCACACCCTGGCCAACCAAAATAGAGAATAAAAGCCTCTCTATGGCCAGGGCGTGACAGTACCCCCCCCCCCCCAAAGGTGCGGTCTCCGGCCGCAAAACCTGACTCTATAAGGGAAGGTCCGGGTGGGCATCTACTTCGGCCCCAGACTGGGGACCCTCGCTGCAGGGCCCAGACTGGGGACCTCGCTGCAGGCCCCGGACTGGGGACCGTCGCTGGATACTTCGGACTGCAGACCGTTGCTGGAGGCTCCGGATCGCGGATCAATGCTGGAGGCTTTGTGCCATGGATCCTCACTGCAGGCTCCGGGCCATGGATCATCACTGGAGGCTTCGTTCCATGGATCCTCACTGCAGGCTCCAGGCCATGGATCATCACTGGAGGCTTCGTGCCATGGATCATCACTGGAGGCTTCGGGCCATGGATCATCACTAGAGTGAGGAGACGTATAGGCAGCCTAGTGTGTGGCGCTGCCACAGGGCTTACCAGGCTGGGGAGACATACAGGAGGCCTGGTTCTGGGAGCAGGCACCGGATACACTGGGCCGTGGAGGGGCACTGGAGGTCTTGAGCGTAGAGCCTGCACTCCCCGTGTGCCCCCTCCATTTTTTTGGAGCTGCCTCTCGTGCTTGCCTCGTTGCCGTGACTCCTGGTATCGCCGCCATTCCTCCCTTGCTGTTTCCGCCTGTTTCCATGGCAGGGTCTTGTCCCCTGCCATAACCTTCTCCCATATCCATGAGATCCTCCAGTCCTTCTTCTCCCGGACCCAGGATCCCTGCTCCTTCTGGCCATGCTGCTTGGTCCTTTGGTGGTGGGTAGTTCTTCTGTTATGTATGTTGTTGGAATGAGACCAAGGTGCAGCATTGTAAGCGTACATTTTTCTTTATTTTGATGAACCCCCCCCCCAAAAAAAAAAGATAAACGAATGTAAACTTCTGCAGGCTTTACAGCAACTAACAAAATCAAGAAAAGGGGCTGCCTAAGTATGATCCTCAATCAGAGACAACAATAAACAGCTGCCTCTTTTTGTGAACCATACTTGGCCAACAAAGCAATAGAAACCTAGATTTGCCCACCCAAGTCACACCCTTACCTAACCAAATAGAGAATAAAAAGGCTCTCTAAGGTCAGGGCGTGACAGTATGTATGGCCAGAGCTGTATCCAGGGTCTGAGTTTCAGTGAGGTCCAGAGGGGTGTCTCATTCACTGCATTTCTATACAATTAAAAAAACTATAAAAGGCTCTTTTAGAGTGCAGCAAAAACAAGAAGAAATGACCCCAGCCATCATCACATTGGTTGCTGTAGCTTCAGTCACCTCAGTCGATCGACAAACACATAGCCTATTAGCTATACAATTAGCCGCTACACATTTAATACAAAAAGGTATTTTATTAACAAAAGGTAAACCAATATGTTTGCTTTACAAAACTTTTTTGTTGTTGCAGTTTTACAGCAAATTTCCCGCAAATCTAAACATTTTGCAATAGGGTGGAGAGAGGTTTTTACATTTTTTCAAAGCAAATTTCCTGCAATTCTACACAGTTTGACATGACTTATGCCATGATTGGAGTCCACCTGTGGTAAATTCAATTGATTGGACATGATTTGGAAAGGCACACACCTGTCTATATAAGGTCCCACAGTTGACAGTGCATGTCTGAGCAAATACCAAGCCATGAGGTCAAAGGAATTGCCCGTAGAGCTCCGAGACAGGATTGTGTCAAGGCACAGATTCGGGGAAGGGTACCAGAAAATGTATGCAGCATTGAAGGTCCTCAAGAACACAGGGGCCTCCATTATTCTTAAATGGAAGAAGTTTGGAACCACTAAGACTCTTCCTAGAGCTAGCCGCCCGGCCAAACTGAGCAATTGGGGGAGAAGAGCCTTAGTCAGGGAGGTGACCAAGAACCCGATGGTCACTCTGACAGAGCTCCAGAGTTCCTTTGTGGAGATGGGAGAACCTTTCAGAAGGACAACCATCTCTGCATCACTCCACCAATCAGGCCTTTATGGTAGAGCGGCCATACATAAGTCACTCCGCAGTAAAAGGCACATTACAGTTTGCCAAAAGGCACCTGAAGGACTCTCAGAACATAAAAATCAAGATTCTCTGGTCTGATGAAACCAAGATTGAGCTCATTGGTCTGATGTCAAGTCACAACTGGAGGAAGCCTGGCACCATCCCTACAGTGAAGCATGGTGGTAGCAGAATCATGCTCTGGAGATGTTTTTCAGCGGCAGGGACTGGGAGTCTAGTCAAGATTGAGGGAAAGATGAATGGAGCAATGTACAGAGAGATCCTTGATGAAAACCTTCTCCAGAGCATTCAGGACCTCGGACTGGGGCCAAGGTTCACTTTCCAACAGGACAACGACACCAAGCACATAGCCAAGACAATAAAGGAGTGGCTTCGGGACAAGTCTCTGAATGTCCTTGAGTGGCCCAGCCAGAGCCTGGACTTGAACCCGATCGAACATCTCTGGAGAGACCTGAAAATAGCTGTGCAGCGACGCTCCCCATCCAACATGACAGAGCTAGAGAGGATCTGCAGAGAAGAATGGGAGAAACCTCCCAAATACAGGTGTGCCAAACTTGTAGCGTCATACCCAAGAAGAATCAAGGCTAGAATCGCACCCAGAGGTGCTTCAATAAAGTATTGAGTGAAGGGTCTGAATACTTATGTAAATGTGATATTTCAGTTTAAAATATATATATATATATACATTTGCAAACATTTCTAAAAACCTGTTTTTACTTTTTCATTATGGGGTATTGTGTGTAGATCAAAGAGGGAAAAAACTATTTAATCTATTCTAGAATAAGGCTGTAAAGTAACAAACAAAATGTTGAGACCTTGGTGTCCTCATATGTAGGTACGGCCCTGAGTATGGGCTGCATGTAGGCCATGTATAAGGGACACCCTGTCACACTCCTAGGATTATGTTAAACGTCACACCTTGGCAGCCTGCTGCTGCACCTTCAGTTTACTCCTCAGTTCAACTTTGATCTTAATTTGTTTACTTTTCTGTTTGCTTGGAGTTTTCTTACTGAGTAAGAAACCAACTTATTTTGGTTACTAGCAGAAGCTGACCGAGGGTCTCATAATGGTGATGCATTGGCGACTCAAGGTTTAATGTTCTGACTGACTACATGACTTAGTGGGGAAAATTGTAGTGTAAAAATACTGTAAATAATACTGAGAATACTGTAAAAATATTGTAAAAATGGGAAAAGGAAATTGCGGTGGCACCAAACCCCTTAAGATTAACAATTCCTTTGCCCTGAACACAAGAGCCAATTAGATGTCTGTAACTAATTAACAATAACCAAGTGCCAAAAATAAAAGCGATATAAGTTCACTGTAAATTATGAAACAAATGTGCACCTGTAGAAAATAACAGTATAACACATCTCACTTACACTTGCATGTTCAATGAGTGTCTATTTGTATCGATTTTATATATATATAAATATATATATATATATATATATATATATATATATATTTTTTTTTTTTACCAGGTCTCATCGAGGAGAAATTCCAATGTTACAAACGGCAAATAAATGTATATGGAACTTGAACTGGAGTGGGTCGTAAAAGTCGGATAACATGTCATTCAGCTCTTAAAACATACGTTCATCTTGACTTTGTTAAGGCACCACACTTAATCAAACTTATACAGCCTTGATGAGATTTCATGAGCCCCAATTGAAAGTTTCTTTACTAGAAGCTCACTGTGGATGACAGATTGGGCCTGTGCCAGTCATTGTGAGTGATGGGGTTTGGCCGGAACGACAGAGAGAGACACCAAACCAGGACTCCTCCTGTGGAGCAGCTCCATCCTCCAGTACAGTAAAGCAGAGAGCTGTGGGTGTCAGAGGAGAAGGGACAGGTCAGGTTGGCACCCCAGTGATGAAAGGACGGTAAGAGGAACCAGAGGGGAGGAAGATACTGTAGGGCCGGGAAAATGGGAGAAGGAGGACGAAAGGGAATGGGAAAGGACTTCAAAACAACAAAAAGAGAAAAACAAACAGGGGGAAAAAACAAGCCAAAGAGAAAGAAGGAATCCCAAGGTCCTCTGTCTAATTAAGAGCATTTGCATATATTAATGAGGTCTAATGAGGAGCTTTTCAATAGTTTGTTTTCCCCTAATATGAATATTTCCTTTTCATTATCACGTTACATACATGGAGATTCTTTCCGATGATCAAATCCTGTCTCCTCTGCTCCTGTAGATACAGGACTATAGTGTGTGTGTGTGTGTGTGTGTGTGTGTGTGTGTGTGTGTGTGTGTGTGTGTGTGTGTGTGTGTGTGTGTGTGTGTGTGTGTGTGTGTGTGTGTGTGTGTGTGTGTGTGTGTGTGTGTGTGTGTGTGTGTGTGTGTGTGTGTGCGTGCGTACGTGCGTGCGCGTGTATGTGTGAGCGTAGCTGTGTGTGTGTGTGTCAATGTGTGTATGCATGTTTGTGTGTGTATGCATGTGTGTGTACATGTTTACAGTATGAGATACTTTTATTTCAAACCTTCATCTAGTAAAGATACAAAGTGATTGGTAAACAGCTAGTACAATAAGGGCTATAGCGTCGGAACCTTTTTAAATGCATAAGTAGCCTATACGACAACAGCCACAGCAGTAGTGGTCAACTCCACTAGTTGGACCTTCACAGGCATAATATTAACAAACATAATATGTCAAATATTATTTTCCAGCTTATAAAGGCTATCTAAATGACCGTCATTAGTGGTGGCCATATTAGCAGCACATACTGTCTATATGCTACATTACCCTGCCTCTGGCTAACCTAAGTGAAAATGAATGAATGAGTGAGTGAAGGAATACGCACAGTCAGCACTGCCCACCCACTCCTACAACATAAAGCCAAACCCTGACGGCCCAGCCAGAAGTCTACATCGCCATATGGGGTTGTATAGGAGAGACAATGGAACAGAAGGAGATGGCTGCAGTTTTACGATTCTGTAACCAATTGTGCTATTGTGTATGTAAGTTATGTTGCACATAATGTTTCTGCCACCGTGTCTTATGGCTGAAAAGAGCTTCTAGATATCAAGACAGCGATTACTCACCCCATACTGGAGGAATACGTTTTATTCAACGAGTCGGATGGGAAGGATTTACTTCAGACTCCCGACAAGGCCCTCATCCCAGTAATTCGCAGGAGAAAGAGACTGAATTATCGTGGACGAAGATCCGGGTGCCTTATTAGGATCCGTCACCGAGAGGGTAATCTACCTTTACCATCGGTCTTATTAGGCAAAGTACAATAAATCCATAATAAAATAGACAAACAACAATCACGTATATTCTACCAACGGGACATTAAAAATTGTAATATCTTATGTTTCACAGAGTCATCCCTGAACGACCACATGAATAACATACAGCTGGCGGGTTTTAATCATTTTTGGCAGGATAGAACAGCGGCCTCTGGTAAGACAAGGGGTGGAAGTCTATGTATATTTGTAAACAACAGCTGGTGCATGAAATCTAAGGAAGTCTCAAGGTTTTGCACGTCTGAGTTAGAGTATCTCATGATAAGCTGCAGACCACACAATTGACCAAGAGAGTTTTCATCTGTATTTTTCATAGCTGTCTACATACCACCACAAACCGATGTTGGCACTAAGAACGCACTCAATGAGCTGTATAGGGCCATAAGTAAACAGGAAAATGCTCACCCAGAGGCGGCACTCCTAGTGGCTGGGGACTTTAATGCAGGAAAACTCAAATCCATTTTACCTCATTTCTACCAGCATGTTAAATGTGCGACCAGACTGAAAAAAAACTCTAGACCACCTTTACTGCACACAGAGACGCGTACAAAGCTTTCCCTCTCCCTCCATTTGGCAAATCTGACAATAATTCTATCCTCCTGATTCCTGCATACAAACAAAAACTAAAACAGGAAGCACCAGTGACTCGGTCAATAAGAAAGTGGTCAGATGAAGCAGATGCTAAGCTACAGGACTGTTTTGCTAGCACATACTGGAATTTGTTCCAGGATTCTTCCGATGGTATTGAGGAGTACACCACATCAGTCACTGGCTTCATTAATAAGTGCATCGATGACATAGTCCCGAAAGTGACTGTACGTACCCCAACCAGAAGCCATGAATTACAGGCAACATCCGCACTGAGGTAAAGGGTAGAGCTGCCACTTTCAATTAACGGGACTCTAACCCGGAAGTTTATAAGAAATCCCGCTATGCCCTCTGACAAACCATCAAACTGGCAAAGCGTCAATACAGGACTAAGATTAAATCTTACCACACCGGCTCTGATGCTCGTCAGATGTGGCAGGGCTTGCAAACTTTTACAGACTACAAATGGAGCACAGCCGCGAGTCTACCAGATGAGCTAAAAAGACGTATATGCTCGATTTGAGGCAAGTAACACTTAAGCATGTATGAGAGAATCAGCTGTTCCGGATGACTGTGTGATCACGCTCTCTGTAACCAATGTGAGTAAGGCTGCAGGGCTTGACGGATTACTAGGACGTGTACTGCGAGCATGCGCTGAACAACTGGCAAGTGTCTCACTGACATTTTCAACTTCTCCATGTCTGACTCTGTAATACCAAAATGTTTCAAGCAGACCACTATAGTCCCTATGCCCAAGAACACTAAGGTAGCCTGACTAAATGACTACCGACCCGTAGCACTCACGTCTGTAGACATGAAGTGCTGTGAAAGGCTGGTCATGGCTCACAACACCATTATCGTGATCAAGCGTGATCAAGACAAATGAGATGATTGTGGACAACAGGAAAAGGAGGACCGAGCATGCCCCCATTCTCATCGACGGGGCTGTAATGGAGCAGGTTGAGAACTTCAAGTTCCTTGGTGTCCACATCACCAACAAACTAACACGGTCCAAGCACACCAAGATAGTCGTGAAGAGGGCAAGACAAAACCTATTCCCCCTCAGGAGACTGAAAAGATTTAAGGGCTTGTAAGTAAGAATTTCACTGTAAGGTCTACACTGTTGGTTAAGGGCTTGTAAGTAAGAATTTCACTGTAAGGTCTACACTGTTGGTTAAGGGCTTGTAAGTAAGCATTTCACTGTAAGGTCTACACTGTTGGTTAAGGGCTTGTAAGTAAGAATTTCACTGTAAGGTCTACACTGTTGGTTTTAAGGGCTTGTAAGTAAGCATTTCACTGTAAGGTCTACACTGTTGGTTTTAAGGGCTTGTAAGTAAGCATTTCACTGTAAGGTCTACACTGTTGGTTAAGGGCTTGTAAGTAAGCATTTCACTGTAAGGTCTACACTGTTGGTTAAGGGCTTGTAAGTAAGCATTTCACTGTAAGGTCTACACTGTTGGTTAAGGGCTTGTAAGTAAGCATTTCACTGTAAGGTCTACACTGTTGGTTAAGGGCTTGTAAGTAAGCATTTCACTGTAAGGTCTACACTGTTGGTTAAGGGCTTGTAAGTAAGCATTTCACTGTAAGGTCTACACTGTTGGTTAAGGGCTTGTAAGTAAGCATTTCACTGTAAGGTCTACACCTGTTGTATTTGATGCATGTGACAATTAACATTTTATTTTATTTGATAATTATACATAATGTAACCTGCATGTTTAGTTGCTATGTTTAGTTGCTATGGGTGTGTGTATGCTCAATCTGGTATTGGTATTAGCAGATGGAGATTTCTGGGGTGATGGTATTATACTGTCATGTATGGGATGTTTAAAGGATAGTGGGTATGTTGTACATCTGACAAGTTTTCATTAAGCGTATTAGAATCTAATATGAACCTCTTGTCGTTAAAGGTCTTACAGTGTAATGTATGAAATAGATGTTATGGTGGAGCCATTGTAGATGTTGCTTGACATGTTGTAATTTATGTGTGCTAGAGTTGAATGTGTCTGTTTTGTCATGAAAGCAAATGAATGTAATAAACAGTAAGCATGATGTTAGGATGTGGAAGACACAGTACGAGGACATAATGCCTAGCATTGCATCTTTGAAGTGGAGGTGAAGTTACATATGGTGTCCATTTTAAATGTCCAACGCTGCAGATGTCGGCTTAAAAAGACATCACTTTTACAGGCACATGTCGTTTATCTGGTTTCCTTTGAATCCAGGCCGACGTCACTCTCTCTGCAATCTAGAGGAACAACCAGGTGTCACGGGCGGTATCTGAACCCAGGTCTCCCATGGGAGTAACTAAGGTATTGCGTTAGACCAAGGGGAAATTCCCTCTTGGGACGAGGGTGAAACTGGTTTTGAAGTCGCAGGTAGGGGCTACCTCGTCACGAGACCATGAGTCTGACTCATGTACGTTACACAAGGACCATGGTTACATTTACCCCTAAATCCAAATTAGAGGTAATAATGTTATACAACTTTGAATAAACATGGATGTCAAGACGTGGTGACTTCTACAGACAATAGTAGATCAGACAAACCTGTTGTTATTGATGATAGGTGGACACTCTGGTCTCTTCTGGTGTTTTGCAGCCAAATCTGGTGTTGGCTGAGTATGTATGGGTGTGTGTGTGTGCGTGATTGTCTTCAAAGCAACGTTCATTTTGACACTCTTTTTTCAAAATTATTTGAGTTTGAGTCATTTTCACTAAAATATCAGTAAGTCGTAGTGACATTTTTATCATTTGAATCGTGATTTAATCCAGTTATTGTCAAACTGACAAACAGTGGGCCATTTTATTAAACTACACTTAAAAATATCAAATATAAATATACATATAAACATGCTGTTGTACACATCGATCCAGTTCATCGCAAACATGCTCAATGGGTGACTTTTCTGGTAAGTATGCAGGCCATGGAAGAACTGAGCCATTTTCAGCTTCCAGGAATTGTGTACAGATCCTTGCAACATGGGGCTGTGCATTATCATGCTGAAACATGAGGTGATGACAGCGGATGAATGGCATGACAATGGGCCTCAGGATGGCCATCGAGGTGAGCATTTTCCACTGAAATCGATTACGACGCCGAACTGCAGTCAGGGTAAGACCCTGGTGAGGACGACAAGCACGCAGATATGTTTGTTTCTTGTGAGGCCGGTTGGGTGTGCTGCCAAATTCTCTAAAACAATGTTCGATGCAACTTATGGTAGAGGAATGAACATTAAATTATCTGGCAACAGATCTGGTGGACATTCCTGCAATCAGCATGCCGCTTGCATGCTCCCTCAAAACTTGAGACATCTGTGGCATTGTGTTGTGTAACAAAACTGAACATTTTAGAGTGGCCTTTTATTTCCCCCAGCACAAGGTGCACCTGTGCAATGATCATGCTGTTTAATCAGCTTCTTGATATGGCACACCTGTCAGGTGGGTGGATTATCTTGGCAAAGGAGAAATGCTCACGAACAGGGATGTAAACTCATTTGTGCACAACATTTGAGAGAAATAAGCTTTTTGTGCATATGGAACATTTCTGGGATATTTTATTTCAGCTCATAAAACATGGCACCAACACTTTACATGTTGCCTTTATATTTTCTTATCAGTGGAAATGCCCTTTTATTTTAGTTAGTCAGATCAGACTTGTATTGCCTCATTAACATATAGTAAACATAAATCACTGACTTCCATGTGCACAAACCTACATAACCTTGTCCAACCAACATATTTTTCGGCATAACATCCTATCGCAATCATTCTCTTCCCAACAGCCAAATTGGCAGAAGAACAAATTACTCTGCAGCAGATGAAAAATCACACCCCTTGACAAGGCTCCAGACTTACACTATTCCCAGGTGGCACTGGTGCCACTAACTTCTTCAGTTGGTGGCATCAGCCCATGATTTGGTCACACCAATTTTTTTCTGCAGCGCCACGCAATATGTATATATTGTTTTTATCACCTTATAAAGTAATTCACAGTGCTTTGGACTGAATAATAGACTACTGAGATATGCTATTTAAGAAATAAGTTGTTTCATCTAACATGTCGCAGCAGGAATGCATGATTCTGTCAGGTGTGCTCCCTCTCCGGCCTCTAGGTCACCAGGCTGCTCGTTATGGTGCACACCTGGACTCCATCACTTCCCTGATTACCTTCCCTATATCTGTAACTCCCTTTGGTTCCATCCCCAGATGTCATTGTTCCAGTTTCTTGTCTGTGTACTGTTAGTGCTTCTTGTTTTGTATTATGGTCTGTTTATTTTTATTAAAACACTCACTCCCTGAACTTGCTTCCTGACTTTCAGCGCACATCGTTACAAATTCAAAATATTTTGATGTGCAACCTAATCCAGTGAATGTCATGAATTGTGGGTTGACAATATGGTATTGTTATATTTTACTGTTAAAATAGGGCTCCAGAATGTTCTGAATTGTTATTCAATAGAGATGAATTTGCAAACATCTTTACTCTACACTCCCTGTCAAAGGTTTTAGAACACCTCATTCAAGGGCTTTTCTTTATTTGTTCTATTTTCTACATTGTAGAATAGTAGTGAAGATTTCAAAACTATGAAATAACACATACGGAATCATGTACTTACCAAAAAAGTGTTAAACAAATCAAAATATATTTTATATCTGATATTCTTCAAATAGCCACCATTTGCCTTGATGACAGCTTTGCACACTCTTGGCATTCCCTCAACCAGCTTCACCTGGAATGCTTTTCCAACCGCCTTGAAGGCTTTCCCACATATGCTGAGCACTTGTTGGCTGCTTTTCCTTCACTCTGCGGTCCAACTCATCCCAAACAATCTCAATTTGGTTGAGATTGGGGGATTGTGGAGGCTAGGCCATCTGATGCAGCACTCCATCACACTCCTTCTTGGTAAAATAGCCCTTACACAGCCTGGAGGAGTGTTGGGTCATTGTCCTGTTGAAAAACAAAGGATAGTCCCACTAAGACCAAATCAGATGGGATGGTGTATCACTGCAGAATGCTGTGGTAGCCATGTTGGTTAAGTGTGCCTTGAATTCTAAATAAATCAGACAGTTTCACTAGCAAAACACCCCCCACACCATCATACTTCCTCCTCCTCCATGCCTTACGGTGGGAAGTACACATGCAGAGATCATCCGTTCACCCACACCACGTCTCACAAAGACACGGCAGTTGGAACCAAAAATCTCCAATTTGGACTCCTGACTAAAGGACAAATTTCCACTGGTCTAATGTCCATTGCGCGTGTTTCTTGGCCCAAGCAAATCTCTTCTTATTGGTGTCCTTTAGTAGTGGTTGCTTTTCTGCAATTTGGCCATGAAGGCCTGATTCACGCAGTCTGCTCTGAACAGTTGATGTTGAAATGTGTCTGTTACTTGAACTCTGTGAAGCATTTATCTGGGCTGCACTTTCTGAGGCTGGTACAGTAACTCAAATGAACTTATCCTCTGCAGCAGAGGTAACTCTGGGTCTTCCTTTCCTGTGGTGGTCCTCATGAGAGCCAGTTTCATCATAGTACTTGATGGTTTTTGCGACTGCTCTTGAAGAAACTTTCAAAGTTCTTGAAATGTTCCGCATTGACTGACCTTCACTAATGATGGACTGTCATTTCGCTTTGCTTATTTGAGCTGTTCTTGCCATAATATGTACTTGGTCTTTTACCAAATAGGACTATATTCTGTATACCTTGTCACAACACAACTGATTGGCTCAAATGTCTTAAGAAGGAAAGGAATTCCACCAATTAAGTTTTAAGAAGGCACACCTGTTAATTGAAATGCATTCCAGGTGACTACCTCATTTGTTTAACACTTTTTTTGATTACTGCATGATTCCATATGTGATATTTCATAGTTTTGATGTCTTCACTATTATTCTAAAATTAAAATAAAGAAAATCCCTTGAATGAGTAGGTGTTCTAAATCTTTTCACCGGTAGTGTATGTGCACTAATATCATAGGCTGATGCGCAATTGTGCATTTCGCCGGCTTCGTATCTTAAAGCAATATCAAATATCTTGGTTGTAAAATGGTTGCGATGGAGCTCAATATTAAGAGATCACAAATAACCAATTATACCCAGGCCCAGGAATCATGAGGATAATACACTTGACTTTTTGACCAAATCATATTTTTGCCCGCCTAAAAAATAGGATGTTCTGAAACTTTTCAGTGAGGTGACCATATAATGAATGTATCAGGTATGAAGGTAAGACCCAGATGCAGACACATCAAATTAACAATGGTTTAATAATCCAACTGGGGCAGGAAATAGAAAGGACAAGGCAGGCAGGGGTCAGTAAACCAGGGGTGGAGCAACGGTACCAGGCGGAAGGCAGGCTCAGGTCAATAATCCAGAGGTGGGGCAAAGGTACAGGTCGGCAGGCAGGCTCGGGGCAGGCAGAGTGGTTAGGCAGGCGGGCTCAGAGTCAGGACAGGCATAGGTCAAAACCAGGAGGACGAGAAAAAGAGAGACTGTGAAAAGCAGGCGCTGAGAACAAAAACACTGTTTGACTTGACAAACAAGATGAACTGGCAACAGACAAACAGAGAACACAGGTATAAATACACAGGGGATAATGAGTAAGATGGGCGACACCTGGAGGGGGGGTGGAGACAATCACAAAGACCGGTGAAACAGATCAGGGTGTGACAGAATGTTCAGCTCACACTGATGCAACCAATTAAAAATTAAACTTGCGCAGCCAAATCAAACGGTCGCAAAATGCACTAAATGATCCCAGTCTGGAGCACTACCCTTTGACATACTGTAGCTATAACCAAAGTTCTGTCATAAGTAGTGGTCTGATTGGTTGCAGCAAGCTAACTAGCTAGCATTATCAATCTATTATTATCTGAGCATATACAGTATATTAGAATGATGCGCTTTCAGATGTCTCTTGAGGTTGGTATATTTTTCCCTGACAAATTATGGGTGTAAACACTTTCTTCTCCCATGGAAATGTTGCATTCAGTCTTGTTTGAATCAACACGATAAGTAAAGTGGCTCCAAACGTCACCCCTTTTTCTACGGGGAGCTTGTACCACTGGGAGAGTAGCCTTGGCATGTGCCTTATTTGCCTCAATGATTTGTTGCTGCCAGATTGGAGAATGGTTGTCGGGTAGAAAAGTGACTAATGAATGACCTGGGCATGG
Source organism: Oncorhynchus nerka (assembly GCF_034236695.1). Lineage (NCBI taxonomy): Eukaryota > Metazoa > Chordata > Actinopteri > Salmoniformes > Salmonidae > Oncorhynchus > Oncorhynchus nerka. The sequence continues at coordinate 22,425,235 of NC_088422.1, read as the reverse complement.
TATTTATTTTCCACCACACTGCAACATTGCAATGAGAAAGCCTTACAATTCTGTTAATGTCCTGCACTGAAACGCTCTCAATCTCTCCAAAAGCTCTTCTCCAGTCCAATTACTAGTCAGATTTTAGTCACAGAGATAATTTAGTCTCATCTTGATTTCCTCAACAGAAATTAAAAATCATTTTCGTTCTGTTTTTTCTGGGTCTTTTTAGTCAGATGTCATCTCGTCAATTGCCACTGAAAATAGGTGTTTGACGAATATTTTAGTCACTATTTTCCTTCCCAAAATTAATTAACATACATATGGGATCATCTGCTCTGTCCTGGTGTGGTCTGTTTTTAATTAGGGTTGATAGTGTGTCCTCATCTCCAACCTTCAGTCTACTACCGGTCCACCATCCCCCACCCACTGATCACCCAGGCCTGATCAGAGCATAACCCCCACCTGGGGGAGAACAGCAGATATCTAATACACAATAGGACAAGCTAGTGGGGGTGGGGGGGATTATCCAAACATTTATTTGAAGATCCCTGTCTGTAAATCTCTGACTAGTCCCCATAAGATATACTCATCTGTAAGGGCATTATGTGTGTGTGTGTGTGTGTGTGTGTGTGTGTGTGTGTGTGTGTGTGTGTGTGTGTGTGTGTGTGTGTGTGTGTGTGTGTGTGTGTGTGTGTGTGTGTGTGTGTGTGTGTGTGTGTGTGTGTGTGTGTGTGAGGGTGATTAGTTGTGACAGGTGTTGTGGCCACTGGTGCTTATGGAGGCGGAGGGGAGGAGGTGAGCAAGGGAAACACAGATGATTATTTAATTACTGTCTAATATGAAGTAGCCCCTTTCTCCCTCCCTCCCCCTCTGTATCATTCATTCTTTCCCCTGCTCTTTCTCTCCCACTCCCTTTTAGTCTGCCCCTTCCCCCTCGCACCCTGCTCCTACCCATCCCCTACCTCCTTCCCCCCCTCGATCCCCCTGCCCCTGAACCCCTTCCTTCCTACCTCTCCCAACCCCTAACCCCCACACACCACCCCCTAACCCCCACCCTCACCCCTTACCCCCTAACCCCACCGCCACTCCTAGTCTCATCCTTTCTTTATTAATGAACAATCCGGGCCTCTCTCAAATCCACTAGGGCTTAATGTACCTCCCCCAGACAGAGCCAAGGAGGAGGGGTGGATCCAGTCAGTTGCTCCCCTAGGAGGATGTTCTAACCACCCCCCTACCCCCCCTCCTTTCCTTCCCAATGGAACGGTTATTTAACGTGTGTTTACAGTAGTCACCGAGTAGTATTGGTGTGGTGTGTATTCATGGATGCCAAGGGAAGCCAGGCTCCCAGCCCCAAAATTTACAAAATAAAATAATAATGATAATAATAATTTATAATTTGTCTCTCTATGTTTCCTAATTTTCCTTCAATTCACAATAGGCTGAATCTATTTCACAGGAGACAGCATCCGAGTGAGTGCAACAGCGCCCCTCTTGATTGGGATAAATTGTTTTTGGTATCTTTTAGTTGTCACTGTATTAGACTAAGCAGAGGTGTTTTGATGATGTTGAAGTGGACTTAACTTGCTTGACCATGCTGTAGGTGGACTTCACAGGACAAAGGTTACCATCTGTTTTGATGATAAAACAATGGTGTGGTTGAATTTATTGTCTTGGCCTTTAGGCCTATATATCACGGTCGCAAGGCATATGAATTAACAGGGTATAGAGCAAACAACTAACGCCTTTCATTGGTTGTTCATGATAATTTATTTACAAGAAACACTCAAACAAAAACAACAAATCCAAAAACGAAAGCAAACAGTTCCGTCAGGTACAGACACTAAACAGAAAATAACACCCCACAAAACCCAAACGGAAAATACCAACTAATATATGGTCCCCAATCAGAGACAACGATAGACAGCTGCCTCTTTTTGGGAACCACACTTGGCAAAAACAACAAAGAAATAGAAAACATAGATTTTCCCACCTGTGTCACACCCTGACCTAACCAAACATAGAGAATAAATAAGGATCTCTAAGGTCAGGGCGTGGCAACAACGCAATTATCACAGCACATAGGTTGTAATATGGCTTGGCTTCCACAGGGATTTTACCCACGCACCACTTCGGAGTATAGAAAGTCAAAAATACAGTGGCCTGCGAAAGTATTCACCTCCCTTGGCATTTTTCCAATTGTGTTGCCTTATAACCTGGAATTAAAATAGATTGGGGGGTGTATCATTTTATTTACACAACATGCCTACAAATTTAAAGATGCAAAATATGATTTACCGATGAGACAAACAAACAATAAGACAAAAAAACTTGAGCGTCCATAACTATTCACCCCCCCCAAAAGTCAATACTCTGCAGAGCCACCTTTTGCAGCAATTACAGTTGCAAGTCTCTTGGGGTATGTCTCTATAAGCTTGGCACATCTAGCCACTGGGATTTCTGCCCATTCTTCAAGGCAAAACTGTTCCAGCTCCTTCAAGTTGGATGGGTTCCGTTGGCATACAGCAATCTTTAAGTCATATCACAGATTCTCAATTGCATTGAGATCTGGGCTTTGACAAGGCCATTCCAAGACATTCAAATGTTTCCCCTTTTCAACCACTCGAGTGTTGCTTTATCAGTATGCTTAGGATCATTGTCCTGCTGGAAGGTGAACCTCCGTCCCAGTCTCAAATCTCTTGAACAATGAAACAGGTTTCCCCCAAGAATTTCCCTGTATTTAGCGCCATCCATTATTCCTTAAATTCTTACCAATTTCCCAGTCCCTGCCGTTGAAAAACATACCTACAGAATGATGCTGCCACCACCATGCTTCACTGTGGGAATGGTGTTCTCGGGGTGATGAGAGGTGTTGGGTTTGGGTCAGGCATAGCATTTTCCTTGATGGCCAAAAAGCTCAATTTTAGTCTCATCTAACCAGTACCTTCTTCCATTTTTCGGGAGTCTCCCACATGCCTTTTGGCGAACACCAAACCTGTTTGCTTATTTTTTTCTTTAAGCAATGTCGTTTTTTCTGGCCACTCTTCCGTAAAGCCCAGCTCTGTGGAGTGTACGGCTTAAAGTGTTCATGTGGACAGATACTCCAATCTCCACTGTGGAGCTTTGCAGCTCCTTCAGGGTTATCTTTGGTATCTTTGTTGCCTCTCTGATTAATGCCCTCCTTGCCTGGTCTGTGAGTTTTGGTGGGCGGCCCTCTCTTGGCAGGTTTGTTGTGGTTCCATATTCTTTCCATTTTTTTATAATGGATTTAATGGTGCTCCGTGGGATGTTCAAAGTTTCAGATATTTTTTTATAACCCAACCCTGATCTGTACTTCTCCACAACTTTGTCCCTGACCTGTTTGGAGAGCTCCTTGGTCTTTCAGGTGCCACTTGCTTGGTGGTGCCCATTGCTTAGTGGTGTTGCAGACTCTGGGGCCTTTCAGAACATGTGTATATATACTGAGATCATGTGACAGATCATGTGACACTTAGATTGCACACATGTGGACTTTATTTAACTAATTATGTGACTTATGAAGGTAATTGGTTGCACCAGATCTTATTTAGGGGGTTCATAGCAAAGGGGGTGAATACATATGCACGCACTACTTTTCCGTTTTCCGTTATTTATTTCCGTATATTACAAGTTATGCCAAGAGAGGGCCGCCCACAAAAACGGAAAAGTAGTGCGTGCATATGTATTCACCCCCTTTGCTATGAACCCCCTAAATAAGATCTGGTTTATATATATATTACAAGTTATTATTTTTTTTCATTTCACTTCACCAATTTGGACAATGTTGTGTATGTCCATTACATGAATTCCAAATAAAAATCTATTTAAATTACAGGTTGTAATGCAACAAAATAGGAAAAATGCCAAGGGGGATGAATACTTTTGCAAGGCACTATAAGGTACAGCATTTCAGACGTGGCACAAGTGTGTGTGCATATGTGTGTGCATGCATCCATTTGTGCGTGCATGTGTCTGGGTAGGTGTGTGGGAACATATGTCCCTGAGCAGGTGCTGGATATCAAAATGTTCATGCATCCATTTGTGCGTGCATGTGTCTGGGTAGGTGTGTGGGAACATATGTCCCTGAGCAGGTGCTGGATATCAAAATGTTCAAGTTGAAAACATTAAAAGAGACTCCATACACTGCATTCTTCACTGAGTGAACAAAACATTAAGAATACCTTCCTAATATTGAGTTTTACCCATTTTGCCAGAACAGCCTCAATTTGTCGGGGCATGGACTCTACAAAATGTTGAAAGCTTTCCACAGGGATTCTGGCCCATGTTGACTCCAATGCTTTCCACAGTTGTGTCAAGTTGGCTGGATGTCCTTTGGGTGGTGGGCCATTCTTGATACACACGGGAAACTGTTGAGTGTGAAAAACACAGCAGTGTTTCAGTTCTTGACACACTCAAACCGTTTCGCCTGGCATCTACTACTATTCTTACTCCCAGCTTAGGGGACAGGGGAAAAGCTCATTTACTGCATTTCTAGACTATTTAAAAGCCCGAAAAAGCGATTTGAAGAAGAGCAAAAACAAGCAGAAATTACCCCAGCCATTAACTTCTTGGTGACAGGGGGGCAGTATTGAGTAGCTTGGATGAATAAGGTGCCCAGAGTAAACTGCCTGGTACTCTGTCCCAGATGCTAATATATGCATATTATTAGTAGTATTGGATAGAATAACACTCTGAAGTTTCTAAAACTGTTTGAATGATGTCTGTGAGTATAACAGAACTCATATGGCTGGCGAAAACCTGAGAAAAATCCAACCAGAAAGTGGGAAATCTGAGGCTTGTCGTTTTTTTTACTCAGCCCCTATTGTAGATACAGTGGTATATTGGTTATGTTGCACTTCCTAAGGCTTCCACTAGATGTCAACAGCCTTTAGAACTTTTGAGGAACTATTTGAGGATTCTACTGTGAAGTGGGGGCTCATAAGGGCTGTTTGAGCCAGGTGTCTGGCAGATTTCCACAGGCTCTGAGGCGCGGTCATGAGAGAGAGTTAGATCTCATTCCATTGCTTTTCTACAGACATAGGAATTCTCCTGTTGGAACATTATTGAAGATTTATGATAAAAACATCCTAAAGATTGATTCTATACTTAGTTTGACAAGTTTCTACGGGCTGTAGCGGAACTTTTTGAACTATTCGTCCGACGTTCGGCGGGACCTGAACACGCTTTTGGATTTGTTTACCAAACGCCCTAACAAAAGAAGCTATTTGGCCATAAATTATGGACATTATCGAACAAAACAAACATTTATTGTGGAACTGCGATTCCTGGGAGTGCATTCTGATGAAGATCATTAAAGGTAAGTGAATATTTATAATGCTATTTATGACTAATGTTGACTACCCAATATGGCGGATATCTTTTTGGCTGCTTTGTTGTCTGATATCTGTACTCAGATTATTACATGGTTTGCTTTTTCCGTAAAGTTTTTAAAAAATCTGACACAGCGGTTGCATTAAGGGGAAGTATATCTCTAATTCCTTGTATAACAGTTGTATTTTCATCAACATTTATAATGAGTATTTCTGTAAATAGAGGTGGCTCTCTGCACAATCACCGCATGTTTTAGAACTACTGAACGTAACGCGCCAATGTAAAATGAAATTTTTGGGTAGAAATATGCACTTTAGCGAACAAAACATACATGTATTGTGTAACATGAAGTCCTATGAGTGTAATCTGATGAAGATCATCAAAAGTTAGTGATTAATTTTACCTCTAGTTGTGCTTTTTGTGACTCCTCTCTTTGGCTGGAAAATGGCTGTTTTTTCTGTGAGTTGGTGGTGACCTAACATAATCGTTTATGGTGCTTTCGCTGTAAAGCATTTTTTAAATCAGACACTGGCTGGATTAACGAGAATTGTACCTTTAAAATGGTGTAAAATATTTGTATGCTTGAGGAATTTTAATTATGAGATTTTTTTTGTTTTGAATTTGGTGCCCTGCACTTTCACTGGCTGTTGGCGAGGTGGGACGCTACCGTCCCACATATCCCAGAGAGGTTTAACACATTGGTTGCTGTAGCTTCATTCAGCTCAGTCGATCTACCAACACAGCCTATTAGCCTTAGATATACAATTAGCCGCTACACAATAACTCAGCACCAGGATAAAAAACTATAATTGAATATGTACAGAGGGATCTGTTAGCAGACAAGTATTTATTAACACAATGAAAACAAATGTGTTTGCTTAACATAATTTTGTTCTTGTTGTTGCAGTTTTACAGCTAATTTCCTGCAGATCTACACATTTTGCAATGTGATGGGGAGAAGCGGCACTAAGGTTTAGGAGCATGAGGACAGATGCAGAGCCTTGGTCTCACACCATTAAAAAGTAATATACCACACTCCGAGTGCAGTCTCAGTACTATGATGGGGTCTAAACCCCGTTTCGTATACATTATTTGTCTTCAGGAAGGCAGTGAGTTGCTGCGCAACAGCTTTTTACTAAAATGTTTGAGAGGAATGGGAGACTCGATATAGAGATATACATTTTCCCAGTCACGGTTTGGCTTTTTCAGGAGAGGCTTTATTACTGCCACGTTTAGTGAGTTTGGTACATATCCGAAAGATAGGGAGCCGTTTATTATGTTCAACATAGGAGGGCCAAGCACAGGAATTAGCTCTTTCAGTCGTTTAATTGGAATAGGGTCCAGTAAGCAGCTGAAAGTTTTAGAGGCCATGACTATTTTTGTGAATGTGTCGAGAGATACAGGATAAAAAAACTTGAGTGTCTCCATTGATCCTAGATCCTAGCAGTTCTGTGCAGACTCAAGACAACTGAGTTTTGGAGAAATACACAGATTACAAAGAGGAGTCTGTCATTTGCTTTCTAATAATAACTGCTGAAGAAAAGGTCATCCACTCTTGGAGAATGCTGATTTTAATTAGCTTTGTGACAGTATCAAAAATACATTTCAAATTGTTTTTATTCTCCTCAATTAGGTTGTAAAAGTAGGCGGATCGAGCAGTAGTGAGGGCTCTTCGATATTGCATGGTACTGTTTTTCCAAGCTAGTCAGAAGACTTCCAGTTTGGTGGAGCGCAATTCTGTTCCAATTTTCTGGAAGCTTGCTTCAGGGCTCAGGTATTTTCTGTATACCAGGGAGCTAATGTCTTGTGACAAATGTTTTTTGTTTTTAGGGGTGCGACTGCATCTAGGGTATTACGCAAGGTAAATGTAGATCCTCAGTTAGGTAGTTAACTGATTCTTTAAGTTGTCACTGTGTAAGACTAAGCAAAGGTGTTTTGATGATGTTAAAATATTGAAGTGGAAATGGTGCTGGAATAGTGGAGGCAGTTCCTGTTTTCTTTGCGTCATGTGTGGTTCTAAATCAATAGTTGTTTAGTGGTCCCAACCACTTAAAAATAAATAGTATCTGCCATGACTACAAGGTCCTATAGGAATTCAGGGAACTCAATGAGGAACGCTGTTTACGAGGCCTGAAAACAGTGGCTAATAAAAGTGATTGAGTAGGCTGCATAGATTTTACATCAAGGTCATGATCAGTGATTAGTTCATTGACCATGACTGCCTTGGAAGTGAGGGATCTAACATTAAGTAGTCCTTTCTTGAGATGTGAGATATTATCACAAGCTCTTTCAATAATGACAGGAATGGAGGAGGTCTTTATTCCAGTGATATTGCTAAGGCGAACACCGCCATGTTTAGTTTGGCCCGGCCTAGATTGAGGCACAGACACGGTCTCAATGGGGAAAATTAAGTTGACTACACTGACTGTGCTAGTGGCTGACTCCACTAACCTGGCAGACTGGCTAACTGCCTGCTACCTGGCCTGCACCCTATCTCATTGTGGAGCTAGAGGAGTTAGAGCCCTGTCTATGTTAATAGATAAGATGAGAGCACCCCTCCAGCTTGGATGAAGTCCGTCACTCCTCAGCAGGCCAGGCTTGGGTTTGTTTGTGGGGGAGTCCCAGAAAGAGGGCCTGTTATCTACAAATGATATATTTTGGGAGGGCCAGGAAACAGTTTTCAACCAGCGATTAAGTTGTGTGATCACTCCGACTAACTGGGAGGAGCCAGAGACAATTACTCGGTGTCAAAGCATCTTTCTAGCTAAGTTACACGCTGAAGTTATGTTGTGCTTGGTGACGTCTGACTGTTTCATCCTAACATCGTTGGTGCCGATGTGGATAACAATATCCCTATACCATCTACACTGCGGGTAATGGAGTCGCCTATGACTAGGATTTCAATTTCTCAGAGCTAATGGTGGAATGCCTTGAGCGGCTCAGACACCGTAATGGGTGGAGGACAGACCTGAGAAGGCTAAGGCTCTGACTCCAACTCGTTGCATAGTGGGGAAAACTGGTTGAAAGGTTGTATCGGCTGAATGAGTGACACCGGTTGAGCATGCCGAAATATTTATTTCCCGAAGCCATGAGAAAATGATCTGGCTGCGGGGACTGTGCAGGGGGATTAACACTACTACCTGTATTCCCTGGTGGCACAGACGCTGTAACATTCTTTCCTACATTTAAATTGTCCTTGCCTAACGATAGCATCTGAAGCCAAGCTTGCAACTTGGCTATCCTCACCATAAGGTGATAGTTCACCTGTATATAACGAGGACAGCGACTGCAATGAGAAGGCATAATGTTACTTAGGTTTCATTTTTTTTGAGCGGGGGACAGCCCTGCAGATCTAAGTCGGAAGTTTACATACACTTGGGTTGGAGTCATTAAAACTCATTTTTCAACCGAACAACACATTTCTTGTTAACAAACTATAGTTTTGGCAAATCGGTGAGGACATTTACTTTTCCAACAATAGTTTACAGACAGATTATTTCACTTATAATTCACTGTATCACAATTCCAGTGGGTCAGAATTGTACATACACTAAGTTGACTGTGCCTTTAAACAGTTTGGAAAATTCCAGAAAATTATGTCATGGCTTTAGAATCTTCTGATAGGCTAATTGACATCATTTGAGTCAATTGGAGGTGTACCTGTGGATGTATTTCAAGGCCTACCTTCAAACTCAGTGCCTCCTTGCTTGACATCATGTAAAAATCAAAAGAAATCAGCCAGACCCAAGAAAAAAATTGTAGACCTCCACAAGTCTAGTTCATCCTTGGGAGCAATTTCCAAACGCCTGAAGGCATAAACACCATGGGACCACGCAGCCGTCATACCGCTCAAAAAGTGCAAATCAATCCCAGAACAACAGCAAAGGACCTTGTGAAGATGCTGGAGGAAACAGGTACAAAAGTATCTATATCCACAGTAAAACAAGTCCTATATCGACATAACCTGAAAGGCCGCTCAGCAAGGAAGAAGCCAAGGCTCCAAAACCGCCATAAAAAAGCCAGACTATGGTTTGCACCTGCACATGGGGACAAAGATCATACTTTTAGGAGAAATTATCTCTGGTCTGATGAAACTGTTTGGCCACAATGACCATCGTTATGTTATGAAGCACGGGGGTGGCAGCATCATGTTGTGGGGGTGCTTTGCTGCAAGAGGGACTGGTCCACTTCACAAAATAGATGGCATCATGAGGTAGGAAAATGATGTTGATATATTGAAGCAACATCTCAAGACATCAGTCAGTTAGTTAAAGCTCGGTCGAAAATGGGTCTACCAAATGGACAATGACCCCAAGCATACTTCCAAAGTTGTGTCAAAATGGCAACAAATGGACAACAAAGTCAAGGTATTGGAGTGGCCATCACTAAGCCCTGACCTCAATCCTATAGAAAATTTGAGGGCAGAATTGAAAAAGTGTGTGCGAGCAAGAAGGCCTACAAACCTGACTCAGTTACACCAGCTCTGTCAGGAGGAAATGGGCCAAAATTCACCCAACTTATTGTGGGAAGCTTGTGGAAGGCTACACAAAACGTTTGACCCAAGTTAAAGAATGTAAAAGCAATGCTGCCAAATACTAATTGAGTGAATGTAAACTTCTGTCCCACTGAGAATGTGATGAAAGAAATAAAAGCTGAAATAAATCATTCTCTCTACTATTATTGTGACATTTCACATTCTTAAAATAAAGTGGTGATCCTAACTGACCTAAGACAGGGAATTTTTACTAGGATTAAATGTCAGGAATTGTGAAAAACTGAGTAGAAATGTATTTGGCTAAGGTGGTGAAAATGTGCAATTGAAATAGTTGCAATTGAAATAGTTGTCAGGACAAAACTAAGACCTTGGTAAACTTGTTAAATACAGAGTTTGACTAAAAAGTTATTAAGAGTAAAAAGCAACAGTGCTGTACTGTACTGTACTGAGCTGTACTGTACTCTACTGAGCTGTACTGTACTCTACTGAGCTGTACTGTACTCTACTGAGCTGTACTGTACTCTACTGAGCTGTACTGTACTCTACTGAGCTGTACTGTACTCTGTACTGTACTGAACTGTAGCTGTACTCTACTGAGCTGTACTGAGCTGTACTGTCTACTCTGTACTGAGCTGTACTCTACTGCTGTACTGTACTCTGTACTGAACTGTACTGTACTCTACTGAGCTGTACTGTACTCTACTGAGCTGTACTGTACCGAGCTGTACTGTACTCTACTGAGCTGTACTGTACTCTACTGAGCTGTACTGTACTCTACTGAGCTGTACTGTACTCTACTGAACTGTACTGTACTCTACTGAGCTGTACTGTACTCTACTGAGCTGTACTGTACTCTACTGAACTGTACTGTACTCTACTGAGCTGTACTGTACTCTACTGAGCTGTACTGTACCGAGCTGTACTGTACTCTACTGAGCTGTACTGTACTCTACTGAGCTGTACTGTACTCTACTGAGCTGTACTGTACTCTACTGAGCTGTACTCTACTGAGCTGTACTGTACTCTACTGAGCTGTACTGTACTCTACTCTACTGAGCTGTACTGTACCGAGCTGTACTTTGAGGTTCAAACTTCTGAAGCATAGACATCTATCATTGTTTTTATATATTTTACCTTTATTTTACTAGGCAAGTCAGTTAAGAACAAATTCTTATTTTCAATGATGGCCTAGGAACAGTGGGTGCAGAACGACAGATTTTGTACCTTGACAACTCGGGGATTTGAACTTGCAACCTTTCGGTTACTAGTCCAATGCTCTAACCACTAGGCTACCCTGGCGCCCCTAAGATTTGGTCCTGTCTGGACCAACCAAATGTGGTCTTGTTTGGAGGCAGAGCTCATTAAAATAATAGCCAGTGTGTAGAATTATATCCACATATGCAAAAGAGGACATTCCAAATGTATACATTTGTGTAAAGTACCAGTCAAAGGTTTGGACACACCTACTCATTCAAGGGTTTTTCTCTGTTTGTACTATTTTCTACATTGTAAAATCTATGAAATAACACACATCATGTAGTAACCAAAAAAGTGTTAAACAAATCAAAATATATTTTATATTTGAGATTCTTCAAAGTAGCCACCCTTTGCCTTGATGACAGCTTTGTACACTCTTGGCATTCTCTCAACCAGCTTCATGTGGTAGTCACCTGGAATGCATTTCAATTAACAGGTGTGCCATGTTAAAAGGTCATTTGTGGAATTTCTTTCCTTATTAATGCGTTTGAGCCAATCAGTTGTGCTGTGACAGGGTAGGGTTGGTATAGAGAAGATAGTCCTATTTGGTAAAAGACCAAGCCCATATTATGGCAAGAACAGCTCAAATAAGCAAAGAGAAACGACAGTCCATCATTACTTTAAGACATGAAGGTCAGTCAATCCGGAACATTTCAAGAACTTTGAAAGTTTCTTCAATTGCAGTCGCAAAAACTATCACGTGCTATGATGAAACTGGCTCTCATGAGGACTGCTACAGGAAAGGAGGACCCAGAGTTACCTCTGCTGCAGAGGATAAGTTCATTAGAGTTACCAGCCTCAGAAATTGCAGCCCTAATAAATGCTTCACAGAGTTGAAGTAACAGACACATCTCAACATAAACTATTCAGAGGAGACTGTGTGAATCAGCCATTCATGGTCGAATTGCTGCAAAAAAAACACTACTATAGAAAAGTATGGGTTGTTAATCTTTGAAATCATTGGTTTTAGTTTGACATACATTTTATGTGCAATTCCATTATTTTCAAATTGTCCTTCAATGCAACACACAATCACTGGGATTTAGTATCGCTTGTAAAATGGGTTAATTGCTACAGAGGAGAGATAAATGAATAAACAGATAAAGAGAGAGAAAGTCTAATGAATTACGGAAATTAGCAATACAATCTGAAAAGGATGTTGGAAGTAGCAGAGCACAAAAATAAGAAACAGACCCCATGTACACGTACACACACACACACACACACACACACACACACACACACACACACACACACACACACACACACACACACACACACACACACACACGCACACGCACACGCACACACATCCAGCAGATAGTGTGTCTAAGTATTCAGTTCTCCCACTCACAATTTATTTCCCTCTTTTCTCTTTCTCCCTTTCTCCCACCTCTCTTCTCACCTCCCTCCCATCCACCTACCTCCCATGTTTATTTTCCACATCTCTCTTCCGCTACTCCAAGCCTCCATCATCACCTCTGCTCTCAACACTTTTCCCCTACTCCAAGCCATCATCTCTCCTCTCAAACCTCCTCCCCTACTCCAAACCTCCATCTCCTCTCACCTCTCCTCACCTACTCCAAGCCTCCTCCATCATCTCCTCACCTCTCACCTCTGCTCCACTACTCCAAGCCTCCATCATATCCTCTCACCTCTCCTCCCCTACTCCAAGCCTCCACAATCTCCTCTCACCTCTCATCCACTACTCCAAGCCTCCACCATCTCCTCTCTTCTCACCTCTCCTCCCCTACTCCATGCCTCTATCATCTCCACACCTCTCCTCCCCTACTCCAAGCCTCCATCATCTCCACACATCTCCTCCCCTACTCCAAGCCTCCATCATCACCACATCTCTCTTCCCCTACTCCATGCCTCCATAATCTCCACACCTCTCCTCCCCTACTCCAAGCCTCCATAATCTCCACACCTCTCCTCCCCAATTCCAAGCCTCCATCATCTCCTCTCCTCACACCTCTCCTCCCCAACTCCAAGCCTCCATCACCTCATCTCCTCTCCTCTGACCTCTCCTCCCCTACTACAAGCCTCCATAATCTCCTCTCTTCTAACCTCTCCTCCCCTACTCCAAGCCTCCATCATCTCCACTCATTTCTCTTCCCCCTCCTCTTCCCTCTGCTAAATAATTCATTGGGGATGCACACATGAGTGGTCATTGCAGGGATTCTGTTGAGGAATCTGGGGAACAAATTAATTAAAACTTCCCTGCAGCCCAGCTAGAGGGGCTGAGGAAACCTCTTCCACTGTCCTTTCCCTGGCGGTAAATGTTAGCAGTCCTGGTTTGGGAAGCTTAAATGCTAAACATGCCCTGAGTGTAAGAGGTGGATGATTAGAGACCAGTGGTGACATTTCATCTGTTCACACTGCATGTGCTCACATTAGGGGTGTACAGACCTTGGGGCATTCTAACAAATACAACCAAATCTTCAGTAATGTCACGCTGGTATGAATGATTTGGGAGACAGGCGCAGGAATGCATAATATTTGTATGAAATCTTTTACCCAAATTACGGCGTGCCATGTAAAGACGCGGGGACGAAAACCAAACAAACACTATACAAAACAAAGGGTTGAAACCCAAACAGAAGAGCGAGGAGTACCTCGAATAAATAACACAAGCGCACAATGATTAACACACGGGATGGGACCCGTAATCATCTGCGCAATCCACAATGGCACGAAAGCCAAAACACACAGATACTGCATAGTTTCCTAGGAACGCGAAGCGAGGCGGCCATCTCTGTCGGCGCCGGAAGTGTATCACGGACAACTTTAGCATTTTAGCTAATTAGCAACTTACTACTTTTTAGCTACTTTGCAAATACTTATCATGTTAGCTAACCCTTCCCCTAACCCTAACATGAACCCTTTAACCTAACTCCGAACCCTAACCTCAATCCTACCCTTAACCCCTAGCCTAGCTAATGTTAGCCACCTAGCTAACGTTAGCCACATCAAATTGGAATTCTTAACATATCATACGTTTTGCAAATTCGTAACATATTGAACTAATTGTAATTTGTAAAATATCACACAAAATGGATTATGGTTATCCACAAAATAATACAAAAATATGAAATGCAACATACATTTCATACTACATGGAGTGTCTCAGATTTATGAACAGAATAATACAAAATGCTCTGAGACCAGGTCGGGTTAATATCCTACATCTGTAGCATGTGTAAACATAACATTACCTTAATGTGCATAAATGCATCCATATACACTACCGGTCAAAAGTTTGGACACACATATTCATTCCAGGGTTTTTCTCTATTTTTACTATTTTCTACATTGTAGAATAATAGTGAAGACATCAAAACTATGAAATAACACATATGGAATCATGTAGTAACTCATCTCCCAGTCCCTGCCACTGAAAAACATCCCCACAGGATGATGCTGCCATCACCATGCATCACCATCGGCAAAGTCTCATAGCAAAGGGTCTGAATACTTATGTTAATAAGGTTGTAACATAACAAAGTGTAGAAAGTCAAGGGGTCTGAATACTTTCAGAATGCACTGTATGTATGTGCAAATTTACAATGAACAAATCGTGTGAGACAGTACTCGTGTGGCCTGTTCTGGAAATCTGAGCATTATAAGTCTCCTGCTAGGCACACAACTGCACCACACACACACAGATACACTGACACACACACACACACACACAGACACACACACAGACACAGATACACACACAGATACAGCCCCCCACCACACACACACACACACACACACACACACACACACACACACACACACACACACACACACACACACACACACACACACACTGAAAACAAGACGTAGAGGTGTGAGTTTTGGTGCCATAGCGTTTCCATCTCTCGGTATCTGTCCTTCAGCAGACGTGTCTGTCGTAGAGCAGACAAGTGGGCATATGTCACTGTAGTCGCCATGGCGAAGACAGGTTGACTGATGACTCAAAGTGACACATCGAAGCAAAACAGAACTGGGCCTACTGGCTGGGCTCACTGAGGGCAACAGCATTACAGTGCCACAGACAACAGAAACGACGCTGTAGGACACACACACATACTCAGCACAGATGATGCAAAATACAAAAACTATGCCGTAAGGCACACAGCACAAATGAAGCTCGGGGAGTCGTACAACACAGGGCAGAAACAATGCTACAGGACATAATACATCCTCAACAAATTTACAAACATATCCACTAGAAGCACATTGTTGAGGGAGAGGTTAACAACCAACACAAACAATGCTTAAGGAGGCACACATGACAGAGACATGACATAACATATTGGTCATAGTGATCCCAGTGTGGGACAGACAACCATTAGCAACGGACATCGACATTTTTAAAAGGTTTAAAAATCAATTCTAATAAATGCAACCATTGGACAATGGATGAAGATACTACAAACGCATGGATACTTTTTTGATCCATCAGCTATTGACTGAGTTATAGCACATAAAACATTCTACTGGCACTGACAAATAAATGGAGTTCAGGCATTCCGGTGGAAATGCAGGTACAGGGATGCAGGCCCATGTTGACTCCAATGCTTCCCACAGTTGTGTCAAGCTGGCTGGATGTCCATTGGGTGGTGTCCATTCTTGATACATATGGGAAACTGTTGAGCGTGAAAAACCCAGCAGCGTTGCCGTTCTATACACACTCAAACCGGTGCACCTGGCATCTGCTACCTACTAATCACCTAAGGCACTTATATTTTTTGTCTTGCTCATACACTCTTAGCATGGCACATATACACAATCCACGTCTCAATTGTCTCAAGGCTTAAAAATCATTTTTTAACCTGTCTCCTCCCCTTTATCTACACTGATTGAAGTGGATTTAAAATAAGGGATCATAGCTTTCATCCTGATTCACCTGGTCAGTCTATGTCATTGTATATTTCAACTGTATTAAATCATTACGTTTTTCAATTGCACCCAAAATTAACTCTTTCTTGTGATGTAAGTATCGGGATGGTTCGAAATCACTGACGAAGAGTCAGCGTTTTTAAAGATGCAACATAAGTCAATGTATTCCAGTGACCCCATTTCAACTATAGCCAGAGTGTGTTTTACAGGTCGTTGCAAACATTTCTGCGGTCGTTAGTTAAAAGGGGAAAAGGGAATGGCAAAAACAAGTGGAAAAGTATCGCCGGAGTAAAATGAAAGCAATCAATCCAACCAGATGTAAGTGACAAGTGGATTTTGCACCCCTCAAACACAGGAGATACTATAGATGTCTGAAAAGGACAGATGCTCAGGTGAGTGGAGCATTCGCATTGCTACAACCATTCCTTCGGAGGCTAACCCAGACACCAGGGCCATGTTCATTAGGTACCAAACAGAAGAAAACAGGGAGGGACTACTTTTACATTAAAAAACACATTTTAATTTTCTTTTGCAAACAGGTTTAAAACATTTTCCATTCAGTGCCCTAATTAACACGTCCCAAGTCTGTTCTGCTTGGTACTGTCACAGTACTACTGTGTCTTTCAAAGAGGGTGTCATTGAATACTGCTGATCAAGTCCAGGGTTGAATAAATGGATACCTTTGATGTTCAGTATGTACGGTATGTTTTGATCCAATTGTCCCATGAGCCTTTGCTTTAATGTTTTTGGGACTTCCTCTCTACGGCAAACTTGTTGTCCTCTCCATGTGTGTGTGTGTGTGTGTGTGTGTGTGTGTGTGTGTGTGTGTGTGTGTGTGTGTGTGTGTGTGTATTTGTATAACCGGTGGGACCACAAAATGAATAGGAAATCTGAGAGTGGGCAGATATTGCTTCTTCACTGTGAACAAAAGTAACTTTACCAAAGAGAAAACAAGCTTTCTTATTTGCCCCAAAGAATAGAGTGTGTAACAGGTATGCCTGTGTGCATGGCCTCCATCTATAAAATAAAAAAGCGGGCACTAGCTGTCACGTTGAGAAAAATCTCATCCAGTCATCAAACCCGAGACTACTGTCTTATTGTAGTGTGTAAGCAGACAGTAGGGTGCAGCCCAAACATCTCCCCTCTACGTTAGACTAGTGAGGTGAGGACACCAGTCTATCAGACCTGCTCAAAGCACCACAGGTCAAATACATATTTTTAAGAGAGAATAGAAGAACAGACGAGATCACCCTGCAGCTAGAGGCGCCACGTCTCTTTTCCAAAGGAGGTTTCTTTATCCCAACAAGACTATAACCTGGATAAAATAAGATAAAATACAATACAAAATAAAGCAGAGAAGAAAGGAATGAATGGGGAGAGGAAATGGTGGGATAGAAGGCTAGAGGGCTAGGTGAATGGATGAAGAGAGAAGAAAAAGAGTGGGAAGGAGAGATGGGCATGGCTGGCCTTGGCCTCAGAACTGTGTCATGAGGCATAGCTCTCTGTGTGGTGACTGAGGGAGGCATTGAGCACAGCTGTACAGTGACTAGACACACTGTGTACATGTCTCAAGCCCTCAGGCAGTAACACCCAGTTGAAGATGAGCAACCACAGAGAACAAGAGAGGAAATGCAGTGGCGAGAGAGAGAGAGGTAGAGAGAGAGGTAGAGAGAGAGAGAGAGCGGTAGAGAGAGAGGTAGAGATAGAGAGAGAGAGAGAGAGAGAGAGAGAGAGAGAGAGAGAGAGTAAAATAGTACCATCGTGGTGGGGTGATGGCTAGATATGGAGAGCAAGGAAAACTGGAAATTCTGTTCAGGATAGAGAACTTTTATTGTTTTGTTTTAGTTTTGTTCTTTTGCAATCTTATTAGGAAATCACTTCTTTAGGCACCATAAAATCCCTGGGTAAACACCTTGGTAACTCTTCTTTTATTTAAATTAATTTTCATAAGGTCTCTATGTTTAGGTGGGCTGAGAGAGAGGGACTGTGGAAGAGAGGTGGAGTGAGCAAAAGAGAGACAGACATAAAAGGAAGAGAGAGAGAGAAAGGTTTTTAAGTGCATGTAGGCATGTCTAAACACTCAGGGCACCGTTATGCACAATGGAACACTTTACAAGTGGAGGACCCATCCCAAAGCGCTATCCTGCCTTATCTACTCACGCTCTCAGCACACAGACACACACACAGACACACACACACAGCTCAAGGCTTCCACATGCTCTGTCTGTGAGATTCTCTCCGTGGGCGATGAGAGGAAGAAGGGAATAACTGAGCGTATTTACAACATCTCCTCACTAATACCGTACACAATATTTTACAAAACAAACAGCAGTTGTTTACCACTATTTGACTACCACAGATATTCCCTACTGGCATTAGCCTTAGTGTCCTTCCACGTCAACAAGGGCTTATTTGTGATGTTATCTCTTTAGCCTCAGCTCTTCCACAGTAGTGTAGTGGCCCTTGCTCAGTGATGTTGGGGTGCCTAGCCTTCTCATTGGGGATCAGAGATTGAACATCAAAGAACAAAATGCAAAGGTATGTTATGATTGATTTGAATTGATTGTTTACATTTTAAAATTACTAAGCTTAAAATAGCTGTATTTGGGAAGTTTCTCCCATTCTTAACTGCAGATCCCCTCAAGCTCTGTCAGGTTGGATGGGGAACGTTGCTGCACAGCTATTTTCAGGTCTCAAGTCCGGGCTCTGGCTGGGCCACTTAAGGACATTCAGAGACTTGTCCCAAAGCCACTCCTACTCTGTCTTGGCTGTGTGCTTAGGGTTGTTGTCCTGTTGGAAGGTGAAACTTTTCCCCAGTCTGAGGTCCTGAGCGCTCTGGAGCAGATTTTAATCAAGGATCTCTCTGTACTTTGCTCCATTCATCTTTCCCTCGATCCTGACTAGTCTCCCAGTCCCTGAAAAACATCCCCACAGCATGATGCTTCACGTAGGAATGGTATTGGCCAGATGATGAGCAGTGCCTGGTTTCCTCCAGATGTGACGTTTGGCATTCGATCTTGGTTTCATCAGACCAGAGAATCTTGTTTCTCATGGTCTGAAAGTCCTTCAGGTGCCTTTTGGAAAATAGGGATAGTCATGTGCCTTTTACTGAGGAATGACTTCTGTCTGGCCACTCTACCATAAAGGTCTGATTGGTGGAGTGCTGCAAAGATGGTTGTCCTTCCTTCGACTGCATGGTTTGGTTTTTGCTTTGACATGCACTGTCAACTGTGTGCCTTTCCAAAACATGTCCAATCAATTTAATTCATCAATTTAACTCCAATCAAGTTGTAGAAACATCTCAAGGATGAGCAATGAAAACAAGATTCACCTGAGCTCAATTTCAAGTCTCATAGTAAACTGTCTGAATACTTATGTAAATAAGGTATTTCTGTTTTTTATATTGCAAAATAAAATTTAAATCTGCTTTTGCTTTGTCATTATGGGATATTGTGTGAAGATTGATGAGGAATAAAATACATTTGATCCATTTTAGAATAAGGCCGTAACATAACAAAATGGGGGGAAAGTCCAGGGGTACTGAATAGTTCCTGAATGCATTGTATATTAATGTGAGATATGTCAAGAATCCAGTATATAAATAAATATGCGAAGTATATAAACAGTGTAACTAAAATGCAATGTACAGTAGTAAAACTAATAGAATGTTAGTATTGTAACGACCCTGGGTTTATAAGCGAGGAAATCGACTCTGCCACACGAGCATGCTTTTGCGACACAGTCGATAGCGTGCCGGACCTCGGGCTAGAAGGTCGAGGGTTCGAGGCCTGCTCCCTGCTGTTTCATTACAGTATGTTAGAATACATTATTTAAACTCACTGTATAGAACCTCATGGTAAAATGGATAGAACTGCAGAAATGTTGCTTCCGTGCATGTGCCCCCTCAGATTTGTCCCATTTACATTTTGTTGTTGTTGTTGTTGTTTCTCTGTTATATTACTACTAGCCAACTAGCAATTTTATGAAATTTGGGAAACTATCTGGGCTAGCTAAAACAATCTCCCAACCTCTTAACTAGCTATCAAGAAGCCATTTCAGGCTATCAATCAAGTTAAGAGTAGCTAGCTTGTCTAACTAGCTTAGCTGGCAAGGTTGGTAGACTTCAGAAAAGCAAGCAACTACTAAAAGTACTGAATAAGACTCATATTCCTTTAAATATTTTACCAGAGCTGCAGAGGAGCATATTTAATTTATTTAAAAAAATAGCCACCAGTCCGGAGAATATAGACAGCTCAAGAGGTAAGCTTAGATATGGACAGTATGTGAATAGAACATGTGTGTATAGCATTTGTGTGTGTGTGCGTGCATGCTTATGTGTGTGCATGTGCATGTGTGCATGTGCATGTGCGTGCGTGCGTGCGTGCGTGCGTGCGTGTGTGTGTGTGTGTGTGCGTGTGCGTGTGCGTGTGTGTGTTTGTGTACGTTAATGGGTGTGCAAGACCATGCAAGCATGAGTAAATGTGTACGTGTGTATCTGCATGCATGCGTTTGTGACTGTGCAAACAAATGAATGCTTGCATGTGTGTGTGCATGCATGTGTGCATGCTTGTGTGCGTGTGTGTGTTTGTGTACGTTAATGGGTACGCATGAATGAGCGTGTACATGTGTAATGTGTCTCTGTAGCTGCTGTTTGATCTCATGCATACTTGCATTTGTGTGACTGTGCAAACATGTGTGCATGCTTGCATGTGTGTGTGTCTGTGTTTGTGCGTGTCTGTGTGCATTCGTGTCTGTAGGTCTGTGTGTGTTCCCAGAACTATGGAGGAATCCATTATTGATTATATTGTGATGAGATCAATCAAGCCATAGTTTTTTGTTTCTGTGTTGTATCAGATAATTGCGTTATGACATACTAATCGTCCTGTCATGAATATTTAAATAATATGGAAATCGTCGTTGCATATTCATGACCTCTTTGTTTTTGTTCTGATGTTCTATCCCTTATTCACCCGTTCATTTTCTCTTCCCATCCATTTTAACACATAGCATTATATGTTTGCTTCTTGAAAACAAGTCATATCAACATCAAATATAACAGTAGACATTCCTATTTCAAGATGAAAGAACAAACTGCTCATTAAAATAAAATAATTCAAACAAATGAGTTTACATGAGTTCACATTCAAGAGGGAGAACTTAGCAGTTCCCTGGTTTCAAATGTTATTCTTCAGTGGTAGCCAATGGAAGTCTAGGCCGGGATTCAATCTGAAAACAAATTAACTGATGAATCGACATCCGCAGCGTCTAGCATGAATGAAAATCTCCACGAACGTTGGGAAAATTCCCTTTAAAAAGCACATTGTGGGTAGTTCAGCGTGCAGTGGTAGAACGCACTTTTGCAGATGTAGAACGCGCTTTGAATAAATACCTGCCATATACAATGAAGAAGATCCGTTCCAGGGGATGTCTTTAATGTGTCTGTGTAGCAGCTGTTTATGTTATTTACTGTAGACACAATCAAATGCATGTGGTTATATTTATTCATAACTTCATACAAAGCTATGGCATGTGAAAAACACTGTTTCTTCTCTCCAAATGAATTCTCCTTTCAAAATAAGTTGCATGCTTTGTTTTTGTTTGACCCCATTGGTGTAGAGCCTCTCAAATAGTAATTCAGATAAAAACAAATTTTTAAAAAAGAAACAATATTGGTTGGATTTACACTGTAAAATCTTTTGTTCCAGCTTATTTTCTGTTGAGGCAAGCAGATCAGTAATAATTCATAAACAAAAGAGCTAACTCTTTTCATAATTCATAAATGGAGAAGCATATACACTCCTAGACAGGGATGGCATTGCTCTGCTGTATGGTGAAACCCAAAACAAGCTGAGAGGAGGGGGACCGGACAGCAGCGCCAACAACACAAGCAGTTATATAGTACTCAGCCAATCCTTTAGATCCGTGGTTACCATCCTTTTCTGAGTCAAGATCACTTTCAGAGTCAAATGCAAGCCTAGAACTACCACTCAGATCATTTTTTAAACATGACTTGTAAGCCTATGCAACATTAACCTAATAAAATCCATTTTTGGAGTAGGCCTAATACATTATCAAATTAAATTGGCTATGATTGGCCTGCCAATACTGTTCTTCTTAGACCATATTATATTTCAAAACTCTATGATAACAAAATAGATCAGTTGTATTACTTGCAAGTCATAGCTGACCATATTTTGAAATAATTTGCTTTACTGGACTGATTTTAGGCTACCTTCATCTGAGGGTCAGTCCTGGCAGAGGGAGGGGAAGAGCAGAACTTGGCACCTACCCCAAGTTTGGGAACCGCTGTACTAACCTCTCTCTCTCTCTCTCTCTGCTTGCTTCCACTCTCTCTCAGTCTTCTGTTTCCTCCTACATTAATATTGCAAACTGCCTCACCACTGAGCGCCACATCACTGTCTCAGTAGTCTATTCACTGAAAAGCAAAGTTATGAGAACTTGGTAGTGTATTTTTTGCTCCTGCTGAAGGCTCTGTTTAACATTAGCTTCTTACTTTATGCTTCTGGGTGTCTAAGTAATACTAGCCAGACCCCTTCAACTTCATTGCAATAGAAGTCTCTCCCAGCAGATATCCACCTGACTGACACACAGTACCAGTGAAAGGTTTGGACACACCGACTTATTCAAGAGTTTCTTTATTTTCACTATTTATAATAGTGAAGACATCAACTATGAAACACATGTGGAATCATGTAGAAAATCAAATCAAAATATGTTTTAAGTCGACCAAAGTGCAGAGTGGTAAGTGTTCATGATGTATTAATAGAACTGAACAACGAGAACGAACGAAGCTGAAACAGTTCTGTCTGGTGCAGACACAAAAAAAACTACCCACAAAACACAGGTGGGAAACGGCTACCTAAGTATGGTTCTCAATCAGAGACAGTGATAGACAGCTGCCTCTGATTGAGAACCACACCCGGACAAACACACAGAAATAGAAAACATAGAACACAAAACATAGAATGCCCAACCCAACTCACACCCTGACCAAACCAAAATAGAGACATAAAAAGGATCTCTAAGGTCAGGGCGTGACAATATTTAATATTCTTCAAAGTAGCCACCCTTTGCCTTGATGACAGCTTTGCACACTCTTGGCATTCTCAACAAGCTGAATGCATTTCAATGAACAGATGTGGGTTGTTAAAAGTTCATTTGTAGAATTTCCTTCTTAATGCGTTTAAGCCAATCAGTTGTGTTGTGACAAGGTAGGTGTGGTATACAGAAGATAGCCCTGTTTGGTAAAAGACCAAGTCCATATTATGGCAAGAACAGATCAAATAAACAAAGAGAAACAACACTCCATCATTACTTTCAGAAATGAACGTCAGTCAATAAGGAACATTTCAAGAACTTTGAAGGTTTCTTCAAGTACAGTTGCAAAAACTATCATGCGCTATGATGAAACTGGCTCTCATGAGGACCACCACAGGAAAGGAAGACCCAGAGTTACCTCTACTGCAGAGGATAAGTTCATTAGAAATTGCAGCCCAAATAAATGTTTCACAGAGTTCAAGTAACAGACACATCTGTGAGTCTTTCTGGATACGTCTCTAAGAGCTTTGCATATTTGCGCATTATTCTTTAAATAATTCTTCAATCTCTGTCAAATTGGTTGTTGATCATTGCTAGACAACCATTTTCAAGTCTTGCCGTAGATTTTCAAGAAAATTTAAGCCAAAACTGTAACTCAGAAACATTCATTTTCTTCTTGGTTAGCAACTCCAGTGTCGACTTGGCCTCATGTTTTATTGTTCTGCTGAAAGTTTAATTAATCTCCCAGAGTCTGGTGGAAAGGATTTTACGTGTGCTTAGCTCCATTCCGTAAATGTTTTATCTTGAAAAACTCCCCAGTCCGTACAATTACAAGCATACCCATAACATGATGCAGCCACCTCTATGCTTGAAAATATAGAGAGTGGTATTCAGTAATGTGTTGTATTCGATTTGCCCCAAACATAACACTGACGTATTCAGGACAAAAAGTGACTTGCTTTGCCAAATTCTTTGCAGTATTACTTTAGTGCCTTGTTGCAAACAGGATGCATGTTTTGGAGTATTTTTATTCTGTACAGGCTTCCTTATTTCAACTCAGGAATTTGCCTGCCATATGAGTTATGTTATTCTCACAGACATCATTCAAACAGTTTTAGAAACTTTAGAGTGTTTTCTATCCAATACTAATAATACTATGCATATATTAGCAACTGAGACTGAGGAGCAGGCCGTTTACTTTGGGCAACTTATTCATCCAAGCTACTCAATACTGCCCCCAGCCATAAGAAGTTAAGAAACTATAGTTTTGGCAAGTTGGTGAGGACATCTACTTTGTGCGCGACACAAGTCATTTTTTCAACAATTGTTTATAGACAGATTATTTTACTTATAATTCACTGTATCACAATTCTAGTGGGTCAGAAGTTTACATACGCTAAGATGACTGTGCCTTTAAACAGCTTGGAAAATTCCAGAAAAGGATGTCATGGCTTTAGAAGCTTCTGACTGGCTAATTGACATCATTTGAGTCAATTGGAGGTGTAGCTGTGGATGTATTTCAAGGCCTACCTTCAAACTCAGTGCCTCTTTTCTTGACATCATGGGAAAATCAAAAGAAATCAGCCAAGACATCATAAAACAATTGTAGACCCCCACAAATGTGGTTCATCCTTGGAAAAGGAAGGAAAGAGAAGCGTTCTGTCTCCTAGAGATGAACGAACTTTGATGCGAAAAGTGCAAATCAATCCCAGAACAACAGCAAAGGACCTTGTGAAGATGCTGGAGGAAACAGGTACTTGTTAAAATTTATATTATTGGTTGACATCTAGTGGAACTATATCCACAGTTAAACGAGTCCTATATAGACATAACCTGAAAGGCCGCTCAGCAAGGAAGAAGCCACTGCTCCAAAACCACCAGAAAAAGCCAGACTACGGTTTGCAACTGCACATGGGGACAAAGATCATACTTTTTGAAGAAATGTCCTCTGGTCTGATGAAACAAAAATAGAACTGTTTGGCCATAGTGACCATCGTTATGTTTGGAGGAATGGGGAGGCTTGCAAGCTGAAGAACACCATCCAAATAGTGAAGCACGGGGGTGGCATCATCTTGTTTTGCGGGTGCTTTGCTGCAGGAGGGACTGGTGCACTTCACAAAATAGATGGCATCATGAGTAAATTATGTGGATCTATTGAAGCAACATCTCAAGACATCAGTCAGGAAGTTAAAGCTTGGTCGCAAGTGGGTCTTCCACATAGGCAATGACCCTAACCATACTTCCACAGTTGTGGCAAAATGGCTTAAGGACAACAAAGTCAAGGTATTGGAGTGGCCATCACAAAGCCCTGACCTCAATCCCATGGACAATTTGAGGGCAAAACTAAAAAAAGAATGTGCGAGCAAGGTGGCCTACAAACCTGACTCAGTTACACCAGCTCTGTCAGGAGGAATGGGCCAAAATTCACCCAACTTATTGTGGGAAGCTTGTGGAAGACTACCCAAAACATTTGACCCAAGTTAAAGAATTTAAAGGCAATGCTTCGAAATACTAATTGAGTGTAAACTTCTGACCCACTGGATATGTGATGAAAGAAATAAAAGCTGAACTAAATCATTATCTCTACTATTCTTCTGACATTTCCCATTCTTTAAATAAAGTGGTGATCCTAATTGACCCAAGACAGGGATTTTTTTTACTAGGATTACATTTCAGGAATTGTGAAAAACTGAGTTTAAATGTATTTAGCTAAGGTGTATGTTAACTTCCGACTTCAACTGTACATCATGACACTACATAAAGAGAGACTTAACACAACTACATAGCATGGCTGCAACACTTGATAACACAGCATGGTAGCAACACAACATGACAACAACATGGTAGCAACACAACATGGCAGCAGCACAACATGGTAGCAGCACAAAACATGGCACAAACATTATTGGGCACAGACAACAGTACAAAGGGCAAGAAGGTAAAGACAACGATACATCATGTGAAGCAGCCACAACTGTCAGTAAGAGAGTCCATGATTGAGTCTTTAAATGAAGAGATAAGAGATGTTTTTTGCAGCTCTTTCCATTCGCTAGCTGCAGTGAACTTAACTGACTCGCCTAGTTAAATAAAGGTTAAATACAAATGAAAATAAAAATATATTTATGTTAGACCACCACCAAATCAAAAAAAAAAACTTGGCCATTTTTCCCAGCCAAAGATAGAGTCACAAAAGCAGAATTAAAAGATAAAATGAATCACTAACCTGTTGATAATCTTCATCAGATGACACTCATATGACATGTTACACAATACATTTATGTTTTGTTCGATAATATGCATATTTATATCCACAAATCTCGGTTTACATTGACGCCATGTTCAGAAATGCCTCCAAAATATCCGGAGGAATTACAGAAAGCTACGCCAGATAACAGAAATACTCATCATAAACTTTGACTAAAGATACATGTTCTACATATAATTAAAGATACACTGGTTCTTAAAGAAGCAATAAAATGGGCCTTCTTTAGACTAGTTGAGTATCTGGAGCATCAGCATTTGTGGGTTTGATTACAGGCTCAAAATGGCCAGAAACATACAACTTTCTTCTGAAACTCGTCAGTCTATTCTTGTTCTGAACACTGAAGGCTTTTCCATGCGAGAAATTTCCAAGAAACTAAAGATCTCCTACAGCGCTGTGTACTACTCACAGAACAGCGCAAACTGGCTCTAACCAGAATAGAAGGAGGAGTGGGAGGCCCTGGTGCACAACT
Organism: Oncorhynchus nerka; assembly: GCF_034236695.1. NCBI lineage: Eukaryota > Metazoa > Chordata > Actinopteri > Salmoniformes > Salmonidae > Oncorhynchus > Oncorhynchus nerka. The sequence goes on along the minus strand of NC_088422.1, from coordinate 22,398,466 downwards.
GAGCAAGAGGACAAGTACATTAGAGTGTCTAGTTTGAGAAACAGACGCCTCACAAGTCCTCAACTGGCAGCTTCATTAAATAGTACCTGCAAAACACCGTCTCAACGTCAATAATGAAGAGACGACTCCAGGATGCTGGCCTTCTAGGCAGAGTTCCTCTGTCCGGTGTCCAGTGTCTGTATTCTTTTACCCATCTTAATCTTTTCTTTTTATTGGCTAGTCTAAGATATGGCTTTTTCTTTGCAACTGTGAAAAATGTCAAAATGACCCCAAACTTTTGAATGGTTGTGTATATATAAAAGAATTACTGAGGTCCAGACCTCTGTGCTCATACGTAGCTACAGCCATGTCTGCAGTGTAAAGCTAGAGACCAGGTTGGATTATACTGTGAAAGCTGGAGACCAGTAGAACTGGTGTAGAACTTGGTGTATACTCCAGTTCTACACTCCAGTGTTAGCTCGAATTTTCTACATTAACATAACAGCCATTAAAGCCGAATCACTGAACGTTTTCATTATCCGTAATTAAGTTTGATCAATTAACAGACACTATCATACCGTATTCATGAAGCAGATGAGCCGGAGCTGCTTTTAGAGAGCAGTGGTCAGACTGTGTTGGGGCTGCTCTCTTTTTCTGAAAGTCTCTCTCCACATGAATGTTTTAGGGGCTAAATGGAGGCAGACATGCTGGATCCCCTGTTCCCTCTGAGAGGCCTCTCTGTCTCTCTACCCCCAACTAACGCTATGGGGAAACACTGTGGGGAAACACTGTATGGGAATGTATGGGAATGTTCACAGTATATAGTCCACTTAAGCTTAGGGCTTACTTTTTCGAACATTCTGTTAAAAATCGCGCAACATTTCAGCGCCCTGCTACTCATGCCAGGAATATAGTATATGCATATGATTAGTATGTGTGGATAGAAAACACTCAGACGTTTATAAAACTGGTTAAATCACGGCTGTGACTATAACAGAATGTGCGTTTCATCGAAAAGTGCAGGAAAATCTGATCACTGAAAATGGAAAAATATATCCATGCGCGACTTGAACCCATTGATAAAGGTGAACCACATTTAATGGGGCTGAGGTTGCAATACCTACAGCTTCCACACGATGTCAACAGTCTTGTCATTTGCCTACCTTTTGTTTCTTGGGTCAAAAAGACACAAGGCATTGCCTTTCTTCCGGTCTCCAACCGGATATTTTGGTTGAGATTTACCCGGACATTATTTCCAGACTTTACATCGCCTCGTGATCAATTTGATCGCTTATTAACGTTTACTAATACCTAAAGTTGCATTACAAAAGTATTTCGAAGTGTTTTGTGAAAGTTTATCGTCGACTTTTTTAATTTAAAAAAATGATGTTGCGTTATAAAACGATGTTTTTTTCCTTGATTACAGTCTTCATAGATTGATATCTAGGCTATATATGGACCGATTTAAACTAAAAAAAGACCCAATAGTGATGTTTATGGGACATCTAGGAGTGCCAACAAAGAAGATGGTCAAAGGTAATGAATGTTTTATATTTTATTGGTGCGTTTAGTGTAGCGCCGACTATGCTAATTATTTTGTTTACGTCCCCTGCGGGTCTTTTGGGGTGTTACATGCTATCAGATAATAGCTTCTCATGCTTTTGCCGAAAAGCATTTTAAAAATCTGACTTGTTGCCTGGATTCACAACGAGTGTAGCTTTAATTCACTACCCTGCATGTGTATTTTAATGAACGTTTGAGTTTTAACTAGTACTATTAGCATTTAGCGTAGCGCATTTGCATTTCCAGATGTCTAGATGGGACGCCTGCGTGTCAGGTAGGAGCAAGAGGTTAAAGTGTAATTTATTTGCATTTATGTCAGCTATAACATGACCTCAATGTCTGATACTGATGATATTGTAAAACATTGCATGGGTGGACAAGAAACCAGTGTGTGTGTGGTGTGTGTGTGTGTGTGTGTGTGTGGTGTGTGTACATGTGTACATGTGCATGTGCATGTTCTCTTATTTTTCTGAAGCTGTCTTTCTTTGTGTCAATGTGCTATGACTTTGTGTGTGTGCTGTAAGTTTGTGTCTAGATGTGTGTGTACTGTCTGTTTGCCCTACTGACAGCGAACTAAGATTGGCAGATCACCCTACAAACAAAAGCATTATAAACAAAAAAGGAAAACCAGGCAAACTGGACAAAAAGCAGTTCATAATAGCTATTTGGAATGTTAGAACAATGATTGACAAAAACTCTGTCTCACGTCCCGAGAGAAGAACTGCCTTGCTGTTCAGGGAACTGAGCAGACATAAGATTGACATAGCAGCTCTGAGTGAAACAAGGTTAGCTGACGATGGCCCCATCACTGAACCAGGAGGTGGCTATATGTTTTTCTGGAACGGGAAATCATTTGATTAGGACAGAGTACATGGGGTGGGACTTGCCATAAGAACCAACCTTCCCAGGCACCTTCAAGACTTACCCTCCAGCATAAATGAAAATCAGGACTCCTCTCAACAAGACCAGGCATGCCACAATAATCTGTGCCTACACTGCAGGCCCTGACAATATGAAAGAGCTGTTCTACTCAGAGCCAGACAACATCATCCAATCAACTCCCCAGAGTGACAAACTAATCATTGCTAGAGACTTCAATGACAGGATGGGCAAAGACAGCACCAACTGGCAAGGACTGATTGGCAAAGATGGAGTGGGAACCACTAATGGAAATGGGCTCCTACTCCTGAGCAAATGTTTTCATATTTATAAAAATATATATATATTTAAACTTTATTTAACTAGGCAAGTAGGTTAAGAACACATTCTTAATTACAATGACGGCCTACCAACCGAGCGAGAAAGAGATACAGAGAGAGAGATACAGAGAGATATTTTTTATTTTATTTAAACTTTATTTAACTAGGCAAGTAGGTTAAGACAAATTATTATTTACAATGACGGCCTACCAACCGAGCGAGAAAGAGATACAGAGAGAGAGATTTTTTATTTTATTTGACCATTATTTAACCAGGCAAGTCAGTTAAGAACAAATTCTTATTTACAATGACGGCCTACCAATAGGCAAAAGGCCTCCTGCGGGGATGGACCAAAAACCTGGTACAAACATTATTGGGCACAGTCAACAGCACAAAGGTCAAGAAGGTAGAGACAATAATACATCACACAAAGCAGCCACAACTGTCAGTAAGAGTGTCCATGATTGAGTCTTTGAATGAAGAGATTGAGCTAAAACTGTCCAGTTTGAGTGTTTATTGCAGCTCGTTCCAGTCGCTAGCTGAAGTGAACTGAAAAGAGGAGCGACGCAGGGATGCGTGAGCTTTGGGGACCTTTAACAGAATGTGACTGGCAGAACGGGTGTTGTATGTGGAGGATGAGGGCTGCAGTAGATATCTCAGATAAGGGGGAGTGAGGCCTAAGAGGCCAGTTTACAGAGGAGTATAGAGTGCAGTGATGTGTCCTATAAGGAGCATTGGTGGCAAATCTGATGGCCGAATGGTAAAGAACATCTAGCCGCTCGAGAGCACCCTTACCTGCCGATCTAGAAATGCTCAGAGCATAGCCTTGCCATCACCAACACCATCTTCGGGCAAGCAGACAACTACAAAACTACATGGATGCACCCATGATCCAAGCACTGGCACCTGATGGATTATGGCATTGGGCGAAAGCACGACATTAAGGACATCAAGATTACAAGAGCCATGCTTGGCGAAGATTGTTGCACAATCCATAGAATGGTCAGAGTGATCCTAGGCATGCAAATCATGTCAAACCACCCAAGGCGGCACAGATGTCCCTCCCTAGATGTCCAGAAGCTGCAAGGTGCACATCTCAGGGCTTAGTTGCAAGGCAGCTTGGAAACCCAACTTGAAAACTGCATCATTCCCCTCTAATACACCTTAGGAAAAATGGGAGAAGTTCAAAGAGACTGTACAGGAATAAGCAACAGAAATACTTGGCACTAAAAAGAGAAAACATCAAGACTGTTTTGATGACAACAATGACAAAATCATGATGCTCCTGAAGGAAAAGAACCCTGCATTCCTGTCTTTCCAAAACAACCCACAATCTGCCTCCAAGCGAGACATGTTCAAAAACTGCAGAAACAGCTATGATCGATGCAAGATCAATGGTGGGAGGGACTAGCAGTACGCACACAAATGTATGCAGACACACACTGCACCAAACAGTTCTTTGAATGCCTCAAAACCATCTACGGACTGGTGAAGTCTTGCACATTGCCTCTGAGATCAGCAGATGGCAAAACCCTCCTCAGAGACAAAGCAAGTTTTGCAGGGAGGTGGGAGGAACCCTTCAGCAATCTCCTGAACAGATCAATCTCCTGTTGACCCCTCAGCCGTAAACCTGATGCCCGAAAAGGCTATCCAACATCACCTGGACAAACCACCTATGTCACGGATGTCGTAAGAAGCGGACCAAGGTGCAGTGTGGTGAGCATATATATTCCTTTTTATTATGTCGCCAACAAAAACAATAAACAATACAAAACGACTGTGAAGCTTAACGGGGCTATGATTCCTCTAACAAAATTAACTACCCACACTGAAATGAGGGAAAAAGGGCTGAAATGAGGGAAAAAGTATGATTCCCAATCAGAGACAACGATAGACAGATGTCCCTGATTGAGAACCATACCCGGCCAAAACATATAAATAAAGAAACATAGAAAACAAAACATAGAATGCCCACCCCACATCACACCCTGACCTAACAAAATAGAGAAATAAAATGGCTCTCTAAGGTCAAGGCGTGACAGACCTCCCAAAGGTGCAGACTCTGGCCGCAAAACCTGAACCTATAGGGGAGGGTCCGGGTGGGCATCTACCTGCGGTGGCAGCTCTGGTGCGGGAAGTAGACCCCGCTCCACCTCTCTGCATGCCCTGGAATGAGGACCCTTGTTGCGGAACCCGGACAGGGGACCCTCACTGCTGGCCCCGGACTGGGCACCCTCGTTGCGGGGACCGGATCTGGGCACCCTCGCTGCGGGCCCCGGTCTGGGCACCCTCGTTGCGGGGCCCGGACTGGGCACCCTCGCTGCGGGCCCCGGTCTGGGCACCCTCGCTGCGGGCCCCGGACTGGGCACCCTCATTGCGGCCCCAGACTGGAGGCCGGGCCCGGATCTGGGGCACCCTCCAGACTGGAGGCCGTTGTTGGAGGCTTCGTGCCATGACTCCTCACTGGAGGCTTCATGCCATGGATCACCTTTGAGGAACTTCTTTGAGGAAAAGATCATGATCATTAGAAAGCAAATTACGGAATCCTCTTTAAATCTGCTGGGGCTCTGCATCTGTCCGGCTCTGACCTTGGCACCACCCAAATTGGTCTACACTGACAAGGATCTTATCTGGGAAAGATATCAGTTTGTCCCCAGACTGGTTTGTCCACTGACAAATCAACTGTAAATTAGAGGCCAAGGGTCCGCTGGAGGCCCGGACTGTTTTCAGGATATTTTACGCTGGAGGCTCCAGACTGGATGTTAACTTGTTAATGTTAACTCACTGCTATGCGGATGACACACAGCTGTACATTTCACTGAAACATGGCGAAGCCCCAAAATCACCTTTGAGAAGCCTGTGTTTCAGACATAAGGAAAAGATCTGAAACTCATTTTAAACTCGAAAAACAGAGCTGCTTTTTCTAGGTCCCAAGTAACAAAGAGATCTTCTTTGAATCTGCATTAATCTTGATGGTTGTACAGCGTCAAATAAAACTGAGTCTGGACCTCGACATTACTCTGCCCTGACCTAGGATTTTGAGACACTCAAGACTGTTTTAGTACTAGATTTTTCCATCTCTTGAAAAATCAAACTGAAAAATAGTCATCCATGCTTTTGTTACTTCTAGGTTAGCATACTGCAATGCCTTATTCCAACTAAACTACTAAAGAGCTGCTTCCTGTGCTTGGCCGGCTGCTAGAATTGAACAAAAATGATCATATTACTATCCACCGGATGTGGCTTCCTGTTAAAGCTCTGAAAAGTGATGCAGTTATAAAAGCATTACATGGGCTTGCTCTCCTGAAAAAGCCAAACCTTGGTCCCAGATAATATAAAAACGTACAAGACAGCCTATTGTCCCTAGAATCTTCCATTGGAGGCAGGGCTCTCAAATTTTAGAAAATGGTCTGTTGAGCAGACTGCCTTCCTTTAAGACTTTACTGAAGACTCATGCTTCTTCAGTCTGGTCCCGATCATTGAGTGAGACTGCACTTGTGAAGATGGTAAATGGCCTTGAAACCAGGCTCTGCATCTGTCCCCTCTCTCCACTGGGATTCCTGAAACCATCAGGGGCTGAGTCACATTCTTTTGGAGAGATTGGACACCCAAATTGGTCTACACTGACAAGTTCTGGCCTGGTTTAGATCTTATCTGTCGGAAAGATATCAGTTCCGCCGTTGGGAGGGGTCTCTGTGGGTTGAGTCACTGATGTGATCTTCCTGGTTTGTGCCCCCTGAGTTGTGCAAATGTCTCTGTGAATGGTTTGTCCTCTGACAAATCAACTGTAAATTGACCCCTCCTGTGTCAGCCTCCAGTATTTATGCTCAGTAGTTTATGGTCCGTTTTATATCTGGACCACTATTGTTTTCACCTATATATTTTACCTCTTGGGGATGTCATTCGAAAACATAATGTTAACTACCTGTTAATGTTAACTCACTGCCTGGGTGATGCTGTTCACAGCTGTACATTTCAATGAAACATGGCTGACCTGTTCACCAAAATTGCCCTTGTCCTAGAAGCCTGTGTTTCAGACATAAGGAAGTGGTTGGCTGCAAACTTTCTCCACTTTGAACTCTGCTATGAAAAGGCAACTGACATTTGCACCCGATTTACAACCGCACAAAACAGAACAATCTGCTGCTTTTTCTTTTTTTTTTCTTGAGGCTAAGATGATTAATGCTGTTTGGGGTTTTAGGCTGGGTTTCTGTATAAGGTGACATCTGATGCAAAAAGGGCTTTATAAATACATTTGATTTGATTTTGATTTGACACCATCAGGATGCCCCAAACTACACCGGATACTGCCAAAAAAGATGAAGATCTGCACTGCATCTTCTTTTGGCCTGTATAGTCGCCACTTCAAACAGCTGCAGCAGGGGCAGCCAACCTGGAGGAAAAAAGACCAGCCTTGAGGCTAAGATCATTAAAAACCGCTGGACAAAGACCATCAGTTAAACACAACCTCAAGTTCTGCAAAACCGCTTCAAAGACCATGTTAAACACAACCTCAAGTTCTGCAATATGCAGCCCAGCTAACTCAGAGACATCGCCTCTATGCGATCCATCTGGCACTCCAAAAACAGTACACAACTTAGAGCGGGACAGAAACAACCGTCAAACTGCAGCCAGAGCAAAGAGTCATTACCGCACAACCGGACCCACAGCACCAGCGGAAACACATGTCTGTCCCTTATGCCTCAGAGACTGCGCTTCAAAACTCAGACTTGGAATCAAGAACCCACAATAAACCGAAATTACATGCACTAGTCTTCATTGACAAAACCTGGTGGATTACCAGAGAAAGAGAGCGAGAGAGATGTGTATGTACTATATGTTTTTGTCTAGATGCGTATGTGCTGTACTGTAGGAACATTACCAAGATGCAGCGGTTTCTCTCAGACTGATACAGAGAGACTCATCCATGCTTTTATTATCCTGTCTGGGCTACCCAAGAAAGCAATTGATCAACTGCAAACATACAGAATGCTGTGACACGGGTACTGACCAAGACTAGATGGAGAGCACACATTAAAGGTTTTAAGGTTTCTGCACTGGTTGCCTGTGAGTTTTAGAATTCATTATAAGATTCTTCTATTGGTTTTTAAATCAATCCATGATTGTGGAGACCAGTGCATGTCAGACATGCTTTTAAGTTATGTACCCAGTAGGTCCCTCAGGTCCTCTGGCACTGGCCTTTTAACTATCCCAAAGCCTAGGACCAAGAGGCATGGAGAGGCAGCCATTAGTTATTATGCCCCCAGCCTCTGGAATAGCCTGACAGAGAACTTGAGGGGGGGACATCCAACAAGTGCTCAGCATATGTGGGAAGTCCTTCAAGACTGTTGGAAAATCATTCCAGGTGAAGCTGGTTGAGAGAATGCCAAGAGTGTGCAAAGCTGTCATCAAGGCAAAGGATGGCTATTTGAAGAAGCTCAAATATAAAATATATTTAGATTTGTTTAACAGTTTTTTGGTAATTACATGATTCCATATGTGTTATTTTATAGTTTTGATGTCTTCACTATTATTCTACAATGTAGAAAATAGTAAAAATAAAGAAAAACCCTGGAACGAGTAGGTGTGTCCAAACTTTTCACCGGTAGTATGTTTGAAAGAGATCTTAAAACCTTTTTAGCTTTGCTTTTCCTTAGGGTGCTTTTTAGTCATTCAGTTTTTGTTATTTTGTTTTTTATCCCCTTATGTTTGTGTAGTAAATATTTCAGTTTTTATTTTTAAAAAAATTCTTTGTTATTTCCTGTGAAGCACATTACGTTGCATTCCACGTCTGAAATGTGCTGTATGAATAAAGCTTGATTTGATTACCCATGCTATGTTTTTGTAAGATCTATATAGCCACCCCCAGGTCCTGTGCAGTAATATATAGACACAGTGATCCGTTGGATAGGGCCAGTGAATGGATATATGAGAAGCATTATAGTCCATGCTGACTGACCACGGTGTGTTACAGATTGACCCCCCCCCCAGGCCCTTTACTCCTCTCTCTCATCTCTCTCTCTCTCGCTTATTTGCTCCATGAAGGCCCTCCTCTCTCCCCTCTTTTTGCCTCCTTCTCTGCCACTATAGGCTTACATCTATTTACATACTTCTATCCTATGCTCTCTCTCTCTCTCTCTCTCTCTCTCTCTCTCTCTCTCTCTCTCTCTCTCTCTCTCTCTCTCTCTCTCTCTCTCTATCTCTCTCTCTCTTACAGTGAAGGGAGGTTATTGCAAACTACAACAGCTCTGTCAGTAAAGATACATCACGGCGCCCCCATCACCCTACCCCGCCATAGGCCATGGGGGATTCCATTAGCCCTACCACCTGCTGTGACCCCCCCCCCCCCCCCTAAGTGCACACACACACAAACAAACATACACACAATGGAAAACAGACAAATAAATAAGAATGCAGAAACACACACAAAAAAGCTCCCCTGCAAGAAGGGACAGGAAATGCGAGACCGGGAACCTCAACACCCCTTCTCAACTCATCCCCCTGCCTCCCATTTTCTTTTTCTCTCCCTCCCTCCCTTCCTCCCTCTCTCTCCACAACCCTCGACTCCGTAGTGAAGACGATGCGCTGCAATGACTCTAATTGGTTGTGATTTCTTCATTTACATGACAAGTGCGTGCCCGGCCTGGGAACCAACGGCCTGCTCCCCCTGGTCAGCCGGGGCCTGAGTCTGGGGGCTTCCATGGGGCTCTGGGGGATTCCAGGGGGTCTGGGACGAGAGAGAGCCTAGCCTGTCTGGTGGGAGGGGGCATGGGATAGCCTGGTGGGAGGGGGTCGGGGGGGCAAAGGGGCAAGAGACGTGGGGTGGATGCTCGGGTGGACGCTGCTGAACAATATCGTCTGCTTCACGGGGCATTCCTCCTGCTCATCGTCACGGTGCGATGTGTTTGTGGTCGTCAACACTAACGGGAACGGCATTCATAAGCAGTGAAACCACTCATTAGTGTGTGTTGGTGTTGGTGCTGCCAGCCTTGCCCACCCCTGCCCACTCCGCCCGTCCTAATGTTAGTTTAACATTACAGGCACTGCAATGGGAGTAGGTCTTTACCCCCCCCCCCCCCCACTCTAATGTTTGCTTAGCAGATAAAAATACTGAAATTTAAATGTCAGGATGAATCAGATTCAAATGGTCATTATGTGGGGACACTTAAAGTACTCAGTAGTGTATTCAGTAATACACTATTCTTCATTCATTTAGCTGTAAAAGAAAAGGTGTCTCTTCTCGAGAAAAACACATTTATTTTCTTGTCTTGTCGATGACGTCCAGAGGCCCATCCACAACAAAGTGTAGAAATACTTTTTTAGAATTGATACTACAGGAGACCTATGATGTCAGCCGTAACCCTGGTGACCCCATTGTCTTATGTCAGATAGCGCGTCGATTCCGCCTGCACTGATCTGTCTCGTATCTCGCAGAGGGTAATGGGATAGCTCGAAAGTAGTTCTGCTATAATGTGTTGTCCAACTTTCGAAAATATTACCTAGGTGACATAATCTGCTGAATGGTTAAAAGTGTCTGAATTGATCTAAACTAAAACAATAAATTGATCTAAACTAAAACAATAAATTGATCTCAATAATGTTGATGCTTTTAAGGTGAGGAAGTCTTAGTCGCCCCATTTTACATTTAGCTAAGAAGGATTGTGCTTCAATGAGCAGTATTTCTGAAGTTTGACATTGGCACAAAAGATAGCATACTGTAATGAAACAGGCAGGGAGCAGGTCTCGAACCCTCGACCTTCGAGCCCGAGGTCCGGCGCGCTATCGACTGTGCCACAAAAGCATGCTCGTGCGGCAGGGTCGATTTCCGCGCCTATAAAGCCAGGGTCGTTACAATACATTTGTCCAACATTAAAGCTAACGTTAGCTGAACCAGTCACTGAAATCATCTTTGACTGAAACGATGCTGCTAACCAACCAGCCACCTACTTAGTGCTGAACACACAGTATTGAACCTTCCAACAAAAGCTAGCTAGCAAGCTACTGTAGCTAGTAGTGCTGATGCTTTTATTATTATGAGTTTTCATGAAGAATCTGTTCTGCCACAAGTCAGCTGCTGTCTGTGCTCATCACTGAGAAACATGTTGATCTATGGACTGATTTCGGATAACTGTCGGTTCCTCTTAATTGTGGAGCTGCATGTCTACAACTTCAGGGTAATTTAAACAGGCTAAGCAAACATTTTTGTCAGTGAAGGAAGAGCTAACTAACTAGCTTGCTAACTGTGCCTATAAGCTAGCTAGCTATAACAGTTAGCTACACAGCTGAAAGTCACTGCACTGGAGACCAATGTCCATGCACAGAATTTGTGCAAGGGATAGTCACCAGTTTGTTTTTATTTTCTCACAATTGCAAACTGTTAAATCACTGTCACAACGTTTGTATTTCATGATGAGTCATATGAGAGTGCATTGATATTGTGAAATTTTTAACTATATTTTCATTTTTTGAATGGTGGAGGTTCAATATTAAAATGTGTATATTAGTTCCACATCCTACAAGATAGATCGGTTGAGGGATGAACGTTGTAGAAAAGTGACGCCATCTGACATGAAACAATGGGGTAACCACTGACACCCTCCGTGAGTTCTAACAATGGAGGCTGACATGTTCTACCTCAGAGGTCAAAGGGAGAGCTTGGGACATGCCTACAGTGACATGGTGTCTTTAGTGACTGGGTATTTGATTTGAGAAAAAAACATTCTATGCTATATTAACAAGTTATATGATGTCTCTCCAAAGGCATATGGTTTAGCCCCATCTAAACTTTCTGTAGTTATATTCTTTATCTTTCTTTGTGCGCCTTATTTCAGCGCTACATGGTAAAGTGATTAAATATTATAGACAACGAGCCCTCTGACTTCATTTTGTCGACATGATACATTGTTGTGCATGCGTGTGAGTGTTGAGACATGTATGCGCATGCGTGTGTGCATGTGTTGGGACGAGTATGTGTGTGCGTGCGTGTGTGCATGTGTTGGGACGAGTATGTGTGTGCGTGTGTGCATGTGTTGGGACGAGTATGTGTGTGCGTGCGTGTGTGCATGTGTTGGGATGAGTATGTGTGTGCGTGCGTATGTGCATGTGTTGGGACGAGTATGTGTGTGCGGCGTGGTAACGGGCAACAGCGGCGCAAAGAGGAATGGACATGGGACGATGTATTGGACGGCAAGGGTTGCTACACCTGGGAGGAGATCCTGGCGGGAAAAGATCGCCTTCCATGGGAACAGTTGGAGGCAGCTAGGAGAGCAGAGGCAGCCGGAGAGAGGAGCCGGCGATATGAGGGAACACGGCTGGCAAGGAAGCCCGAGAGGCAGCCCCAAAAATGTCCTGGGGGGAGGCGCACAGGAAGTGTGGCGAAGCCAGGTAGGAGACCTGCGCCAACTTCCTGTGCTTACCGGGGGGTGAGAGAGACCGGGCAGGCACCATGTTATGCTGTGAAGTGCACGGTGTCCCCAGTGCGGGTGCATAGCCCGGTGCGGTACATTCCAGCTCTGCGTATCGTCCGGGCTAGAGTGGGCATCGAGCCAAGTGCCATGAAGCCGGCTCTACGCATCTGGTCTCCAGTGCGTCTCCTTGGGCCGGCTTACATGGCACCAGCCTTGCGCACGGTGTCCCCGGTTCGCCTGCATAGCCCAGTGCGGGCTATTCCACCTCACCGCACTGGCAGGGCGACCGGGACCATTCAACCGGGTAAGGTTGGGCAGGCTCGGTGCTCAAGAGCTCCAGTGCGCCTGCACGGTCCGGTCTATCCGTCACCACCTCCACGCACCAGCCCTCCGGTGGCAGCCCCCCGCACCAGGCTGTCTCTCCGGCTCATCCTTACAGAGGCTCCCGCCTCTCCAGCGCTGCCGGAGCCTTCCTCCTCTCCAGCGCCGCCAGTCTGCCCAGCGCCGCCAGTGCCGCCATTCTGCCAGAAGCCGCCAGTTCCGCCAGTCAGCCAGGGGTCGCCAGTGCCGCCCCTCAGCCCAGAGGCGCCAGAGCCCCTCAGCCCAGAGGCGCCAGAGCCCCTCAGTCCCGAGCTGCCGCCCCTCTGTCCCGAGCAGCCGCCCCTCTGTCCCGAGCTGCCCCTCTGTCCAGTGGGGTCATTGAGAGGGGTTGCCATGGTTAGAGAGCCACGGAGGCGGACAATGAGGCGGACTAAGACAATGGTGAAGTGGGGTCCGCGCCAGAGCCGCCACCGCGGACAGACGCCCACCCAGACCCTCCCCTATAGGTCAAGGTTTTGCGGCCGGAGTACGCACCTTTGGGGTGGTTACTGTCACGTTCTGACCTTTATTTCCTTTGTTTTGTATTTATTTAGTATGGTCAGGGCGTGAGTTGGGTGGGCAGTCTATGTTCTTTTTCTAGGTTTTGTCTATTTCTATGTTTGGCCTGATATGGTTCTCAATCAGAGGCAGGTGTTAGTCATTGTCTCTGATTGGGAACCATATTTAGGTAGCCTGTTTTGTGTTGGGTTTTGTGGGTGATTGTTCCTGTCTCTGTGTTTGCACCAGATAGGGCTGTTTAGGTTTTCGCACGTTTATTGTTTTTGTTAGTTTATTCATGTATAGTGTCTTTATAAATTAAACATGAATAACCACCACGCTGCATTTTGGTCCGCCTCTCTTTCACCAGAGGCAAACCCTTACACAAGCAAGTCTCAAGTTGAGTCCCAAGTAGAACGGGTTGAGTCTCGAGTCAAACCCAAGTCATGCATTGTAAGAGCAAGTCAAGTCGAGTCAAAAGTTTTTTCAAGTCAAGTAAAATAAAACTCTATACCTGCAATGACTTGTTCAACCTCAAATCTTTGTTTATTTATTGAGGATACCAGACAGACCTTTGTCTACAACCTATTTTTATTGTGTAATAATTCATTTTAACAACAAATTCCAAATGCAAGCTTCTTAAGTAAATTATACATTTCAAGCATACCAGTAATTTTGACATACCAGTAATTCTATGCTAGTAATTCTAGCTTGATGCCCCATCACCAGTGAGCTTGCAAAGTAAACAGTTAATATTGATCACCAAACTATTTTTGAGGTTGCATATTTATTTATGCCAATCCTCTCTCCCTACAATTTGACGTTTGCACTGCACCCGATCCTATAGCTGTACAGCAAATCAATCTGTTCGCTAGCTCACACGACTTGTGTTCATTGACAGTTTGCCAATCCAATCAGAGGGCAGAGTGTGCGTATGTTTCATTAGCCAATCTGTTGCATGTTTTTTTTGCTGCGGCTACTGACTCTGGCTGCGTGTAGAGTAATCCACGGAGACTCTGTGCCACAAAATGTTACAAAACCTGGCTAGACACGTTCAAGTCAAAGTCGAGTCCCGAGTCTTGAGTCACCAAGTCCAAGTCAAGTCTCAAGGTATTACATTTGGTATTCTCACACAGAGAGATTACTTTGTAAAGTGAAAGGTACTGCCTTTTGAAGCTGGAGATACTGAGATACACACACACACACACACACACACACACACACACACTCAAACTGAACAGGCTGCCAAATTCCTATGTGTTCACTGTCAGACCACAGTTGCTCTGCTCTCACGCTCCATGAGGTGTGTCTCTAACACACACCTAAGCACACAGACACAGATAAGTACAGAGTTAGATGGACAAATAGATACACATAATAACTAACACAAATATATCCTGTTCTGCTGAGGAGTGGCCCTATCCTGTCAGTGCCTCTGACTGTCTCTCATCAATACCTCTACCCTAAGCAAGGTCATTACACACTGCTGGGACAGAAAGCGAACACTGGGTGGGGGGGGAGAAATGGGAGTATTGTTAACATATTACCGGGCGGGTGTCTTTGGAGATTGCCTGTGTGATTGGCTCACGAGGCCTCTGTGGCACACAGCAATTAGGAGCCAAATGACCCCGGGTCCCCACGGAAATCCCACCGGAGACTCCCGCTTGTGTTCTTTCATGCTATCGGAGTGCCGGCCCGCTCCCAGACAGGTTGAACATTCTGATATTCAGAGGATGGAGAATAGAGAGGGGGTCCGCCGGAGTTCTGGCAGAGGTTAATGGTTTTTCCCAGTCAGGGAGCATACAGTGTGTATCAGGTAATTATGGGTAATTAGTAAATGTTACCGTAATGAAACAATTACCAGCCATTCTAATGACACAGCGCACATCCACTCTGTCTTAGACCTAGAGAGAGAGAGAGAGATACAGAGATATACAGAGAGAGAGAGAGAGAAAGAACTAGAGAAAGATACAGAGATAAAAATTGAGAGAGATACAGAGAGAGAGAAAGAGATACAGAGCGAGAGATACAGAGAGAGAGACAGAGAAATATACAGAGAGAGATACAGAGAGAAAGATATACAGAGAGATACATAGAGAGAGATACAGAGAGAGATAGAGAGATAAAGAGAGAGAGAGATTCAGAGAGAGAGAGATACAGTGAGAGAGAGAGAAAGATACAGAGATAGATACAGAGAGAGAGATACAGAGAGAGAGAGATAAATACTGATACAGAGAGAGAGATACAGAGAGAGAGATACAGAGAGAGAGAGAGAGAGAAAGAGAGAGAGATGTTTTATTTTATTTTATTTAACCTTTATTTAACTAGGCAAGACAGTTAAGAACAAATTATTATTTACAATGACGCCCTACCAAAAGGCAAAAGCCCTCCTGCAGGAATGGGGGCCTGTGATTAAAAATAATATATATATATATATACAGTCATGGCCAAAAGTTTTGAGAATGACACAAATATTAATTTCACAAAGTCTGCTGCCTCAGTTTGTATGATGGCAATTTGTATATACTCCAGAATGTTATGAAGAGTGATCAAATGAATTGCAATTAATTGCAAGGTCCCTCTTTGCCATGCAAATGAACTGAATCCCCCAAAAACTTTTCCACTGCGTTTCAGACCTGCCACGAAAGGACCAGCTGACATCATGTCAGTGATTCTCTCGTTAACACAGGTGTGAGTGTTGACGAGGACAAGGCTGGAGATCACTCTGTCATGCTGATTGAGTTTGAATAACAGACTGGAAGCTTCAAAAGGAGGGTGTTGCTTGGAATCATTGTTCTTCCTCTGTCAACCATGGTTACCTGCAAGGAAACACGTGCCGTCATCATTGCTTTGCACAAAAAGGGCTTCACAGGCAAGGATATTGCTGCCAGTAAGATTGCACCAAAATCAACCATTTATCGGATCATCAAGAAGTTCAAGGAGAGCGGTTCAATTGTTGTGAAGAAGGCTTCAGGGCACCCAAGAAAGTCCAGCAAGCGCCAGGACCATCTCCTAAAGTTGATTCAGCTGCGGGATTGAGGCAGCACCAGTACAGAGCTTGCTCAGGAATGGCAGCAGGTAGGTGTGAGTGCATCTGCATGCACAGTGAGGCAAAGACTTTTGGAGGATGGCCTGGTGTCAAGAAGGGCAGCAAAGAAGCCACTTCTCTCCAGGAAAAGCATCAGGGACAGAGTGATATTCTGAAAAAGGTACAGAGATTGGACTGCTGAGGACTGGGGTAAAGTCATTTTCTCTGATGAATCCCCTTTCTGATTGTTTGGGGCATCCGGAATAAAGCTTGTCCGGAGAAGACTCAATGCCTAGGTTTACCTCCAATGTACTCACATCCTACCTTACCTTTGTCTGTACACTATGCCTTGAATCTATGCTATCGTGCCCTGAAACCTGCTCCTTTTACTCTCTGTTCTGAACGTGCTAGACGGCCAGTTCGTATAGTCTTTAGCCGTACCCTTATCCTACTTCTCCTCTATTCCTTTGGTGATGTGGAGGTTAATCCAGGTCCTGCAGTGCCTAGCTCCACTCCCACCCCACAGGTGCTCTCATTTGTTGACCTCTGTAAACGTAAAAGTCTTGGTTTCATGCATGTTAACATTAGAAGCCTACCCTCTAAGTTTGTTTTACTCACTGCTTTAGCACACTCTGCCAACCCAGATGTCTTAGCCGTGTCTGAATCTTGGCTTAGGAAAACCACCAAAAACCTTGACATTTCCATTCCTAACTATAACATTTTCCGCCAAGATAGAACTGCCAAAGGGGGCGGTGTTGCAATCTACTGCAGAGATAGCCTGCAGAGTTCTGTATTACTATCTAAGTCTGTACCCAAACAATTTGAGCTTCTACTTCTAAAAATCTCCTTTCCAGAAACAAGTCTCTCACTGTTGCCGCTTGCTATAGACCTCCCTCTGCCCCCAGCTGTGCCCTCGATACCATATGTGAATTTATTGCCCCCGATCTATCTTCTGAGCTCGTGCTACTAGGTGACCTACAACCCCAAATCAGTAAACACGGGCACCCTCATAGATGTCATCTTAACTAATTCGCCCTCCAAATACACCTCTGCTGTTTTCAATCAAGATCTCAGCGATCACTGCCTCATTGCCTGCATCCGTAATGGGTCTGCAACCAAACGACCACCCCTCATCATTGTCAAACGCTCCCGGAAACATTTCTGCGAGCAGGCCTTTCTAATCGACCTGGCCAGGGTATCCTGGGATGACATTGACCTCATCCCGTCAGTAGATGATGCCTGGCTATTCTTTAAAAGTTGCTTCCTCACCATCTTAAATAAGCATGCCCCTCTCAAAAAATGTAGAACTAGGAATAGATATAGTCCTTGGTTCACTCCAG
Organism: Oncorhynchus nerka; assembly: GCF_034236695.1. Lineage (NCBI taxonomy): Eukaryota > Metazoa > Chordata > Actinopteri > Salmoniformes > Salmonidae > Oncorhynchus > Oncorhynchus nerka. The sequence goes on along the minus strand of NC_088422.1, from coordinate 22,381,092 downwards.
ACCTGTCTGCCCTTAACCAGCACAAAAACATCCTGTGGCGTTCTGCATTAGCATCGAATAGCCCCCATGATATGCAATTTTTCAGGGAAGTTAGGAACAAATACAGAGAGCAAAACATTATTTAGTCAGCCACCAATTGTGCAAGTTCTCCCACTTAAAAAGATGAGAGAGGCCTGTAATTTTCATCACAGGTACACTTCAACTATGACAGACAAAATGATAAAAAGAATCACATTGTAGGATTTTTAATGAATTTATTTACAGGTTATGGTGGAAAATAAGTATTTGCTTAATAACAAAAGTTTATCTCAATACTTTGTTATATACCCTTTGTTGGCAAGGACAGAGGTCAAACATTTTCTGTAAGTATTCACAAGGTTTTCACACATTTTGGCCCATTCCTCCTCCATGCAGATCTCCTCTAGAGCAGTGATGTTTTGGGGCTGTTGCTGGGCAACTCCCTCCAAAGATTTTCTATGGGGTTGAGATCTGGAGACTGGCTAGGCCACTCCAGGACCTTGAAATGCTTCTTACGAAGCCACTCCTTCATTGCCTGGGCGGTGTGTTTGGGATCATTGTCATGCTGAAAGACCCAGCCACGTTTCATCTTCAATGCCCTTGCTGATGGAAGGAGGTTTTCACTCAAAATCTCACGATACATGGCCCCATTCATTCTTTCCTTTACACGGATCAGTCGTCCTGGTCCCTTTGCAGAAAAACAGCCCCAAAGCATGATGTTTCCACCCCCATGCTTCACAGTAGGTATGGTGTTCTTTGGATGCAACTCAGCATTCTTTGTCCTCCAAACACGACGAGTTGAGTTTTTACCAAAAAGTTTCATCTGACCATATGACATTCTCCCAATCTTCTTCTGCTTACCTATTGCAGATTCTGTCTTCCCAGCCTGGTGCAGGTCTACAATTTTGTTTCTGGTGTCCTTTGACAGCTCTTTGGTCTTGGCCATAGTGGAGTTTGGAGTGTGACTGTTTGAGGTTGTGGACAGGTGTCTTTTACACTGATAACAAGTTCAAACAGGTGCCATTTGTACAGGTAACGAGTGGAGGACAGAGGAGCCTCTTAAAGAAGGTCTGTGAGAGCCAGAAATCTTGCTTGTTTGTAGGTGACCAAATACTTATTTTCCACCATAATTTACAAATTAATTCATTAAAAATCCCCCCAAAATGTTTTCTCATTTTGTCTGTCATAGTTGAAGTGTACCTATGATGAAAATTACAGGCCTCTCTCATCTTTTTAAGTGGGAGAACTTGCACAATTGGTGGCTGACTAAATACTTTTTTGCTCTCTGTATTTGTTCCCCACTGTATACACGGGCAGTTAGAAAAGCTAAGGCAAGCTTTTTCAAAAAGAAATGTGCATCCTGTAGTACTAACTCAAAAAAAGTTATGGGACACTGTATAGTCCATGGAGAATAAGAGCACCTCATCCCAGCTGCCCACTGCTCTGAGGCTAGGAAACACTGTCACCACCGATAAATCCACTATAATTGAGAATTTCAATAAGCATTTCTCTACGGCTGGCCATGCTTTCCACTTGGCTACCCCTACCCCGGTCAACTGCCCAGCACCCTCCACAGCAACCCGCCAAAGCCCCCACCATTTCTCCTTTACCCAAATCCAGATAGCTGATGTTCTGAAAAAGCTGCAAAATCTGGACCCCTACAAATCAGCCGGGCTAGACAATCTGGACCCTCTCTTTCTAAAAATATCTGCAGAAATTGTTGCAACCCCTATTACTAGCCTGTTCAACCTCTCTCTTGTATCGTCTGAGATTCCCAAAGATTGGAAAGCTGCCGCGGTCATCCCCCTCTTCAAAGGGGGTGACACTCTAGACCCAAACTGCTACAGACCTATATCTATGCTACCCTGCCTTTCTAAGGTCTTCGAAAGCCAAGTTAACAAACAGATTACTGACCATTTCGAATCCCACCATACCTTCTCCGCTATGCAATCTGGTTTCAGAGCTGGTCATGGGTGCACCTCAGCCACGCTCAAGGTTCTAAATGACATCATAACCGCCATCGATAAGAGACATTACTGTGCAGCCGTATTCATCGATCTGGCCAAGGCTTTCGACTCTGTCAATCACAACATTCTTATTGGCAGACTCGACAGCCTTGGTTTCTCAAATGATTGCCTCGCCTGGTTTACCAACTAATTCTCTGATAGAGTTCAGTGTGTTAAATCGGAGGGACTGTTGTCAGGTCCTCTGACAGTCTCTATGGGTGTGCCACAGGGTTCAATTCTCGGGCCGACTCTCTTTTCTGTATACATCAACGATGTTGCTGTTCCTGCTGGTGATTCTCTGATCCACCTCTACGCAGACGACACCATTCTGTATACTTCTGGCCCCTCCTTGGACACTGTGTTAACTAACCTCCAGATGAGCTTCAATGCCATACAACTCTCCTTCCGTGGCCTCCAACTGCTCTTGAACGCAAATAAAACTAAATGCATGCTATTCAATCAATCACTGCCCGCACCTGCCAGTCCGTCCAGCATCACTACTCTGGACGGATCTGACTTAGAATACGTGGACAACTACAAATACCTGGGTGTCTGGTTAGACTGTAAACTCTCCTTCCAGACTCACATTAAGCAGCTCCAATCCAAAATTAAATCTAGAATTGGCTTCCTATATCGCAACAAAGCATCCTTCACTCATGCTGCCAAACATACCCTCGTAAAACTGACCATCCTACCGATCCTCGACTTCGGTGATGTCATCTATAAAATAGCCTCCAACACTCTACTCAACAAACTGGATGCAGTCTATCACAGTGCCACCCGTTTTGTCACCAAAGCCCCATACACTACCCATCATTGCGACCTGTACGCTCTCGTTGGCTGGCCCTCGCTTCATACTCGTCGCCAAATCCACTGGCTACAGGTTATCTACAAGTTTCTGCTAGGTAAAGCCCCACCTTATCTCAGCTCACTGGTCACCATAGCAGCACCCACTCGTAGCACGCACTCCAGCAGATATATCTCACTGCTCACCCCCAAAGCCAATTCCTCCTTTGGTCGTCTTTCCTTCCAGTTCTCTGCTGCCCATGACTGGAACGAATTGCAAAAATCTCTGAAGCTGGAGACTCACATCTCCCTCACTAGCTTTAAGCACCAGCTGTCAGAGCAGTTTACATATCACTGCACCTGTACATAGCCCATCTGTAAACAGCCCATCTATCTACCTACCATATCCCCATACTGGTATTTATTTATTTTGCTCCTTGGCAGCCCAGTATCTCTACCTGCACATTCATCTTCTGCCAATCTACCATTCCAGTGTTTAATTGCTATATTGTAATAACTTCATCACCATGGCCACCACCACTGCAAATATTGACTGCATCAACTTCATGTAATTGTCAATAAAAGCCTTTGACACTTATGAAATGCTTGTAATTATACAACATCAGTATTCAATAGTAACATCTGACAAAAATATCTAGACACTGAAGCAGCAAACTTTGTGGAAATTAATATTTTGGCCACGACTGTACACTTTAAATGTAGGACAAAACACACTTCACAACAAGAGAGACAACACAACAACATATGTTGTTATGTTGTTGACCTAAGACAACAACATAGCAAGGCAGCAACACATGACAGCACAGCATGCTAGCAACACAACAATACAACAACATGGTAGCAACACAACAATACAACAACATGGTAGCAACACAACATGGTAGCAGCACAAAACATGGTACAAACATTATTGGGCACAGACAACAGCACAAAGGGCAAGAAGGTAGAGACAACAATACATCACACAAAGCAGCCACAACTGTCAGAAAGAGTGTCCGTGACTGAGTCTCTGAATGTAGAGATTGAGATAAAACTGTCCAGTCTGCGTGATTGTTGCAGCTCGCTCAAGTCTCTAGCTGCAGCGAACTGATAAGAGGCGAGAGAAAGAGCGATACAGAGAGAGAGATACAGAGAGAGATACAGAGAGAGAGAGAGAGAGAGATATGTCGTATCTTAACAGTATATTTGACATCTCAGCATCCCTATCAAATCTAAAAATCTCAAATAGAAAACCGAAGAAAATGAACAACAATGACAAATGGTTTGATGAAGAATGCAAAAATCTAAGAAAGAAATTGAGAAACCTGTCCAACCAAAAACATAGAGACCCAAAAAACCTGAGCCTAAACCTTCACTTTGGTGAATCACTAAAACAATACAGAAATGCACTAGGGAAAAAGAAGGAACAGCACGTCGGAAATCAGCTCAATGTAAATGAAGATTCCATAGACTCTAACCACTTCTGTGAAAATTGGAAAACAAACAACAACATGAAGAGTTGTTGATCCAAAACGGAGATGTATGGATAAACCACTTCTACAAACTTTTTGGCTCTATAACAAAGAACAAAGAACAAATAGCAAAAACATATACATTATCAAATACAAATCTTATAATCAACCCTTAAAGACTACCAGAACCCACTGGATTCTCCAATTACATTGAATGACTACAGGACAAAATACAAACTCTCCAACCCCAAAAGGCCTGTGGGGTTGATGGTATTCATAATGAAATGATAAAACATACAGACCACAAATTCAAATTGGCTATACTTAAACTCTTTAACATCATCCTCAGCTCTGGCCTCCTCCACAATATTTGGAACCAAGGACTGATCACCCCAATCCACAAAAGTGGAGACACCTTTTACCCCAATAAATTCCGTGGGATATGCAGCAACTTTGGGAAAATCCTCTGCATTATCATCAACCTTTTAAAACTAGGGGGCAGTATTTTCATTTTTAGATAAAAAACGTTCCCGTTTTAAACGGGATATTTTGTCACGACAAGATGCTCGACTACGCATATAATTGACAGTTTTGGATAGAAAACACTCTGACGTTTCCAAAACTGCAAAGATATTGTCTGTGAGTGCAACAGAACTGATGTTTGACATTTGGCAATTATAAAATCATGTACACAAATAACAAGTGTGTGGTTAAAATTGGCAAAAACACACTTTTCTTTCCACAGGGCCGGGGAGGGGGGGTGCTACAAGGATGCAGATTAAGCCCCACCCTCTTCAACATATATATCAACGAATTGGCGAGGGCACTAGAACAGTCTGCAGCACCATTCCCGGCCCCCCTACTAGAATCTGAAGTCAAATGTCTACTGTTTGCTGATGATCTGGTGCTTCTGTCCCCAACCAAGGAGGGCCTACAGCAGCACCTAGATCTTCTGCACAGATTCTGTCAGACCTGGGCCTTGACAGTAAATCTCATTAAGACAACAATAATGGTGTTCCAAAAAAGGTCCAGTTGCCAGGACCATGAATACAAATTCCATCTAGACGCCGTTGCCCTAGAGCACACAAAAAACTATACATACCTCGGCCTAAACATCAGAACCACAGGTAACTTCCACAAAGCTGTAAACCATCTGAGAGACAAGGCAACGAGGGCCTTCTATGCCATCAAAAGGAACATCAAATTCGACATACCAATTAGTATCTGGCTTAAAAATACTTGAATCAGTTATAGAACCCATTGCCCTTTATGGTTGTGAGGTCTGGGGTCCGCTCACCAACCAAGAATTCACAAAATGGGACAAACACCAAATTGAGAATCTGCATGCAGAATTCTGCAAAGATATCCTCCATGTACAACGTAAAACAATGCATAAGGAGACCGATACCTGCAAATTTTTCAAATCCAGAAAAGAGCTGTTAAATTCTACAACCACCTAAAAGATAGCGATTCCCAAACCTTCCATAACAAAGCCATCACCTAAAGAGAAATTAACCTGGAGAAGAGACCCCTAAGCAAGCTGGTCCTGTGGCTCTGTGGGGTCTGTTTGTGTTTCTGAACAGAGCCCCAGGACAGCAACACAATTAGACCCCACCAAATCATGAGAGAACAAAAAGATAATTACTTGACATTTTGGAAAGAATTTACAACTAAACAAAGCAAACTAGAATGCTATTTGGCCATAAACAGAGAGTACAAAGTGGCAGAATACCTGACCACTGTGACTGACCCAAAATTAAGGACATTTGACTATGTACAGACTCAGTGAGCATAGCCTTGCCATTGAGAAAGGCCGCTGAAGGCAGACCTAGTTCTCAAGAGAAGACAGGCTATGTGCACACTGACCACAAAATGAGGTGGAAACTGAGCTGCACTTCCTAATCTCCTGCCAAATGTATGACCATATTATAGACATATATTTCCCTTAGATTACACAGACCCACAAAGAATTGGAAAAACAAATCCAAGTTTGAGAGTGAAATAGCACTGTGTGCAGCAAGATTTATCAAACCACAAGAAAATGACAACCAGTGAAGAACAAATACCACCATAAATACAATCTATTTTAATGTTTATTTATTTTCCCTTTTGTACATCATTACAACACTGTATATAGACATAATATGACATTTGAAATGTCTTTATTATTTTGAAACGTTTGTGAGTGTAATGTTTACTGTTAATTTGATTGTTTATTGCTTCGTTTATGACCTATTTATCTTACTTTGGCAATGTTAACTCATGTTTCCCATGCCAATAAAGTCCCTAAATTGAAAATGAGAGATACAGACAGAGAGAGAGAGAGAGAGAGAGAGAGAGAGAGAGAGAGAGAGAGAAAGAGAGAGAACGAGAGAGAAAGAGAGAGATACAGTGATACAGATACAGAGATAGAGAGAGATACAGATACAGATAGATACAGAGATAGAGAGAGATACAGATACAGAGAGATACAGAGAGAGAGAGAGATACAGATACAGAGAGATACAGAGAGAAGAGAGAGAGAGAGAGAGATACAGATACAAAGAGATACAGAGATAGAGAGATACAGATACAGAAAGATACAGAGAGAGATAGAGAGAGATACAGAGATAGAGAGAGATACAGATACAGATACAGAGAGATACAGATACAGAGAGATACAGAGAGAGAGAGAGAGATACAGATACAAAGAGATACAGAGATAGAGAGATACAGATACATAAAGATACAGAGAGAGATAGAGAGAGATACAGAGATAGAGAGAGATACAGAGATAGAGAGAGATACAGATACAGAGAGATACAGAGAGAGAGAGAGAGAGAGAGAGATACAGATACAGAGATAGAGAGAGATACAGATACAGAGATAGAGAGAGATAGAGATACAGATACAGAGAGATGCAGAGATATATAGAGATACAGAGAGATACACAGAGAGAGAGAGAGAGAGAGAGAGAGAGAGAGAGAGCGAGAGAGAGAGAGAGATACAGAGATAGAGAGAGATACAGATACAGAGAGATACAGAGAGAGAGAGAGAGAGATACAGATACAGAGAGATGCAGAGATAGATAGAGATACAGAGAGATACACAGAGAGAGAGAGAGAGAGAGAGAGAGAGAGAGAGAGAGAGAGAGAGAGAGAGAGAGAGAGAGAGAGAGAGATACAGAGATAGAGAGAGATACAGATACAGAGAGATACAGAGAGAGAGAGAGAGAGAGAGATACAGATGCAGAGATAGATAGAGATACAGAGAGATACACAGAGAGAGAGAGAGAGAGAGAGAGAGAGATACAGAGATAGAGAGAGATACAGAGATAGAGAGAGATACAGATACAGAGAGATACAGATAGAGAGAGAGAGAGAGAGAGAGAGATACAGATACAGAGAGATACAGAGATAGAGAGAGATACAGATACAGAGATAGAGAGAGATAGAGATACAGATACAGAGAGATGCAGAGATAGATAGAGATACAGAGAGATACACAGAGAGAGAGAGAGAGAGAGAGAGAGAGAGAAACAGAGAAGAAGACAGAAGACGACAGAAGAAGACAGTGAAAGGAAAACAGTGTCAGCGTGATAATGACAGAAACAGTGACCAGAGTCGACAACAGAGTCAAAAAGAGGCAAAGTGAGATAAAGATTGAGGCAGAGAGAGTTATAACAAAGACAAAGAGGGGAAGAGCGATGGGACCCGGTATAGACGTAGATAAGCATGAACCGTTTCATTTTAATAGAATGGCCTCCAGCCGTGAGTTAAAATAATCCCAATATAGCCCACATTAAACTGCTGTCTGTGGCGTGTGTGCGTGCGTGCATGTGTGTGTGTCATTGTGTTGTTAACTCTCTAAAGCACAAAGTGATCTATGTACAATTGTTGCAGAATGAATAAACAGACAAATGTACAGCTTAGATGGAAGTTCCCAATGACACATGAAGACCATAACTGTCCCAGTTTTCAGAGAGAGAGAGAGAGAGAGAGAGAGAGAGAGAGAGAGAGTTGACAGTTGAGCTGACCAAAGGATGAGAGTCAGGATGTGAGAGAGGAAAACCATGCTGTAAACTAGAATGTACAGTATCTCTATTTTTCTGACTGGGTGTGAGTCTGTTTGTCTTTTTGATAATGGTGTGTGTGTGTGTGTGTGTGTGTGTGTGTGTGTGTGTGTGTGTGTGTGT